>NC_056729.1:1860508351-1860653351 GCF_019279795.1 Protopterus annectens
AGCCTTTCTCAGGAGTGTCTGTGAAGTTGTATAAATACTTATCTCAAAGTGTGTCTGTGTGTTGTGTCAGCTACTTGGCAGGGACACTAAGCACTGCTTGGACAGAGAGGGTACTGGAGGTTTTAGCTTGCCCAGTTAGGCTGAGATCTGGACCCTATAGCTGTGCCAGTGGGGAGTCTTGTTGGGGACCTGGAGAGCAAGGGAGCAACCAGCCCCAGACTGACTGTGATCTCTGTGTGCACTTAAGGGAAATTGTACTTTACTGTGTGTATTAGTTATCCTTTCCTCTTCTAGGAGACAACCTCCCTGGTGTTAGTGGTGAGGATTGAGGCTCCTTGATTACCGGGCCAGGGCACGGTCATCACACAGCATTCGCTTTTTTAAGCATTTGCTGATTCAATATAGACCCCTTATTTCACACTAAGGCTTTGTTCTATTATTTTGTGAGCCCCATGCACAATTCTTAGAGCCGTTTCTTGTCAAAAATTATATACTGCTAACTTAATTAATTGTAGCATGAATTTCCTATCATGAGACATTCTGAGTTATTGTTGATCATTTATTTTTGAGAACTTCAGCACTCTGTATGTCATCTATCAGTCTGCTTCATAAGAAGTTCTGACATAGTTCATTTTTCTATTTTCTGAAATACTTTTTCTCAGTTTCAGTTAACCTCAAAGCTGGAACCTTGTGAACTTAATTATTCGCAAAGACATTTATGTATTCAGCAGTTGTCTTAGACTCCTTATTTATTATTGTTACACTGTCTTGAATGCTTTGATATAAAACTGGCCATATTTGCCTTTCATTTTTTACAAAACAGCAAACTCACAAAACTTTGCAGCCCATGAATAATGCAAACTTATGTTCATATAACTAAAGACATGCTTAAAATCATAAAGTATGGAAAAGCTTACTTTTTCTCCTTATGAATACTGTATTTTAGCATCTAATAGAGATGTGATAGTAAATGAGGATGAGTTAGGTCTTTAATTCCTATGTTGTAGAGGTACTGGTTTTGCAAAAAATTAGGAGGTCAACCAGAACTGGGCCTTTCATGGCCCAAAAAGTGAGGCACAGGTCACCTCTCAGTAACCTGCAGGCTACTGAGTGTAAGGAGAGTCATGCTAATCTGTCAGGGTAGCTGAAGGATTTACGACCTTTAATATTCTTGGTTAGAAATCTTTGTGGCCTGTCCACTTGAAGGATTATGCTTGGACTTGTATTTGCCAAGTCAACATTGTATTTGGTATTGGATCTGATGAGGAAAGACTCCAGTGACACCATGACTTCTTTGGATCTTGAAGACAACCCCTTGGAAAGTAACTGGGCCAGACAGAAGAATTTTCTGACTAAGCTGGAAACATGATAATCGAAGCAAAAAGACTTATTCGCATAAGTACCATGGTCTGCCATGACAGTCTGTCTCTGAAGAGGAGTTCCACTTTTATCACATATAAGGTGGAAGCAACTTTTCTGCAAAACACTACTATGCTGCATTTTGTTTTTCATTTGGTTTGAGATTGTTTTTGATATACCATGTATGCGCATATTCCAATCCTTGCCGGAGTTGTTTTGTATCAGTGGATGATATTGTCATATAAATACAAACACATGGCCAAAGTGGTGAGGAAATCCTTTTATGCTGTGTCACTTATAAGCAAGGGCAATGGATCTAAGTCCAAAGAGGTCATTATCCCACTGTACTCCACCCATATCAACCAATCATATAGTACAATGCTCCCTTCGATATGTACCTGACCAGGCACATACAGGAAATAGAGCAACCTCAGAGGTTCCTTACAAAAAAAATACAAGGTGTAACAAACCTGCCTTATGCAGAGTGACTTAAACCCTTTCCCTTTACTCAGACTCATAGATTGCTGAGGAGGGATCTATGCTTGGTTTACAAGTCATCCGCAAACCCCACACTTATGAATCTCTTACATATTAGTAAGTCAAAGAGTACCAGAAATACAAGGTCTAGAGACCAGAATTTTGTCTGTGACTTAAATAGAACATGCTGGAGTGACAGATGAGTCTCAGAGAATGCCCCTCCCATGGAACAGGCTTCCAATCCATGTGAAGCTGAGTTCATCTGTTACCCAGTTTAAGAGCAACCTAGACCAGTGGATGGGAAACAAGAAAACTACACCAGGCCTGGCACCTATATCTCTTATGGACAGACAGCTTATAAATGTCTGATCCTAAATGACCTATTTGGATACAGGGCATAATTTTTCTTTCACGAAAAAAACTTGGCTAGGCATGCAAAGGTATCCTCCCGGAGCATTAGCTTAGTAACAGTCTATGAATCTATGCATCTATGAAGAGGTAACAGTGATGGGTTTGCAGTTATCAGCAAATGTGGGCAACCATTTTTCTAGGATAGTGACTTGAATGCCTGTAAAATAAAAGCCAAAGAGTAAAGGCCCAGAACTGAGTCCTGTGGTTCCCTATGACATAACATTCTAACCAATTAGACGTATAGCTACAACAAGTTGGGCCTCTTCCTTAGCATCAGTGTATGGCATTACCTATGAGGTTAACAAATCATTTAAAACTAAAACATTTTTATCCCTATTACTGTCAAAGACTTATACACTGTTGTCCCTCAGGACCTGCGTATTCATTGCTTTACAGATTATTTATTTCATAAATGGTTGCCACAGGAATTAATAAACCTTTATGAGGAACGTTTGGAAATAACTTTGAAGAATAATTTTATAATATTTGATGGGCAATATTTTTTTACAAAAAGTGGTGTGGAGAGTGGGTCCCCATGTGGACCCCTTTTTGCCAGCATAGTACTGGCACAATGGGAATGCAAGTATATATTTAATCATGATATCAACGTGTCAATTAGGCTGTACGTCTGTTATTTGGATAACATATTTACTGTATCAGAAGGAACAAAACAGATACAGCTTTATTTTTAGGATACATTGGGTGGATGAGTTTAAATACTTGGGGTCAATAGTTCAGAGTAACGGTGAGTGTGGAAGAGAGGTGAAGAAGAGAGTACAGGCAGGATGGAGTGGGTGGAGAAGAGTGTCAGGA
This sequence comes from Protopterus annectens, assembly GCF_019279795.1. Taxonomy (NCBI): domain Eukaryota; kingdom Metazoa; phylum Chordata; order Ceratodontiformes; family Protopteridae; genus Protopterus; species Protopterus annectens. The sequence goes on from NC_056729.1 coordinate 1,860,511,412, forward strand.
GTGATTTGTGACAGACAAGTACCTGTAAGAGTGAAAAGGAAGGTCTACAAGAGGGTAGTGAGACCAGCTATGGTATATGGGTTGGATACAGTGGCATTGACAAAAAGGCAGGAGTTTGAGCTGGATGTGGCAGAGTTAAAGATGTTAAGATTTGCACTGGGTGTGATGAGGGTGGACAGGATTAGGAATAAGTATATTAGAGAGTCAGCCCAGGTTGGAAGGTTTGGAGACAAAGCCTGAGAGGCAAGATTACATTGGTTTGGACATGTGCTGAGGAGGGATGCTGAATATATTGGGAGAAAGATGCTAAGTATGAAGCTACCAGGTAACAGGAAAAGAGGAAGGCCTAAGATAAGGTTTATGGATGTGGTGAGAGAGGACATGCAGGTGGTTGGTGTGACAGAGCAAGATGCAGAGGACAGGAAGAAATGGAAACAGGTGATTTGCTGTGGCGACCCCTAACGGGAACAGCTGAAAGAAGATGATGATAATCAATAAGACAACTGATTTATTGGTATTTACTCATGAGACAGAAGAAGAAAGGATAGCATATATTGATGTACTATTAGAGAAAGAGATTAAGAATAATAGATGCATCTGCATCTCCTGTATTTTTAGGAAAGTTAAATACTCTAATGCATCTTTACATTACACCAGCACACATCCTTTTACCCATAAGAAAGCAGCTGTTAAGAGAGCTGCACAGATGACCACTCTGGATTCCCATTTTAGGGAAGAATGCTGTAAACTTTGAGATATCAAAAAACAAATGTAACGGGGTAGGTAAACTGTTCCTCCAAGAAAACTGTCATACAAAAAGCAAAAAGCAAAGGAGGCAATGGAACACAGCACTAAAAATCCAAAGCATTTATTCTAAAGACAGATAGGTGAGCGCTTTCGTAGCCAAAGCCGCTTCATCAGAAAAACAAAATGCATTCCTTTGGGAAGGAGGTAGTGATGAGTTTATTTGTTTCTTAGATGTCTTTAATACCAGTACCGACTTCCTTAGACTATCAGCCAATACTTCAGCTGACTCTATTGAGTTCTTGGATGTAAAGGTTATGAGGAAGACCACTGGTGATTTTACCACAGAAGTGTTTAGGAAGAAATGCTACAGGAACACCTTTGCCCATAGACAAAGTATGCACCCTAAGCATGTGTTTAAAAATATCATAACAGGACAGGCGCTGAGAATATCAAGATTAACAGCAGATGATTCTACTTCTGTTAGTGAGTTAGATGCACTAGAACAAAAATTTATGAACAGGGTCTATGATAGGAAAGAGGTGGGAATGGTAACAACCAATATACCTGGACTAAGGTCACGTGAAGGTAAACCATATTTTTCTGCACCATCCGAGTTCTCTAAGGAAAGAGCAGACAGAAACAATGGTCTGAGGATACCTGTAACTTATCCCAGTAACATCAGGGTATTGCAGGGCATCTATTCTAAACATTGGAATATGCTTATGTCCAATGAGAGAGTGGGTTCTATAGTGGGGAAGGTTCCCAGTTGCACATATAAAAACAAGAAATCCCTTAAGAAGATGCTGTGTCATCCTAGATATGATACAGACACCACTACACAATCCTCCATAGGCACACATCCATGCAAAGCCTGCAACTACTGCCGTTTAATAGATAGTGGGGCAAATTTTGTACACCCAGATATGGGGAAAAGGATGTGTTTTAAAGCCAGTGCCAACCGTAATACAACAAACCTTGTTTACCTAGCCTATTGTACACTATGCCACTCTTTTTATATTGTAATGACTACACGTAGGTTGCGGGATAGGATGAGAGAATGTCTATGACATTTCAAGAAAGACTGACAACAATGCCCTATCCAAACACATTATGAATTTAGGCAACTCATATATGTTTAAGTTTATGGTTATAGAAGTGGTTAGAGTGGGCAACAGTTTACTTACACCATTACATTTGTTTTTTGCTGTCTCTGGTTCTGTTTGTACTGGTGTAAGGGCATGGCTGAAAGTTGCTCTGTATTACAAGATATGGGATCAGTGCCTGAGCTGAAAAGCGGGAATACGACTGGTCGGAGGAATATTTCCACTTTGTTTGAGAGTTCTGAGAACCCCCTACTGGACTTTATACCTAACACAACAGCAGTTGTGAACCAAAATGACTGTGAGTATGATTTGAATGCTCTAAGAAAAGACATCTATAAGTTGGAGAATGATGCACGGAAATTAGTGAGGTTTAAGTCACAGAGATTTCACTTTGAGGCTTGCCTCAACCTACATATTGTTCCCTGTGGGTTAAGGGTGTTAAATATGCTCACCTATGGGAATTTATACAGTGACTTATTAACCAAATGGCAGCAAATCAATCTTGATGCAAGTTACAGCTACATGAAACTTTTAATACAGTACTTTAAACCAGAGGAAACAACAATAGCATATGATATAGAAAAACTTCAGATGACTTTATATGATAATTATCCTTCCTCTGTTGTTGATCATAAGGTTGAACATTTTATAGAGACAGTCAGTGTGTATGAGAAACAACTGCTTAACAATAAGAAAAGAAAATTGCAACGTGATTTAGCTGATTCCTCGAATGGTAGAGTCTTTGCTTGGCCCAGGGATGAAAGAACTGGTGGCTCGGCCACATATGCTAGCAGTAATAAATCCAGTCCTATTTCTGAGGCTGTTAATGTCCCGAATCAGAATTCCACATACAACATTGCTTCTACTTCTAACTCAGGCTCCACCTTAAATTTTGAATGCCTGAGCACCAACCAAGGACTCAATGTAAAGGAGGGGTCTTCCACCTTGTGCACCAGTTCCGTTCCTATGGATGACGTCAATACCACTACAGAATCCGTAGATAGAACTGGAGCATGTAGAAAAGAGAATGTATCTACTGCTGAGGCTAACAATCGTTCCTCATTGTTACCTTTCAATGTGAATGGCTTACTTGTTAACCCGCTTCCCATTCACAATTCCAATTTTTACGAACGCCCATTTGGGCGAGGACGCCTGGAAAGGAAGGCATCTATAGAGGAAGGGAGTCCATTAACGATCAAGAAGATGTGGCAAATGAGGGATCAAATGAGGGATCAACGTTAGTGTGGAATATATCTAGCCATAGATTAACATCAACGGAAATGGACATACTGAATAAAGGTATGAGTTTCATACCCACTAGGAAAATAACATTGACTGAGAATATTGTTGAGCTTAAAACCTTTACAAGGAATATTACATTAAAAATGCATTTTAATGAGACTAGCAAAGACTGTAATAATATAAATATTTTTAAAAAGCTAGTGGCTATGTACCTCCTTCGGTTGATGTGATAGATGTCTTTGAGAAAGCCTGTATCAGGGTTATATATGCCATGTATGATGAAAAGAAATATACAAAGAATTTCTTTAATATGAATAAGAATGAGAGATTGGCACTTGAACAGCTATGTCATGATTCTACCTTAAGTATAAGACCAGCTGATAAGGGGGATCAATGGTTATCACGGACTACACTTTTTATAGTAATGCTATGAATGCTATACTCAATAATGCCATGGTGTATGCTCCATTCACTACTGAACAAGTGGAACAATGTATTGATAGGATCTCCAATGAACTTTTAGAATGTCTACAGCTAGGGCACATTACTCTTGAAATGTACAATTACTTCTTGGTAGATGAACCACTTGGGTCCAGGCACCTAGGCAGTGCGACACCCACCTGTGAGACAGCTGGATGTGGACACATGGCAGGATGACATTTTAACTGCAGTGACAAAGGACTGTGGACAATTCCCTGTCAAAATTGAGGGAACCCCTACACCCTAACCACAGGTGGCAGATACAAACCACCACAGTGATACACTGTGCACCCCCTTAGAAGCCACCATGTGCAATTGTTAGTGGGAAAGTCCGCTGGGATAGCATGCCACGTGGGCATGAAAGTGGTACCATGGAACCCGTGTGCTATGGGCAAAGTCTTTATTAATTGAATATGCAATGTGATGTGTGTTGTGCTTGGTGCATACGAAACCCAGACAGCATCATAATTTGTAGAAATGTGCCACAGCACGGAGGAAATCCTGCACATTAGTGTAGTCACACTTATGTTGTAAGATGTGCTTTAGGCGACGCTCCCTTACTACAATAGCCTTCTTACGCGGTGTTACAGGCATCCCCCTCAGAAGAGATTCACGTCGGGTATCCGTCAGGTTCTGCTCCTGCTGCAGAACACACAGAAGGTCAGCTAGCTGTACAGTAGGGCGACCCAGTAATACCTTCAGCCGACGATGCCACGCCTCCACCTGGTTGTTAGTACGTGGGAAGTCCATCTCAGAGACATCGGACACATTCCAGAACCGCAGAGGGTATGACGATGGCATTCGTGTCTGTACTGAACAGCGGGATGCATACTTGCGTGGCCGGCCTCGGACATAATGATGGTCTAGAAATACACCAATCGGCTGGGCACATTCTGGTAAGGAAGCCACAATGTCCAGGAATGCAGGGACAACATCATCCAAAGGTAGGAATGCCAACGCTATCAGCTTGCGAATGGCAATGGAGAAAGCAGTGTCCGTGCCATAGAGGGCGACAAGGTGGTGATGTTGGATCTGTCGCCAGATGATCTGTGCAAAATGGAATAGGCATCCCTTCAGAATACTTCTAGGGAATGCTTTCCGGCTGGCACGAATTGCTGCCTTCTCAAAGTCAGTCATGATATACTGTGGTGACAAAGTGCATCCCTGGTCAGCTGCCATACCCCTCAGCACCTCCCACAAAGTGGTGTATGCAGACTCCGACTTCCGTGTCATGAGACAGTACACCAGGGGTACGATCCTCATTGAGGTGGGGGTGCCAATACAGCCATGTAGTGTATATAGCTGGCGACAGATATCGGCCCGTGTGGGAAAGGTGCCATCACCAAGAACAAAGTCGGACCTGCACAGGTCAGTCAGGTTCTGTGTTGTAGTGAGTACTACCAAGGAAGCGGTACCATCCATATCCGACCTTCTACGAAGGATGAAGCTGCCACTACGGAGTGGATACTGGCTGGCGTCAATATCTGCAAGGGTTGCTGGAGGTGTAGCCATGGATGCCCGTGCCTGCTGCCGTACCCTGGTGATGCTTCTTCGAAGGGTCGCACGACAAGGCATCTCCTGCAGTACATTGTCATCTGCTGTGCCTAGCACACTCTGCATTACCAAGCTCGGCAATTCATTACTGGTTACCGCCCTCTGCCGCAGTTCTGCTCGCAATGTAGCCACTTGTGCCATTGTTGCATCTGGGCCGTGCTGGTGTGGCAGTGATTTCAGCAATTCCTCACCCTCTTCCTGGCGAACAGTGATGGCACGTCCTCTGCATGCCTTCGTTCTCCGCTCATTACATGCCCAGTACCGTTTTGGTGGTGTCTCACGTTCCAAATGGTAGAGGTACCCCTCCACCACCAGCATGGGTTTGCCACGTTGGCTGGGCACTGTGCTGTATCTGTTGCCAATCAGACCAGGGCTATACAGATACATACATTCCAGCATGGATGCAGCACTTGTAGATGGTCTCTCGGAATCCATCACAGCCGGTGGAGCTTGGTATGGGATATACTACTGAACCTGGAGACAGTCCCTTCCAGACAGTAGGCCACTCGGTTTACACCACCTTGTCTTATACCGTGTGTAGTAACTCTGTCTGTCTCAGTGGCCCTATACAGCTTTGTGCACTCCAACCGTCTCTGACTGTCTCTTCCCTATGGTTGCAATGTCTGCAGTTAACACATCCCTGGGGTTGCTGTATGCTTGTACTCTGTTTAGAGTCCACGATGCCTGATTGAGCACAGGTTCTGTGTGTACTGTGCCAGCCCCCTTTAACTCCCTGTTGTTGCTGCCAGCCAATCACGGTTTAGGGCTTGGTGTCTGCTTAAGTGGCAGATGTTACTTAGGGAGGTACCTCTGTCTTGCACCCTTGTCTTCCTACATGGGGCTGGGTACTTGTCTATACTCCTGTAACAGGGACACCGTGACGTGTTCAGCAGAAGCTGCATGTCTTACTCTACTGTGGAGTCGGAGATGGGTACAGCTACTATATCCCCTGCTACTGGGTTACTGTGTCATGCTTTACCAGGTTAGCATGTTCACACCTACAACTGCACTCAGGGGCTCTAGCAGGGTAGGTACTGTTTGTTACAGGCATGCCTGGTATCTGGGTTTGTCCTATACTACAGACACCCTGCTGTGACATGCTTACTACTAGTACACAGACAGGTTATAGTGTGTGTGGTCTATTGACCCTGAAACTGCTGTGTCTGTACCTTTAAGGGGTTAGCCTGACACATGCCTGCTTTTCTATGCAGCATTTCTCGGGTAAAGTGTGCTGTGCATTGCTCTACGTGCTGGGGACTTTACTTCCTGCTTCTCGGGGACTGTTTGCTGTGTTTGCGTGGACAACTGGGGCTGTGAGGGTAAGTAATGGTTCTATGACTGCTTATGCAACTGTTTTGGAGCGGGGTAAGTAATGCTTTTATGACTGCTTATGCAACTGTTTTGGTGCACTACCGTTGTGCTGTGTTTCGCGCCGATCCGCGTGTGTTTGCCGGCCGTGTACGCTGTGTGTTGACGGCGTGCGTGTTTGCCTTAGGGGCCGTCTGCTTTTGTCTGTTTACCCGCCGCCGCATCTTTCCGCCGCGTTACTACGTTTCGGCAGCACCGCTCTACGGTTTAGCGGTGCTGCGGCCTTCTGGTTTCGGCGATGTAGCTCGCGGGCATTTGTCTCGCGATCTACACGCCGGAACCCGAACCACTTATACCCATAATACACGGTCTACCTAAGATCTACCAACACCGAATACACCACCTATGAGACCTGTAGTAGCAGGTAGGGGGTGGTGTACAGAACCCCTGTCCATTTATATAGAACAACATCTTAAACCCATTTTGGAAAAGAATACTACTATTGTAAAAGATACTGAACAATTTCTCAGGGATTTATATATGCATATACAGGTTGTACCACCAACACAGGAATGTATAATGGTGGCAATGGATGTAGAATCACTCTTTACATCCATACCGAAGGATCAAGGAATTGAGATGATGGGGAGTTATTTACTGCAAGATGGCTCTTATGATCATTGTAAAATAGATCTCTTATGTTCACTGATGGAAATTGTTCTTGACAATAACATCTTTATGTTTGAACAAAATATCTTTAGACAGAGGGATGGCATGGCTATGGGCACTTCATGCGCCAATAGCTACGCCAACCTAGTTATGGCCCAGTGGGAAGAAGCACATATTAAAACACAGTTTAGAATGGACAGAGTCGTCTTTTATAGGAGGTTTGTGGATAATCCCTTTCTCCTTTGGGAAGGAGGTAGTGATGTGTTTATTTGTTTCTTAGATGCCCTTAATACCAGTACTGACTTTCTTAGACTATCAGCCAATACTTCAGCTGACTCTATTGAGTTCTTGGATGTAAAGGTTATGAGGAAGACCACTGGTGATTTTACCATGCAAGTGTTTAGGAAGAAATGCTATAGGAACACCTTTGTCCATAGACAAAGTATGCACCCTAAGCATGTGTTTAAAAATATCATGACAGGACAGGCATTGAGAATATCAAGATTAACAGCAGATTATTCTACTTTTGCTAGTGGGTTAGACGCACTAGAACAAAGATTTATGAACAGGGGCTATGATAGGAAAGAGGTTGGAATGGTAACAACCAATATACCTAGACTAAGGTCACGTGAAGGTAAACCATATTTTTCTGCACCATTCCAGTTCCCTAAGGGAAGAGCAGACAGAAACAATGGTCTGAGGATATCTGCAACTTATGCCAGTAACATCAGGCTATTGCAGGACATCTATTCTAAACATTGGAATATACTTATGTCCAATGAGAGAGTGGGTTCTATAGTGGGGAAGGTTCCCAGTTACACATATAAAAACAAGAAATCCCTTAAGAAGATGCTGTGTCATCCTAGATATGATACAGACACCACTACACAATCATCCATAGGCACACATCCATGCAAAGCCTGCAACTACTGACATTTAATAGATAGTGGGGCAAGTTTTGTACACCTAGATATGGGGAAAAGGATGTGTTTTAAAGCCAGTGCCAACTGTAATACAACAAACCTTGTTTACCTAGCCTATTGTACACTATGCCACTCTTTTTATATTGGAATGCCTACACATAGGTTGCGGGATAGGATGAGAGAACATGTCTATAACATTTCAAGAAAGGCTGACAACAATGCCCTATCCAAACACATTATGACTCTAGGCAACTCACATATGTTTAAGTTCATGGTTATAGGGGTGATTAGAGTGGGCAACAGGGGGGGGCACCAACAGAAACAAGGTAGAGAGTAAAGAACTTGACTGGATAATAAGGATGAAGGCGAACATGGGGAAGGGTCTAAATGACAAAATCTCTATTAGACCCATTCTAGTTAATAGATATTTAGTCAGATAATATTACTGTTATGTTTATTTGTGCCTATGTTGGTGCTTTTAGTGGATTTTAAAGTGTTTTTTTTTTGGATTGTTATATTTTTAAAATGCTAATTGTCCTTATTTTTTGTTGATTTGTGATTGGCTGTTTTTTATTTAAAAGTACTACAGTTATGCATTTTGTTTGCCTGATGAAGCGGCTTTGGCTGCGAAAGCGCTCAGATATCTGTCTTTAGAATAAATACTTTAAACTTTGAGATGTTTATAAAAAGAAGATGCTCAGTAGGGCTCCCAAATGACCTAATACAGGAGGTCTCAAATAAAAGGGAGATGGGACATTTTACTCCTATTTTACACACTAACAATGCTGATACTGCAGTAACTTTGGACATATCCTTCCATAATAAGAACAAAAAACAACAGAACAGAGGCAGTAAGTTCATCACTACCTTTAATACCAACACGAGCAAACTTAAATGGATTTTAATTAAAAACTGGGCTATCATGAATGGTGGTGGATGAGCTAGAGATAATGTGGGGGAAAAAACTCTTTAGTGTGTAGAAAAGGCACCAATTTTAAAAACATATTTCAAAACAAGAACAGTAATAACACAGAGGTTAGCCATAGCATGAGGAAATGTGGTCATTGTAATTACCATAAATATATCAAAACAGGTGGATGATACACCATTCAATGTAATAGTTACTACTACCTGCAGACAGGATTTGATTGTGAAACTGCTGGAGTTGTGTATGCAGCGTTATGTTAATCATGTTCAAGTTTTTATTTAGGTAAAACCAAACATAAATTACAGGAGAGGATCTTTGAGCATGAGTATGACATTACAAGCATGAGTATGACATTACGAGCATGAGTATGGCATTACGAGCATGAGTATGGTATTACGAGCATGAGTATGGCATTACGAGCATGAGTATGGCATTACGAGCATGAGTATGACATTACGAGCATGAGTATGGCATTATGAGCATGAGTATGGCATTACGAGCATGAGTATGACATTACGAGCATGAGTATGACATTACCAGCATGAGTATGGCATTAAGAGCATGAGTATGGCATTACGAGCATGAGTATGACATTACGAGCATGAGTATGACATTAAGAAAAACAAATTGACTAATGCCTTGTTTAAGTATATTTAAGCATAACTTGGTCATGATTTTAAATTTGTTATTATTGAAAATGTGAATACGAACCCTAGGGGGGACCATGGCCTCTTTACTAGAAAAAAGGGAATTGCATTGACAGCTGTATTTGAATGCCTGTAGCTGGCCAGGACTGAATGAACATTCTTCAATTACCTGTGTTTTAAAACTTAAAGCATAATTGAGGTAATATCATAAAGCAATCTTCATTTATTGTTGTTTTTATATATATATATATATATATATATATATATATATATATATATATATATATATATATATGGGATCACTACGAAATACCGAACGCTCAAAATCCCGACGCTTAAAACACCGAGACCAGATGACTGAAACCCAGCATTACCGGAAGACCAGAAGCACAAAATGCAAAATCTTGATGTTAAGGGATTTTGCATTAGCACTTCTGGTGTTGCGGTTCAGGTAAGCATGTGAATGCAAGTGTGTTTGTGAGGGATATAGTGTGTTTGTGTGTGTTGTGACTGTGGTGTGTGTGTGTGTGTGTGTGTGTGTGTGTGTGTGTGTGTGTGTGTGTGTGTGTGTGTGAGGGACTGTAATGTGTGGGTGTGAGTTTGCCTTGTGTGTTTGTTTGTTTGTGCGAGTTAGAATAATAAAGTAGGGGAGTGTGTGAGGGGTGCAGCCCCCCACATGGGGGGTGCAGGGGGGCTTGCCTAGTGTAGGATGCATTGTTTGGTTGTGGAGGGAAAGTGTGTGTGTGTGTGTGTGTGTGTGTGTGTGTGTGTGTGTGTGTGTGTGTGTGTGTGCTGTTTGGTTGTGTAACTGTCGTGATTTTGAATTTCGCAGTTTTAAATATTCAGTATTGTGGGGTTTAGGGAATGTGGTCTTGGTTTTTTAAGCGTCGGGATTTTGGGCATTCGGTATTTAGTAGTGATTCTATATACATATATATATATATATATATATATATATATATATATATATATTTAGGTGGAATAATTTATAGCAATTGAAATTATTAATTTTAACATGGTTTTCTTGCTTTTTTAAAAGTGTTCCACTTTAAGAAGTCCAGTATGTTATTTTGCATCATGTGACTTGATATAAACTATTTAATTTGTGTTTTCAGTTTGTTTAATTTATCTGAGGAAGTTTTCAAATTTGAAGATGAAAGCACTCATCTCTTGAATTATTAGAGTGAATTTAGCAGGTTTCCAACGGTAGCATAGTTTTTTTGTTTGTATGTTTAAGATTACCTATAGGTACTAGAGAATGTTTTAAAATTATAATTATTTGTCATAATCTTCTGTTCAAACCAAAGGTAATCTGAAAAGGAGGAAATTTTATTCCTTTTAATAGTTCTTGAAAAGTCAGAATTTCAGAATTAAAATTTAAATTAAGCCTTACCAAACCTCAGCCAATCTTCACCGTTCACTCTATTAGAAACAGAAGATGACAGATATTTAAAATTGTGTTTCCATTTCCTAGGGCAACCCCTAGAAAAAAGACCAAGAAGGAGCTATTTGCTGGGTATCAGGCACCTTAGCCACACTGCAGTAAAGTATTATACACTCTGTCCTCTAAGACCAACAACAGTTGTTCTCTCTCTCTTGCCTGAACAGGGCAACTTAATTGCTGCAGAGGATGTTCCAAATACCTGATCCTAAGCAGCTTCTCAAGGAACAACACCAGTGGGATCAAGGTGGTACCTGATCTGGCCACAGCAGACTCACTTATTGGTGGCTGAGGTACTGAGGAAGGCGGCTTGACTACTGAAGACTCCCATAAAGTTTCTTGTTGATGGATGAGGATAGAACTGTCACATTTCCTGTATACCTGGCCCTGAAACTCCTCCCAGATCAAACTGGGTAGGCTCCTCCCCTTAGACTATTAATGTGCTTTGAAATTGCCTTAAAGAGTATGTTCCTCATTGCTGGCTGGTCTGCTTTTGAATTACCTGGTAATTACTTGTAGATAGCTGTTTGACTTGTTTCTGGTACCTTTTCACTTGTGACAGACTAAAGTGTGTTTTTACATTAAGAAGGCAGGGAATGCAATTCTAGTAGAAGTGGAAAGGTAGCCTGGTGTGAACGAGATGGGAAACACAAAGGGAGGCTTAATGTGAGATTGTTACATCAGCCAGAAGGCTTTTTAGTAAGTTTAGTCATTTTCCTTGAGTCTGTAAATTCTGCTGCTCATTGCACAGCAGCATTTAGCAGCGTACAGTATAGATGAAGGCACTAAGGAATTAAATTCTCCCTCTAAAGCTTTCCTTGTAACGTTATTCAAAACTCAGTTATCTAAGGAGTAACTAGTCTGTCTGCAGTGTCCTGTATAGATCCAGACACTAAGGAATTAAATGTGCCCTATAAAGCTGTCCTTGTAACGCTATCCAGTACTCAGATGTTTAAGGAGTAACTAGTCTGTCTGCAGTGTCCTGTATAGATGCAGACACTAAGGAATTAAATTCACCCTATAAAGCTGTCAGTTGTCTAAGGAGTAACTAGTGTGTCTGCAGTGTCCTGTATAGATGCAGACATTAAGGAATTAAATTTGCCGTATAAAGCTGTCCTTGTAAGGCTATCCAGTACTCAGTTGTCTAAGGAGTAACTAGTCTGTCTGCAGTGTCCTGTATAGATGCAGACACTAAGGAATTAAATTCACCCTATAAAGCTGTCCTTGTAACGCTATCCAGTACTCAGTTGTCTAAGGAGTAACTAGTCTGTCTGCAGTGTCCTGTATAGATGCAGACACAAAGGAATTAAATTTGCCCTATAAAGCTGTCCTTGTAACGCTATCCAGTACTCAGTTGTCTAAGCAGTAACTAGTCTGTCTGCAGTGTCCTGTATAGATGCAGACACAAAGGAATTAAATTTGCCCTATAAAGCTGTCCTTGTAACGCTATCCAGTACTCAGTTGTCTAAGGAGTAACTAGTCTGTCTGCAGTGTCCTGTATAGATGCAGACAATAATGAATTAAAATCGCCCTATAAAGCTGTCCTTGTAACGCTATCCAGTACTCAGTTGTCTAAGGAGTAACTAGTCTGTCTGCAGTGTCCAGTATAGATGCAGACACTAAGGAATTAAATTTGCCCTATAAAGCTGTCCTTGTAACGCTATCCAGTACTCAGTTGTCTAAGGAGTAACTAGTCTGTCTGCAGTGTCCTGTATAGATGCAGACACTAAGGAATTAAATTTGCCCTATAAAGCTGTCCGTGTAACGCTATCCAATACTCAGTTGTCTAAGGAGTAACTAGTCTGTCTGCAGTGTCCAGTATAGATGCAGACACTAAGGAATTAAATTTGCCCTATAAAGCTGTCCTTGTAACGCTATCCAATACTAAGTTGTCTAAGGAGCAACTAGTCTGTCTGTAGTGTCCTGTATAGATGCAGACACAAAGGAATTAAATTTGCCCTATAAAGCTGTCCTTGTAACGTTATCCAGTACTCAGTTGTCTAAGGAGTAACTAGTCTGTCTGCAGTGTCCTGTATAGATGCAGACAGAAAGGAATTAAATTCACTCTAAAAAGCTGTCCTTGTAACGCTATCCAGTACTCAGTTGTCTAAGGACTAACTAGTCTGTCTGCAGTGTCCTGTATAGATGCAGACACAAAGGAATTAAATTCGCCCTATAACGCTGTCCTTGTAATGTTATCCAGTACTCCGTTGTCTAAGCAGTAACTAGTCTGTCTGCAGTGTCCTGTATAGATGCAGACACAAAGGAATTAAATTCGCCCTATAAAGCTGTCCTTGTAACATTATCCAGTACTCAGTTGTTTAAGGAGTAACTAGTCTGTCTGCAGTGTCCTGTATAGATGCAGACACTAAGGAATTAAATTTGCCCTATAAAGCTGTCCTTGTAACGCTATTCAGTACTCAGTTGTCTGAGTAACTAGTCTGTCTGCAGTGTCCTGTATAAATGCAGACACAAAGGAATTAAATTCACCCTGTAAAGTTGTCCTTGTAACGCTATCCAGTACTCAGTTGTCTAAAGAGTAACTAGTCTGTTTGCAGTGTCCTGTATAGATGCAAACACTAAGGAATTAAATTCGTCCTATAAAGCTGTCCCTGTAAGGCTATCCAGTACTCAGTTGTCTAAGGAGTAACTAGTTTGTCTGCAGTGTCATGTATAGATGCAGACACTAAGGAATTAAATTTGCCCTATAAAGCTGTCCATGTAAAGCTATTCAGTACTCAGTTGTCTAAGGAGTAGCTAGTCTGTCTGCAGTGTCCTGTATAGATGCAGATACTAAGGAATTAAAATCGCCCTATAAAGCTGTCCTTGTAATGCTATCCAGTACTCAGTTGTCTAAGGAGTAACTAGTCTGTCTGCAGTGTCCTGTATAGCTGCAGACACTAAGGAATTAAATTCGCCCTATAAAGCTGTCCTTGTAATGCTATCCAGTACTCAGTTGTCTAAGGAGTAACTAGTCTGCAGTGTCCTGTACAGATGCAGACACTAAGGAATTAAATTCGCCCTATAAAGCTGCCCTTTGTAACGCTATCCAGTACTCAGTTGTCTAAGGAGTAACTAGTCTGTCTACAGTGTCCTGTATAGATGCAGACACAAAGGAATTAAATTTGCCCTATAAAGCTGTCCTTGTAACGCTATCCAGTACTCAGTTGTCTAAGGAGTAACTAGTCTATCTGCAGTGTCCTGTATAGATGCAGACAGTAAGGAATTAAAATCGCCCTATAAAGCTGTCCTTGTAATGCTATCCAGTACTCAGTTGTCTAAGGAGTAACTAGTCTGTCTGCAGTGTCCTGTATAGCTGCAGACACTAAGGAATTAAATTCGCCCTATAAAGCTGTCCTTGTAATGCTATCCAGTACTCAGTTGTCTAAGGAGTAACTAGTCTGCAGTGTCCTGTACAGATGCAGACACTAAGGAATTAAATTCGCCCTATAAAGCTGCCCTTTGTAACGCTATCCAGTACTCAGTTGTCTAAGGAGTAACTAGTCTGTCTACAGTGTCCTGTATAGATGCAGACACAAAGGAATTAAATTTGCCCTATAAAGCTGTCCTTGTAACGCTATCCAGTACTCAGTTGTCTAAGGAGTAACTAGTCTATCTGCAGTGTCCTGTATAGATGCAGACAGTAAGGAATTAAATTAGCCCTATAAAGCTGTCCTTGTAATGCTATCCAGTACTCAGTTGTCTAAGGAGTAACTAGTCTGTCTGCAGTGTCCTGTATAGATGCAGACACTAAGGAATTAAATTTGCCGTATAAAGCTGTCCGTGTAACGCTATACAGTACTCAGTTGTCTAAGGAGTAACTAGTCTGTCTGCAGTGTCCTGTATAGATGCAGACACAAAGGAATTAAATTCGCCCTATAAAGTTGTCCTTGTAACGCTATCCAGTACTCAGTTGTCTAAAGAATAACTAGTCTGTCTGCAGTGTCCTGTATAGATGCAAAGACTAAGGAATTAAATTCGTCCTATAAAGCTGTCCTTGTAAGGCTATCCAGTACTCAGTTGTCTAAGGAGTAACTAGTCTGTCTGCAGAGTCATGTATAGATGCAGACACTAAGGAATTAAATTTGCCCTATAAAGCTGTCCATGTAAAGCTATTCAGTACTCAGTTGTCTAAGGAGTAACTAGTCTGTCTGCAGTGTCCTGTATAGATGCAGACACTAAGGAATTAAATTTGCCCTATAAAGCTGTCCTTGTAATGCTATCCAGTACTCAGTTGTCTAAGGAGTAACTAGTCTGCAGTGTCCTGTACAGATGCAGACACTAAGGAATTAAATTCGCCCTATAAAGCTGCCCTTTGTAACGCTATCCAGTACTCAGTTGTCTAAGGAGTAACTAGTCTGTCTACAGTGTCCTATATAGATGCAGACACAAAGGAATTAAATTTGCCCTATAAAGCTGTCCTTGTAACACTATCCAGTAGTCAGTTGTCTAAGGAGTAACTAGTCTATCTGCAGTGTCCTGTATAGATGCAGACACTAAGGAATTAAATTAGCCCTATAAAGCTGTCCTTGTAATGCTATCCAGTACTCAGTTGTCTAAGGAGTAACTAGTCTGTCTGCAGTGTCCTGTATAGATGCAGACACTAAGGAATTAAATTCGCCCTATAAAGCTGTCCGTGTAACGCTACCCAGTACTCAGTTGTCTAAGGAGTAACTAGTCTGTCTGTAGTGTCCTGTATAGATGCAGACACAAAGGAATTAAATTTGCCCTATAAAGCTGTCCTTGTAAAGCTATCCAGTACTCAGTTGTCTAAGGAGTAACTAGTTTTCTGCAGTGTCCTGTATAGATGCAGACAGAAAGGAATTAAATTTGCCCTAAAAAGCTGTCCTTGTAACGCTATCCAGTACTCAGTTGTCTAAGGAGTAACTAGTCTGTCTGCAGTGTCCTGTATAGATGCAGACGCAAAGGAAATAAATTTGTCCTATAAAGCTGTCCTTGTAACGCTATCCAGTACTCAGTTGTCTAAGCAGTAACTAGTCTGCAGTGTCCTGTATAGATGCAGACACAAAGGAATTAAAATCACCCAATAAAGCTGTCCTTGTAACGTTATCCAGTACTCAGTTGTCTAAGGAGTAACTAGTCTGTCTGCAGTGTCCTGTATAGATGCAGACACTAAGGAATTAAATTCTCCCTATAAAGCTGTCCTTGTAATGCTATCCAGTGCTCAGTTGTCTAAGGAGTAACTAGTCTGTCTGCAGTGTCCTGTATAGATGCAGACACTAAGGAATTAAAATTGCCCTATAAAGCTGTCCTTGTAATGCTATCCAGTACTCAGTTGTCTAAGGAGTAACTAGTCTGTCTGCAGTGTCCTGTACAGATGCAGACACTAAGGAATTAAATTCACCTTATAAAGCTGTCCTTGTAACGCTATCCAGTACTCAGTTGTCTAAGGAGTAACTAGTCTGTCTGCAGTGTCCTGTATAGATGCAGACACAAAGGAATTAAATTTGCCTTCTAAAGCTGTCCTTGTAACGTTATCCAGTACTCAGTTGTCTAAGGAGTAACTAGTCTGTCTGCAGTGTCCTGTATAGATGCAGACACTAAGGAATTAAATTCGCCCTATAAAGCTGTCTGTGTAACGCTATCCAGTACTCAGTTGTCTAAGGAGTAACTAGTCTGTCTGCAGTGTCCTGTATAGATGCAGACACAAAGGAATTAAATTTGCCCTATAAAGCTGTCCTTGTAATGCTATCCATTACTCAGTTGTCTAAGGAGTAACTAGTCTGTCTGCTGTGTCCTGTATAGATGCAGACACTAAGGAATTAAATTTGCCCTATAAAGTTTTCTGTGTAATGCTATTCTGTACTCAGTTGTCTAAGGAGTAACTAGTCTGTCTGCAGTGTCCTGTATAGATGCAAACACTAAGGAATTAAAATCGCCCTAAAAAGCTGTCCTTGTAACGCTATTCAGTACTCAGTTGTCTAAGGAGTAACTAGTCTGTCTGCAGTGTCCTGTATAGATGCAGACACTAAGGAATTAAATTTGCCCTATAAAGCTGTCCTTGTAATGCTATCCAGTACTAAGTTGTCTAAGGAGTAACTAGTCTGTCTGCAGTGTCCTGTATAGATGCAGACACTAAGGAATTAAATTCGCCCTATAAAGCTGTCCTTGTAATGCTATCCAGTACTCAGTTGTCTAAGGAGTAACTAGTCTGTCTGCAGTGTCCTGTATAGATGGGGACACTAAGGAATTAAATTCACCTTATAAAGCTGTCCTTGTAACGCTATCCAGTACTCAGTTATCTAAGGAGTAACTAGTCTGTCTGCAGTGTCCTGTATAGATGCAGACACAAAGGAATTAAATTCGCCCTACAAAGCTGTCCTTGTAACGTTATCCGGTATTCAGTTGTCTAAGGAGTAACTAGTCTGTCTGCAGTGTCCTGTGTAGATGCAGACACAAAGGAATTAAATGTGCCATATAAAGCTGTCCTTGTAATGCTATCCAGTACTCAGTTGTCTAAGCAGTAACTAGTCTGTCTGCAGTGTCCTGTATAGATGCAGACACTAAGGAATTAAATTTGCCATATAAAGCTGTCCTTGTAATGCTATCCAGTACTCAGTTGTCTAAGGAGTAACTAGTCTGCCTGCAGTGTCCTGTGTAGATGCAGACACTAAGGAATTAAATTCACCTTATAAAGCTGTCCTTGTAACACTATCCAGTACTCAGTTATCTAAGGAGTAACTAGTCTGTCTGCAGTGTCCTGTATAGATGCAGACACAAAGGAATTAAATTCGCCCTACAAAGCTGTCCTTGTAACGTTATCCGGTATTCAGTTGTCTAAGGAGTAACTAGTCTGTCTGCAGTGTCCTGTATAGATGCAGACACTAAGGAATTAAATTCGCCCTATAAAGCTGTCCTTGTAATGCTATCCAGTACTCAGTTGTCTAAGGAGTAACTAGTCTGTCTGCAGTGTCCTGCATAGATGCAGACACTAAGGAATTAAATTCGCCCTATAAAGCTGTCCTTGTAACAATATCCAATACTCAGTTGTCTAAGGAGTAACTAGTCTGTCTGCAGTGTCCTGTATAGATGCAGACACTAAGGAATTAAATTCGCCCTATAAAGCTGTCCTTGTAATGCTATCCAGTACTCAGTTGTCTAAGGAGTAACTAGTCTGTCTGCAGTGTCCTGCATAGATGCAGACACTAAGGAATTAAATTTGCCCTATAAAGCTGTCCGTGTAATGCTATCCAGTACTCAGTTGTCTAAGGAGTAACTAGTCTGTCTGCAGTGTCCTGTGTAGATGCAGACACTAAGGAATTAAATTCACCCTGCAAAGCTGTCCATGTAATGCTAGCCAGTACTCAGTTGTCTAAGGAGTAACTAGTCTGCCTGCAGTGTCCTGTATAGATGCAGACACAAAGGAATTAAATTCGCCCTATAAAGCTGTCCTTGTAACGCTATCCAGTACTCAGTTGTCTAAGGAGTAACTAGTCTGTCTGCAGTGTCCTGTATAGATGCAGACACTAAGGAATTAAATTTGCCCTATAAAGCTGTCCTTGTAATGCTATCCAGTACTCAGTTGTCTAAGGAGTAACTAGTCTGCTGAGATACACTTCAGCATGAATTTGGTCATACACAGCCCAGCTGTAGTTTCTATACAAACAGCGTTTAAGTTGGCATGCTGTACCACACCTTTGTAGCTCACTTAAAAAATACCTCCCACAATGGATAGAGACTTTCACAATTTCTCCATTGTCTGATTGGCAGATATGGCCATCCTGGGTCAATGAAGGAATTGTCTCATGTCCACTGATAAAATATTCCCCAGAGAAATGGCTACAGTATGTGAGAGATGTAATTACATAATGTCACTGGAGGCAAGACTCTCAAACAAAACACTCAAACTAAAAATCAGGTCATTGGTAATTTAAGCATTATGTCCACCATACATAGTATGAGACTAAAGCACTTAAAAGCAACCTTCCTAAACCCCAAAGATCTGTTAGACATTGTCCTGCAAAAACGAATCCATAGCAAGTCCAAAAGTAATCAGCCAAAACAATACTCAATGCCGTATATACAGCCACACCACTTGGAGTCTCAACTATAACACCCATAAGGCAAGCCAATACACGACTAATATCTTAATCATAGGAGACTCCATTATGAAACATTCAGATGTCCTGCTCATCAGGCTGAATAAGGGCAAAATCAAAGTCAGTTGTCTGTCAGGGTCTAGGATATGCCAAATCACTCAAGCACTAAAATAATTATACCACAAATATTAGCATGACTCAGTCATAGTCCAAGTGGGTGTAAATGACCTGAGACGTACCTCTGCAGACTATATGAAGAACGACGTTATGCAACTCTTGTACAATGTGCCCCAGGCTGGTATGTGCCTAGCACTGAGCAGAATTCTACCTTCACCAAGGAAGATGCCACAATATGAACAAAAGATGATTTGCTTGAGTAATTGGCTTAGCTTCTGGTGTCATTCCAAGGGGGTAAAATATTTGCCAGCATGAAATAAATATGGTCAACAAATCACATTGCTTTGCCAAGGATGGTCTGCACCTTGCAAAAACGTTACACCCCATAGTGCCTTTCTTTAGGCAATAACAAACTGACAAACCTTCCAACACTGCAAAACCAAACCAAGAGAAGGTAAAGGTGTTACTGCCCAATGCCAGGAGCCTCAACAAGAAACTCCACTACCCCTAGGCTCTCCTCACCCTGAAGAATGTAGACATCTGTGTAGTTATTGAGATATGGTTAAAAAGCTGCAGACAGCACCATAGCTTTGCAGGATTACAATACCTTCCAGACATTCAGGCCAGCTACTGCACATGCAGGGATAAAAACTGTACGTGTCTCATTCTATCAATCCACTACCTCTTTTTCCCACTATTACAGTGGCAATCATCTAGAACAAAGGTTTATACCACCAGGATGTCTAGCCCTGCTACAGTAGTTCTTCCACACCACACATTCATGGCCAGTTTAGTGTATTCAATCCACCTACTGCATGTATTTGGAAGGAAAGTGAAGCACCCAGAGAAAACTCATGCACACTCCACACAGAAGGCACTTCAGCCAAGAATCAAACCAGGGAACCTCTTGCTGTGAGACAACAATTCTATCTGCTAGGCCACTGTGTGGAAGCAAAGCTCTCTCCAGGCAAGATTGTGCCAGACAGTCAAGAGGAAAAGGTCAACACCTGCACTACACCTTAAGCAACACATAGCCCTTCAAAACCCACACCATCAACAGCCACACATAGCAACACTAAACCCACGTATGCAGAGGCCCTTAACATTAACCTGCTCAAGCAACAAGGACCTCTGAAGCTGAAATTTAAACAAACACCAGTCACAACCAAAGTGACACATAGCTCACAACACCAGTGTGCCACCCAACAACAGCCCCCTAAGGCAAGACAATGTACCCAACACTTTAGTCATAGGTGACTCTATAGTCCGGCACACTGATGTCCCATTCACCAGGCTGAACAAGGAGAAAATTCCAGTCAGCTGCCTGTCAAGTGCCAGGATCCGCCACATAAAGCATGAACTCAAGTCACTCCACAACAAGCACAAATAGGACTCTGTCATTGTCCATGTTGGAGTGAATGACTTGAGACGTACCTCCCTGGACTACATGAAAGGAGACATGGAAGAGCTCGGATCATGTGGCTAAGGCAGGTACGACCCTAGCCCAGATTAGCATCCCGCCTTCGCCCAGAGTGATACCACAGTATAAGGACAAAATGATTGACTTCAACAATTGGCTAAGCTTCTGGTGTCATTCAAAGGGGATCCAGTATCTGTCTGCCTGGGATGACATGATCGATAAACCATGATGCTTTGCCAGAGATGGTCTACACCTTTCACCCCTGGGATTCAGGTTACTGGCTAAAGCTCTTGCCACCCCTATAGTACCTTTTTTAGGCAAGGTTCAAAGGACAAAACCACCACTGTAACAGATACAAGCATGCAAAAATCTGAAGGTAATGCTACTCAGTGGTAGAAGTCTAAACCTCAAAATGCACTCTCTCGAGGCACTCCTAAAAATGGAGAACATCGATATCTGTGCAGTAACTGAGACCTGGTTCAAGGCTCCAAAGAGCACCCCTGCAGTACCAGGCTACAACTCTTACCACATTTTTAGGCCACCAAACCAACACTGAAACACTAAAGGTAGAGGAGTGTCCATATTCACCAAGGATATTCACACCTAGGCTAGTAGCCCAACACAATGCATTTGAAATTCTCCAGGTGCAACTAACACTAGGTAAGACTGCAATCCAAAGTGGAGCTTGCTACAGATCCCCAACCATACCCCAAGATTCTCACTACACTTTTCTAAACATACTGGAAAATATTAAGATACAACCAAACACCCTAATACTGGGTGATTTCAACTATCCTGCCATTAACGGGGAAAACTACTTGGGTACCAACAACTTTTCCCAACGGTTCTCGGAATTCATAAATTCCAGTGCCCTGGATCAACTAATCCATTGTCCCACCAGGGGCTCCAATATCCTAGACCTGGCCATTACCAACATGGGAGATAGATTCTCCACACCAGTGGTCACCCCCTCATTGGTCAGGTCTGATCAAAAGCAAATCACCCTTGACATCCACATCCCATCCCCACCTCCCAGTAAGGAAACCTCCGTAAAATACTTCTCCAAAGCCAATTTCATGCTGCTCAAGTCAGAAGTGACAAACTTCATGACACCCATGCAGACGGGAGCTGAAAGTTTGACTGCTGAATCCTACACTAAGGCACTGTACGAGCACATCCACTTGTGCATGAATCGTGCCATCCCAAATAGAACAAAGACACTCTCCTCCAAAAAAAGGAAGCCAATCTGGTGGCCCATGCTATAAACAAACTATGCAACAGAAGAAAGAAACTGTTGAAGAAAAGAGGAAAATCCCAGGATGCAAAAAACTCCCTTACCAGCCTTAGTAAGAAGCTGAGATCCCTCATAAAATCCTCCAAAGCTAGTTACGAAAATAAAATTACCAAAGATTCCAAAGACAACCACAAGACATTTTATAGTTATGTCAAGAATCTAACTGGCAATGCTCAGATATGCTCTGAGCTACAGCAGAATGGTATTAAATATACTAAGCCCAAGGATATTGCCAATATCCTGGCAGATCAATTTAGTGCCAACTTCACCCCCTCTCACCCCCTAAAGGGCCCTTCTCAATACCAAAAGATTGCCAAATTCCAGTAATCATGGCCACACAGGTAGAAACTGCACTCTCCAAAGCTAAGACTACAGCATACATGGGACCAGATGACATCCCGGGCTGTGTACTACATGAATTACAAAATGAACTGGTACCTCACCTAAGTGTCATGTTTAATCATAGCCTCACCTCAGGATTCATGTCCACTGAGTGGCACACAGCTACAGTTATCCCACTCCACAAGGGGGGATCCACCTTAGATCATGGGAACTACCGTCCCATCAGTCTGACAAGCCTGATCTGCAAGGGCAGGGAATGCATTATCATGGAACTTATAAACAAAGACATTCACAACCTTCAAACACTGGACCCCACCCAGTGTGGGTTTGTAAAGGGCTGATCTTGTCTCCTAAACTTGATTGACTTCTTTGAATCAGTCTCCAGAGCTTTGGATGAGGGTACGTCAGTCCACACAGCCTATCTGGACCTCACCAAGGCTTTCAACCCCATCCCTCACTCTGGAATCATAGATAAACTTACTAAGCTGGGCATAAATCCCTATGTCACTCGATGGGCTGCCAACTGGCTTACTGACAAAACGTAGCTGACTCCAAATCCAGCTCCAGAAAAGTGACAAGTGGAGTACCTCAGGGTTCAGTCCTGGGACCACTCTTGTTTGGCATCTACTTCTCTGAAGTACAGGCCAACACTAAGGGACTCTGGCTAACAAAGTTTGCAGATGACTGCAAACTGGAAGCCATTATTGAATCCCCAAATGATGTGGATATTCTACAAAAGGGCCTTACAGAAACAGATGCTTGGTGCCGGAGCCATTGGCTCAAGCTTAATGCCAACAAATGTATAGTTATCCCTGTGATGACTGTGCCCTGGCCCAGCAATCAAGGAGTCTTAATCGTCACCACTAACACCAGAGAGGTTGTCTCATAGAAGAGAAAAGGATAACTAATACACATAGTAAAGTGCAATTTCCCTTAAGTGCACACAGAGATCACAGTCATTCTGGGACTGGTTGCTCCCTTGCTCACCAGGTCCCCAATAAGACTCCCTACTGGCACAGCTATAGGGTCCAGATCTCAGCCTAGCTGGGGAAAGCTAAAACCTCCAGTACCCTCTCTGTCCAACAAGTGCTTCATGTCTCTGCCAAGTAACTGACACACCACACACACACACTTTGAGATATTTATACAACTTCACAGACACTCCTGGGAAAGGCTGACACAGATTCTCCAGCTGTGCCCCTTTACCCAGACCATACGATAGTAATCCCTGACACCACCCAGCTAATAATATAAGCTACTAAAAGGCTCTAAAAAGGGTGTCCAATTATTACTGTGCAATATTATTATCCAATGGTAGTATGACTAACAGTCAAGGCTTACGTTAGAGTGGCCTATTACAATAACCTCTATAAATATGCAATGTACTCTAGAGCTTATCTCTACACAAACCAGCCACAGGTAGAAGGTTTTAAAAATATTTAATAATAAATAATTAAAACACAAGACAAAACTACTACACCACAGAGATATTTAAGAGTTCAGAGATCACACAGAAACTTAATACAGTAAGACAGGTTTGATTAAAAAAAAATACCTAATTAATCTTTACTACCTTTAACTATTCCTACAAGAAATCACAGTGCTAAAACTTACATGTGAGCATAAGGCAGAGTGCTGAGTTAGTTGTCCAAAGTCAAAATGCTCACAGTCTCTTGTGAGAAATAGTATCTAAACATTACTAACAAACATGTCTCTAAGGCCCTCCCAAATTGCATAATTTATGACACTTAGGTTTTCCCAGTATTCATATTGCATCATCTTAACACCTGGTCTGAGTTCTCAGCAACAAACTGCATTATTTAGCAATCTAACACCTGCACAGAAACTTACAACAATGTAAGTCATTTCACATGTATAGTCTAACAGAAACTAGAGCAATGAAGCACATTCCACATCTAAATTCTGGTCATAAACTTTAGCCTTAAAACAATGGGCATGAAACCTTCATCCAGATGCACTGGAGCTGAATTCTAACATGAAAGGGTCACAACATGCTTCACTGGGTAAGTAGAGTGCAATGTTGTCACATATTTTGCAGTTCCACATTTCACAGTGTTCCTTTACACTCAAGAAAACATGCCTGCATTTTACATTTATTTACAAATCCCAGAATTATATATTTGACTAGGCTGGCAGACTTCGCCCATCTCTCCCCAATCATCACATCCCCCCCCCCCGTGGGGAACTCAAGCAAGTTTTTCAAATGCCCCTTGAGAAACATTGCTTGAGAGTGTCAGGTCTATCTGGGTGTACCTCACCCCATTCCCTGTCTTGAGAACCCATCTGCATAGGCATTGCTACTCCCACTGCAGTGCTGCACTGACATATATGCTTGCAACCCCAGACTCCATCTTAGCAACTTGGCATTTTGCTGACTGGCTCTGTTTAACCATGTTAGAGGGTTGTGATCTGTCATCACAGTAAAGTTTTTGTAGTGCCCACACTATGCCTAGACATTCCTTTTCTACCACTGCATAGCATTCCTCCCTGGGTTGGAGCCTATGACTGAGATAAACCACTGCATGCTCTTCTCCCTCTGAAGAAACCTTAAGTACAGCCCCCACCCCATAGTTTGAAGCATCCACCTGCAGAACAAAGTCTTTGCTGTAGTCTGGACTGGCTAACACAGGGGGTCCTCCCAAAGCTTCCTTAAACTTCTGAAATGCCTGCTCACATGCTGGAGTCCACACCACCTTATCTGGCCTGTTCTTCTTTGTCAGGTCTGTGAGTGGAGCAGCTATGGTACTGTAATTGGGAACAAACTTTCTGTAGTACCCTGCTATCCCTAAAAATCCCCTCACCTGCTTTTTGGTAACAGGTGCTGGCCATGCCTGAATAGCTTCCACTTTGGCAGTTCTGGCCTTATCTTACCACTCCCCAGTCTATGTCCTAGGTAGGAGGCCTCTGCCATACCCACCTGACATTAGCTTGGCTTAATGGTCAACCCTGCCCTCTGTAGTTTGCCCAGCACCTCCCTGACATGCTGAAGGTGCTCTAGTCAGGAATGGCTGTAGATAGCAATATCATCCATGTAAGCAAGGGCAAACCCTCCTGCTCCTGCTAAGATATAATCTACAAGCCTCTAGAAAGTTGCTGGGGCATTCTTCATCCCAAAGGGCATCTTTGTGAACTCATACAGGCCAGAAGGAGTAACAAAGGCTGACTTCTCTCTAGCACTGGGAGTCAAGGGCACCTGCCAGTAACCCTTGGTAAGATTAATGGTTGTAAGATACTTAGCCCCACCCAGCTGCTCTAGGGCCTCATCTGTCCTAGGCATGGGGTAAGCATCCGACTCTGTATGACTAATTTCCTGTAAACCACACAGAACATGTTGCTGCCATCCATCTTTGGCACCAGCACTACTGGTGAGGCCCAGGGACTGTTGGACTCTTGAATCACCCCTAGTTCCAATATCTCCTGTACCTCCTCCCTCAGAGTATGTTTGACTCTCTCAGACACCCTATAAGGGGCCTGCCAAATAGGCCTTTGGGGTCCTATATCCACCTGGTGCTGCACCAGGTGGGTGCTCCTGGTTTCCCGGTGAACATGCCCCCAAACTCCTGCAACACTGCTCAGATTTCTCAAACCTGGGTAGGAGATAGCTGCTGGGACATTGCTACCTCTTCCACTGAGGTGTCAGCCGAGCCTCACTGAGGAGATCAGTCACAAGATCTCTCTCAGACTCCTCCTGCAGTCCACTGAAAATGCTCAGCACAAGGGCCTTCCTATCATGGTAAGGTTTCATCATGTTAACATGGTACAATTTGTGCCCCTGCCATCTGCCTACCACTTCCACCATGTAGTTAACATCACTTACCTTTCTTACCACCTTGTAGGGTCCCCCCAAGCTGCCTGCAACTTGTTGTGTCTGACAGGAAAGAGAACCATCATCTGCTGCCCTACAGCATACTCTGTAGCTCCAGCACTCCTGTCATACCACACCTTTTTCTGTTGCTGGGCTTCTGCCAGGTTCTCCTGGGCCAGGCCCATGAGTTCTCTGAGCCTTGTCCTGAGAATCAGGACATATGCCACAACAGACTCCTTGTGAGACTCACACTCACTTTCCCACTCATCTCAAATTAAATCTAGAGGTCCCCTCACCTTATGCCCATACAGCAACACAAAGGGTGAAAAACCTCTGGATTCCTGGGGAACCTCTCTGTAAGCAAACAACAGATGGGGCACATATTTGTCCCACTCCCTCTTAAACTGATCTGCAAATGCCCATAGCATGGACTTGATTGTAGAGTTTAACCTCTCAAGAAGACCATTAATTTGGGGATGGTAGGGGTGGTCTTCATGTGCTTCACCCCACAGGACTTCCACAGACAAGCCAGCAGGTCTGACATAAAATTGGCACCTCTGTCAAACAGTATTTCCTTTGGGAAACCTACCCTGCTGAAAATCTCTAGCAAAGCATTTGCCACCTTCTCTGCCTCAATAGAGGACAAAGCCACTGCCTTAGGGTATCGTGTAGCATAATCTACAATCACTAGGATGTACTTTTTCCTTGTGGAACTTGGGGTACTCAGAGGACCCACAATATCCATAGCTACCCTCTGAAATGGCTCCTCAATCACAGGCAAATGCATCAAAGGCACTCTCACCTTGTCTCCTGCCTAGCCTACATTTTGGCACTGCTCACAGGTCCTGCAGTACCCTGTTACATCTCTGGAAATTCCAGGCCAATAGAAGTTTTGCATAATACACCTCTTTGTATGTTTTATGCCCACATGACCTGCAAAGGGAATATCATGGGCTATGGCTAGAAGCACCAGATGGTCAGCTCTAGGCACTACCAACTGCTGTACTCTCTCACCTTCTAGCCCTCCCTCAGGGGTCCACTCTCTGTACAGTAACCCTTTGTTCCAGTATACAGATTCCGCCTTCCCTTGAGAATCAGGTGCCTTCCTAGCTCTGTGCCTCAGGCCTTGCAATGTAGGGTCTGAGAGCTGAGCCTACCTCAAGTCTCTCCTTGTAACTCTTCCCAGCTCCCCTTCCACAGGAAGTCTGGCATCCTCTGACAGCGGTGCCTCATTGTCAGCCTGAGTACTACTACTCACCTCTACCTTTGCAGTTACTCTTTCCAAGTGAACATCAGTACCCACAAGCAGCTGTGGCTCACATTCAGTCTTACTTCTTACAGTCTTCAGTCCTGGCTGCAAGTATGCAGTCTGTCTGGGTCTCCGCCAGGCTACCAGACCCACATGCTTGTCTCCTAGCCTCACTGCATGTAACTGCATAAGTACATAGTACTGCCTCATCCAAATTCTTCCCTCTCAGGACATCTTCTGGATGTTAGTTCCATATCCCTGTTGTCTCAAGACAACCTACTATTGGCATTTTGTCTTTCCCACTTACTGGCTCTTTCACCTTTTGTTCCCCACCTTGCCTCCATGGACATCTGTATGCCACATGGCCCCACTGGTTGCATTCAAAACATTTAACCCTAGCACTTGGATGTGTACCTGGACTAGTGGCTTCCCCTTCTACTGGCGGATTCTGTTGGGGCAGTCTGTGCTGCTCACCATGGGTTCCTTTAGTCCCATGAACAGTACTGGGGGTCTCTTTCCTGTGCAGGGCTGTCCCGCTTGCTAGGTATAGGTCTCCCTACTTCCCCAACTCCACTGAAGTAGCACATTGTCTGTCAGCTAACCAGATCCTCATGTCCTTAGGCAAAGTGCTAAGGGCTTGTTCCCTCACCAAAAGGACTGCCAGCCCTTCAAAACTGGTGACCTGACATCCACTCACCCAGCTATGAAAATAAGTGCTCAGTTCAACAATATATTCACATACATTTTCATATGCCTTGCGTCTATACTCATGAAACTTTTTCCTATACATTTCAAGTGTTAGCTTAAAACATTTCAAGTGTATTTTTACAGCAGTATAATCAGAACAGTCAGTGTCATGCATTTTTGCTAAAGAAGTTATAACTTTACCATGGAGTATGGGAGTCAGGAATTGTACCCAGAGCCTTTGGTCAACTTCATACTGTTTACATACCCACTCAAACATATGAATGAAGCTATCAAAATTATCTCCCTCTTTAAACTGTGGAAGAAATTTACTGACCTTTTGTGCTTCTGGGGTCCGGTTACTCCCTTCCCCATTACCTACATGACTCTGGCGAAGAGTCAGCATTTCCCTCTCATGCTTTCTCTGCTGCTCCTGTTCTTCAGCTTCTAGGCTCCTCATTTTCTCAGTTGCTTCTAGTTCCTTACGCCTGGCCTCCAACTCAAGTCTCTTTAGCTCCAGGTGGATTTTTAAGTCCACTGCAGAAAGGCTGAGCTGTCCATTCTCCGAAGATATTGTATCTCCACTGTCAGTCTGATTGTCCTCCAGGCTGCTGTTTTCTGATGCAGCTGTAACCAAGGCTGCAATCAGGTCTGCTTTAGTCAGGTTTCCATGCACCAGTCCCCTAGCCTGGTACATCTCTGCCAGCTGGCTCTTTGTCAGCTTTCCATACTCTTCTGCTGACATGCTGCCTGCTCACCCTGAATAACACTAAGCTAACAAAAGAAATAAAGCAATTATGATCTGAACTCTGAGTATACACTGTGTGGCTGTTTTAGAGTACAAAACACTTTTAGAGATCACTGTACATAAGCTACAGGAATTCGCTCTACCCCACACCACTACAAGCCAATTAGTATGTGAAGTATATCCCACCACTGCCAAACACTTGTGATGACTGTGCCCTGGCCCAGCAATCAAGGAGCCTCAATCCTCACCACTAACACCAGGGAGGTCGTCTCATAGGAGAGAAAAGGATAGCTAATACACACAGTAAAGTACAATTTCCCTTAAGTGCACACAGAGATCACAGTCAGTCTGGGGCTGTTTGCTCCCTTGCTCACCAGGTCCCCAATAAGACTCCCCACTGGCACAGCTATAGAGTCCAGATCTCAGCCTAACTGGGCAAACTAAAATCTCTAGTACCCTCTCTGTCCAACCAGTGCTTCATGTCCCTGCCAAGTAGCTGACACACCACACACACACACACACACACACACACACACACACACACACACACACACACACACACACTTTGAGATAAGTATTTATACAACTTCACAGACACTCCTGGGAAAGGCTGACACAGATTCTCCAGCTGTGCCCCTTTACCCAGGCATTACGGTAGTAATTACTGCCACCACCCAGCTAATAATATCAGCTACTAAAAGGCCCTTAAAAGGGTGTCCAATTCTTACTGTGCAATATTATTATCCAGTGGTAGTATGACTAACAGTCAAGGCTTACTTTAAAGTGGCATATTACAATAACCCCTATAAATATGCAATGTACTCTAGAGCTTATCTCTACACAAACCAGCCACAGGTAGAAGGTTTTAAAAATATTTAATAATAAATAATTAAAACACAAGACAAAATTACTACACCACAGAGATATCTAAGAGTTCAGAGATCACACTGAAACTTAAAATAATACAGTAGGACAGGTCTGATTTCAAAGAAAAATACCTAATTAATATTTCCTAGCTTTAAATATTCCTACAAGAAATCATAGTGCTAAAACTTACATGTGAGCATAAGGCAGAGTGCTGAGTTAGATGTCCAAAGTCAAAATGCTCACAGTCTCTTGTGAGAAATAGTATTAAAACATTACTAACAAACATGTCTCTAAGGCCCTCCCAAATTGCATCATTTCTGACACTTAGGTTTTCCCAGTATTCATATTGCATCATCTTAACAACTGGTCTGAGTTCTCAGGCCACAAACTGCATTATTTAGCAATCTAACACCTGCACAGAAACTTACAACAATATAAGTCATTTCACCTGTATAATCTAACAGAAACTAGAGCAATAAAGCACATTCCATATGTAAATTCTGGTCATAAACTTTAGCCTTACAACAATGGGCATAAAACCTTCATCCAGATGCACTGGAGCCGAATTCTAACATGAAATGGTCACAACATGCTTCACTGGGCCAGTAGAATGCAATGTTGTCACATATTTTGTAGTTCCACATTTCACAGTGTTCTTTTACACTCAAGAAAACATGCCTGTATTTTACATTTATTTACAAATCCCAGAATTATATATCAAATTCTGTTTGAATAGGCTGGCAGCCTTCCCCCATCTCTCCTCAGTTGTCACAATCTCCTTTGGGAAAAACCATGTACTCATGAATTACCACATAGGTGGCAGTATACTAAACACTGAAAGTGTGATGAGAGACTTAGGGACACAGGTGGACAGTGGTCTCACCTTTGATAACCACATCGCCACAACAGTCAGAAAATCCTTCTGTGTGGCACACCTCATCACTAAGAGCTTTTCATCCAGAAAAAAGGAGGTCATTGTCCCACTGTACTCATCCCTCATTAGACCCATTATAGAGTACAGTGCCCCATTTGGTATGTACCTCACAAGACATCTGCAACAGCTGGAAAGGCCGCAGAAATACCTCACTAAAAGAATCACAGGCCTAAAGCAGATGCCCTATACTGACTGTCTAAAAAACTCCAGCTATACTCTGTGACATATTGTCTACTCAGAGGCGATCTCTGCTTAACATATAAGGCCATGTCAAACCCTGAGCTGTTGGCCATGCTCCACTTAAAAAAATTCCAATCTCTTAGAGCCACATGTTCCAGGGATCTAAACCTTGTCATCACAATGAACAAAACATGCTGGAGGGATAGGTTCCTGACCTGGAGACTCCCAATACTCTGGAATAGACTGCCCATACATGTCAAGCAGTGTGCCTCCTTGGCCCTCTTCAAAAGGAACCTTGATGATTGGATGGGAGATAGGAAATTCACTCTGGGGATCACGTCAGTCACTGTGCTAGACAGGGTCCAGGGAAATAAATATTGTGGGAAGAACTATCCGGGGAATTGTTATGGCTAGGCTTGTATAGGCCCTAGCGCCAATAGCCTAGTACGAACCTATGAACCAACAAACTCACCTCCCGTTTAGTCAAACAAGACAAAGTGCTTTAGTTCTTCCGTGCCCAGATTTCCATAGGCAAAGTTTCATATTATATCATTGCAAACTACAGGTTACCCTCTATGACTCAAGAAACCCATAACTCATACTTGGAGTTACTGGAAGACCTCATCATTCAACCTTATACTATATTCAAGGGTGACCAACTACCTCACTATAAACTGGGGTACTTACACAAGACAGACTTACAGACCTAGAGATTCCTGGCTGTAAACACAAACAATTTGAACCAGGTAGTCCATATGCCCACTTGTAACTTGTAACTTCTTTCCGTCCATATGTCCACTAGGGGTGCAAAAATACTCAGCCTAGTACTCATAAACATGGGAGAACACTGTACACCCTCCCCAGTGTAATGTCCTCTGTAGTAAGTTCAGACCACAAGCTGTCTCTTTCATAGTAAAAGTCAATTTCTGTGACCCCATCTAACTCCCTAACAGTTAGGAACTATTCTATGGCAAATGTCCTGCTACTAAGTGATAAAGTCAAAATGTCAAGCACTACAGAGCCTGAGAACACAGCTGCCTGTGCAGAATTGTTCACAGAAAACCTGTACAGGCATAATAAATGCACATAGACAGTTGTGCCTACCAGAAATAAGCTCAGAACTAGCTAAAAAAACAAGCAAAAAAAAAAAAACTCCTTGGTGGAATTCAAACATAAACAGGTTGCACAACAAAACAAAAAAATTTGTAGCCATGACTAGGAAGTGCTACACCCAACACGATAAAAACACTCTCATCACTCTAAACAAAAAATGAAGAGGGCAAATTAAGTTGACTTAAGCCAAATATGAGGTAAAGATAGCCTCCCAGGCAAAGGACAACTAGATGGCATTCTTTAGCTATGTCCAAAATGTCAAAAGCAGCAGACAGTAGTGTCCAGAACTGATTGTAAATGGTGCTATCTATGTGGAGCTGGAAAAAATAGCAAGTCTGCAGGCTGACAAATAAATTCAGTTCCAAATTGACCCCGTCCCCCATCTCCCATTACCTTATCCTCAAAAAATACTATGAAACAACCCCTCATCCAACTATCACAAGGTAGCAAGTCTAAGATGCACTCTCTAAGTCATAAAACACTGCATCGATGGGCTCCATAGGATCATAGACTCATAGGAAGTTGCTAGGCTAATGGCCATAGGGCCCTTATAAGTTTAGCTACGTTCTACCCTTATTTCCATGATCAGCACCTATTGTCCCTGTCCAAGAGGGACACAGGTGGAACCCCCAGGGTGAATTTATGGTTACCCATTCAATCATCCAGATTGCATTTGAAGAGGGCCAGTGAGGTGCACTGCTTCACTTGAGGTAGGAGTCTGTTCCAAAGGTGTGGTAACCTCTGGGACACAAATCTGTCTGTCCAGTAGGTTCTATTAATGTCACATACCAAGTTAAGGTTTTTAAAGCGAGTAACCTGTGTACCATTTGACCTGAGGATGTGCAGCATTTCCAGTAAAGCAGGGTCAGAGTTTGCCTTGTATGCAAGGCAAAGATTGCCCGAGTAGTCTGTATGAAACAGAATAGAGTGTCAATGGTTTCAGATGATCCACATAGGACAGATGCTAAAGACCTTGAATTTTCTTTGTGAAGAACCTTTGTGGTCTCTCCAATTGCTACATACCAAAAGGGGCATTGTACTCAATTACTGGCCTGATGAGGGAAGAGTACAGGTAGGTCATAACTTCTTTTTTTTTTTGGAGGCAATGCCCTTACTTATGAGATGAGCAATTTAGAATGCCCTTCTTACCACTTTGGAGACATGGTGATCAAAGGTAAGATTGCTGTCAACCTGTGTGCCCATGTCTGTCACCACTTGCGTGCATACTTAACGTGTTGCTATTGATGTGGTAGTTAGCAGGAACATCGCTCTTACTGAAAGGGATGACCATATATATATTTTTTGCATTGGGTTTAAGGCCATGACTTTGGCACCAATCATTTGTTTGTGTAAGACCCTTTGTAGGATGGTGACATTTTTGAGGGATTCTGTGACCACTCCTAGTTTGCAGTCATCAGCAAACTTTGTCAGCTGCAGACCTTTAGTTTTTGCTTGTACTTTGGAGAAATAGATTCCAAATAGTAGAGGTCACAGGACTGATCCCCTGTGGAACACAGGTCTGCTGTTGGAGGTGGATTCCCCTATTTTGACTATATGGGTTCTATCAGTGAGCCAGTTAGAAACCCATCTAACAATAGTTTGATACCTAGCTGGGTGAGTTTGTCAATGATGCCTGAGTGGGGCATAATGCCAAATGCCTTGGCTAAGTCTAGATAGGCTGTATGCATAGATTTCCCCTCGTCTAGGGCCTTGATGACTGTCTCGAAGAAGTCCACCCAGTTTAACAGGCATGATCTCCCTTTGACAAATGCAAACTGAGTGGGGTCAAGTGTTTACACATTATCTATTTCATTGTTGATAAGGCCCATGATGATTTGCTCCATGGCCTTGTAGACAAAGCTAGTCAGGCTGATAGGTCTATAGTTCCTAGGGTCAGTGGAAGCACCACCTTTGTGCAAGGGGATAACAGTGGCCATTTTCCATTCAGCTGGGATGAAGCCAGTGCTTAGACTATGATTGAAAAGAATACCCAATGGTGTTGTTAATTCTTGTTTGAGCCCATGTAGGACGCAGCCTAGTATGTTATCAGGTCCCACAGATGCTGTATTTTTAGCTTTACAGAGGGTGTTTATGACCTGCACTTTAGAGATACAAGGTAGGAGACGGGTAGTAGGGATGTCATGGGGTACATATGGCAGGGACAGGTGAGTGAAGTTTTCACAGAGCCTGTCAGCTGACAGGTTAGCTATGTCCACAGGCTCAGTATATGAGGCATCATTAACTACCAGTTCGGCACAAATCTGGGCCTTTTCTTTTAGGTTACGGATGTAACTAAAGAATGCCTTATGGTTGTCCGTAGTTGAGGAAGCTAATTTGGATTTGTAGTTTGCTTTGGAGGACATTACAATAAGTCTTATTTGCTTGTTTAAGCTGAGGAGGGAGTGTTTCTAATTTAGGGCTCACTCCCTTTTACTCTTAGACAACAGTTTCTACCTCTTATTGTAAATCCTGTTAATGGCAGTTGTCCATCAGGCA
This sequence comes from Protopterus annectens, assembly GCF_019279795.1. Classification (NCBI taxonomy): domain Eukaryota; kingdom Metazoa; phylum Chordata; order Ceratodontiformes; family Protopteridae; genus Protopterus; species Protopterus annectens. Next base: position 1,860,545,784 of record NC_056729.1, read on the forward strand.
GGTTTGTTCTTCTTTGAGGAGCAGGTTTTGGTCCTATCAGGTACGGCCAAGTAAATGCAAATATATAGGTGTTTATGTAAAGCATTGGTTCCATTTGAAGGGGGAGGTGCAGTGAAACTATTTACACCATTGTGTAAGAGGTTATAAGGTTATAATCTGCTTTGGAGAAGTTTTTTAGTTTAGTTGCTGCTGGGGTTGGGGGGCAGGTGTGACAGTTACTTTGAATGAGTCTGATTAGTAGTGAGATCTCAGCAGAGAAGACCTCACAGTGGGGGTGTTACAGTGGTCCTCCATATTGGTAAGCACAAGATCTAGGATGTTGGTACTTCTTGTGAGGGTGTCAATCAGCTGGTGTTACAGTGGTCCTCCATATTGGTAAGCACAAGATCTAGGATGTTGGTACTTCTTGTGAGGGTGTCAGTCAGCTGGTGTTACAGTGGTCCTCCATATTGGTAAGCACAAGATCTAGGATGTTGGTACTTCTTGTGAGGGTGTCAGTCAGCTGGTTCAGGGCACTAGAGTTAATGAAATCGAGGAACCTTGGGCGAGTGAGTTTGAGCACAAGTAATTTATCCAGTCAATGGATGGGTAGTTTTCTCAGTATACCTCCTTAATAGCTAGAAACATGACCTATCACCAAAGTCACTGTTTAGGTATAGCCCCCAGACAAGCTTTGTTCCACTCTAATGAAGAATTGCAATGGTCAGCCTCTGCACAAGGATGGGCCATCAACAGAGCCAGGGAACTACAGACATATAACACTGACTTGTTTCATATGCAAAGCCATGGAAAGAATTATTATGAAAATCATTAATAAGGACAGAAAAAAGCTTCAAAGACTGGATCCAATCCATTTTTGGTTTGGTCAAGGGCAGATCATGACTATGCAACCTGGTAAATGTGTTTGAGAAGGTCACCTGGGCAATGGACGATGGCCAAATGATGCATATTGCCTGACATGACCTGGCTAAGGCATTTGATATAATAACCCACTGAGACATCATAAATAAACTCATGAATATAGGCATAAACCCCTATGCTATGCACTGAATAGCCAGCTGGTTCTCAGATAGGACCTATGAAGTTAAGCTAGGGGAGACCACCTCCACAAAGAGGCTCAGTCACCAGCTGTGCTGGGTCCACTCCTTTTTGGCATCTACTTCTTAGAACTGAAGGCCAATGTCAAGGGCCTTTGGATGACCAAGTTTTCAGATGACTACAAACTACTAGCAATCATAGAATTTCCCCCAAACACCACATCCTACAGGAAGGTCTAGCAGAGCCAAATGACTGGTGCCAAAGTCATGGCTTACAGCTCAATGCCAAGAAATAAATAATAGTACCCTTCAGAAACTCAGTCACCCTATGAAATTAACTCATTGATAACACACCACTAAGGGTAGAACCCACTGTCAGAGATTTTGGTACATATGTAGATGGTAACCTGGCTTATGACCAATAAGTGTCTAAAGTAGTAAGGAAATCATTGCTGTATTGTTCAATGTGTAAGCAAGGACATGGCATCTAGGTCCAAGGAAGTCATTGTTCCATTGCATTCAGCCCTCATCAGGTCCATCATAGAGTTTAATGCCTCCTTCTGTACATGCCTGACCAGGCACATGCACCAATTAGAATATCCACAGAGGTTCCTCACAAAAAGAGTGTAAACAGCATGTCCTGTGCAGATCCCCTCAAAGCTCTATCTCTATATTCTGTTTCTTATAGACTGTTGGCAGGCGATCTATGCCAGGCATATACCGGTATCCTTAGATCCTACTCTGATGGACCTTTTGCATATCTGCAAAATGAATGGCATCACAATTACCTGATCTAGTGATTTCTACTTTGCCTGTGACATAAATAGGACACATTGGAGGGAGAAGTATATGTCTCAGAGAAATTCCCATGCAGACAGGAACTGAAAGTTTGACTGCTGAGTCCTACACTAAGGCACTGTACGAGCACATCCACTCATGCATAAATTGTGCCATCCCAAATAGAACCAAGATGCTCTCCTCCAAAAAAAGGAAGCCAATCTGGTGGTCCCTTGCCATAAACGAACTTTACAACAAAAGGAAGAAACTGTTGCAAAAAAGAGGAAAATCCCAGGATGCAAAAACCTCCCTTATCATCCTCAGTAAGAAGCTGAGATCCTTCATAAAATCCTCCAAAACTAGTTATGAAAATAAAATTGCCAAAGATTCCAAAGACAACCACAAGGCATTCTATAACTATGTCAAGAATCTAAATGGCAATGCTCAGATCTGCTCTGAGCTACAAAAGAATGGCATTAAATATACTGATCCCAAGGATATTGCCAATATCCTGGCAGATTGATTCAGTGCAAATTTCACCCCCCTCTCACCCCCTAAATGGCCCATCTTAATACCGGGGGATTGCCAAATTCCGGTAATAACAGCCACACAGCTAAAAAACGCACTCTCCAAAGCTAAGAATACAGCATCCATGGGACCAGATGACATCCCAGGCTGTGTACTACATGAACTACAAAATGAACTGGCACCTCACCTAAGTGTCATGTTTAATCATACCCTCACCTCAGACTTCATGCCCACTGAGTGGTGCACAGCTACAGTTATCCCACTCCACAAGGCGGGATCCACCTTGGATCCTGGGAACTACCACCCCATCAGTCTGACGAGCCTGATCTGCAAGGCCATGGAATGTATTATCATGGAACTTATAAACAAAGACATTGGCAACCTTCAAACACTGGACCCCACCCAGTTTGGGTTTGTGAAGGGACGATATTGTCTCCTGAACCTGATTGACCTCTTTGAATCAGTCTCCAGAGCCATGGATGAGGGTAAGGCAGTCCACACAGCCTATCTGGACCTTGCCAAGGCCTTTGACACCATCCCACACTCTGAAATAATAGATAAACTTACTAAGCTGGGCATTAATCCCTACATCACTTGATGGGTTGCCAACTGGCTTACTGACAGAACCCACACTGTAAAAGTAGCTGACTCCAAATCCAGCTCCAGACAAGTGACAAGTGAAGTACCTCAGGGTTCAGTCCTGGGACCTCTCTTGTTTGGCATCTACTTCTCTGAAGTACAGGCCAACACTAAGGGAATGCTACATGCTGGCCAGGTTTGAATGGGCAGTTTCAATTAGTAGTATTTTAAAGCTTAAAACACTGGTGACATGACTTGCTTGACTATTGAAATATGAGTGAATATTTTTTTATTTTTTTTATTTTATTTGCAGTTGGTTTACCAGGATAGTCCATTGGGCCAAATTGAACCCGTTTTCAATGGAGTCCTGGGGAGAAAAGCTCCAACAATCGAGATTACAATAGTTTATAGATGATAATTATACAAATACAAAAGATTCAAGCAAACAATTACAAAATAATAGAGGAAACATTACAACTAATACAAACTAGTGATGAGACTTACAAATGATACAGACTAAAAAAGGAATGTTGCAAAGTAAATAATGAGAAGTCAATTTACATATTCAAAATCATACACTTAAGAAGTAAATTACCAGCGTTAGTTATGTGGGGTGGAATCAAGAGCATTCCCACTGGGATGTGGGGTGGAATCAAGAGCATTCCCACTGGGATGTGGGGTCTAATCAAGAGCATTCCCACTGGGATGTGGGGTGGAATCAAGAGCATTCCCACTGGGATGTGGGGTGGAATCAAGAGCATTCCCACTGGGATGTGGGGTGGAATCAAGATCATTCCCACTGGGTTGTGGGGTGGAATGAAGAGCATTCCCACTGGGATGTGGGGTGGAATCAAGATCATTCCCACTGGGATGTGGGGTGGAATCAAGAGCATTCCCACTGGGATGTGGGGTGGAATCAAGATCATTCCCACTGGGATGTGGGGTGGAATCAAGATCATTCCCACTGGGATGCTAGGTGTGAATGGAGAGATTTTTTGAAAATAACATGGTTAGAGGTGATACGAATAGATGGTGGTAGGGAGTTCCAGAGGCATACTAGACCATGCGATAGAAGATTTTTGCCAGGGGGACGAGTTGGTTTGTAAACTTCTAATAGACTTTGGTTGTTAGACCTTAATACTCTATCTGGTAGGTGCATTTTAAAGTCAGAAGACAGGGAGGGACAGAGGGAGGGGTTGAAAATGAGCTTGTGTGCAAGAGTTAGTTGAGTATAGGTGAGATGCTTGGGTAGTTCTAGCCAATTTAGTTGTTGGAGAGAGGAACAGTGGTGGGTGGAGGACTTCTGGCTGGTAGCGAACTTGGTGATTTTGTTGTAGCAGGAGGAAAGTTGTGTTTTCAGAGAGGACTGTAGATTAGTTAGAAGTGGAGCTCCATAGAGAAGGGAGGGGATAAGAAAGGAAGTAGCGAGAGTGATTTTAGTAGCAGGTGTAAGGTAGTGATTTTGCCTATAGAGCATACCTAGTTTTTGATGTTTTTTTTTGATATTTAGTTGTAAGTGGGAGTTGAATTTGAGCTGGTTATCAATTTGGACCCCAAGTAGTTTGGTCTCTGACACCAGTTCCAGAGGTGTGTTATTTTGACTAGTAATAGAGAATGTGTTTCTATCAAAATGGGTGGCTTTAGAGGGGGTGAATACCATTAATTTGGTTTTAGAGGCATTGAGTGCTAGGCGATTTCTTTTCATCCATTGCTCAGTGGTTGAGAAAGCATATTGAGTAAGCTTTAGGAGTGTAGGGATAGATGGGGCAGAGCAGATAATAGTTGAATCATCTGCATATTGTATAATGTTTGAGAGAGGGATAGAGTTGCGGAAATCATTTATGAATACGTTAAAGAGGAGGGGACCCAAACTGGAGCCTTGGGGAACTCCGGTTGGGGTATTTAGAAATGAGGAGGTTGCGTTTTTCCATTTTACTGCTTTATATCTGTCTGATAAGTAGCTGGAGAACCAGTTCAAAGATGAAGGAGATAGATTAAGTTTTGATAGTTTAGTTAAAAGCAGGCTGTGTGAGATAGTGTCAAAGGCCTTAGAGAGGTCAAGTAGTAGGGTAGAGACAATAAGTCCAGAGTCCCGGGCTTTGTTTACAGTTTCAAGGAAGGAGAGGAGGGCTGTCATAGTGCTGTGACCAGGTCTGAAACCATGTTGTGTGGGAGTTAGTAGGTGATTATCTAAGAGATGTGGTAGGAGTTGAATTTGGATACACTTTTCTAGGAGTTTAGAGATTGGAGACAGGATAACAATGGGGCGGAAATTAGTAACACTGTTATTGTTGCCACCTTTATGTAAAGGTATGATAAAGGCCTTTTTCCAGATTTGGGGAACTATACTTTCCTGGATAGAGCGGTTGATTAGAATGCTAATGGGGTAGGCAATTGCATCAGCAGCTATGCTAAGAAAGTAAGAAGGGATGTTATCAGGAGCATTAGTGCATGGCTTTAGTTTCTGTAGGAGTTTTTTTATAGTAGAAGTGGGTATGGGTTTTAATGAGAATAGTGGGGAGTGTGGAGAGGGGGTGTTGGGGGGGAGAAGATGGGGAGGAAGTGAGAGTAGGAGGAGAGGTGGAGGGTGGAAAGTTAGTGGATGAGAGTGTGGGAGTGGTAGCCGCGCAGGTTGGAGTGTTGGTAGGGGAGGATGGGGGTACATTGGAGAATGTGGTGTTGTTAGAGAATGAAGAGGTTAATTTGGAAATAGATTAAATGAAAAATGGGTTAAATTGGGTAGCTAAGTCTGTATCAGGGGTGTTAGGGTCTGGGGTGGGGGTGCCTGGTTTGCTGGGGTTAAGTAGAGTAGAGATACCTTTCCAGAATTTTTGAGGATTAGTTTTGTTACTGTTTTGGAGGATGGAGAAGTGGTTTTGTCGATCAGAGGTGATGAGCTTTTTTACCTTATTTCTAAGTGTTTTGTATTCATTATGTAAGAGGGAGGGGTCTTATTTTCCAGGTAGTGTGCCCAGACGTTATCTCTGAGACGCATGGTTGCTAGTGTGTGTTTGGTAAGCCAAGGGGCCGTATTGATTTTTATTCTCTTTGTCCTTAAGGGAGCACGGAAGTCTAGCATTTTTAAGAATGTTGAGTTCAAGTGGGCAACTGCGTTATCTAGAGGTAATGTTTTAGGACAATTCCAGTTTATTCCTTTTAGAGAGTTAGAAAAGGTTGTTGGGTTAAAGTGTTTTTGGTTACGGACTGTAATGTAATTATGAGTGAGATGTAGGAGTAAGGGGAGACAATGAGTGAAGGTAGGTATGTGGTCACTAAGAGGGTTGGGAAGAGTACCACTGTCGGAGAAATAATGGGGATGAGAGACTAGAATCCAGTCCAGAATACTGCCGCTAGAGGGTTTTTTTGAGGGGTGTGTAATATATTTGATTAGCTGTGAAAAATTATAGAGGTTGATGTTAAGTAGGTTTGTAGGAGATTGAATGGAAGCCCAGTTAATATTCATGTCGCCTAAGATTATAGTTTTATTGCTAATGTTATTGGAGAACCAGGAGAGGATGCCTTCGAGTGTGGAAATATTATCCCGTGGGGGGATGTATAGGGAAGCTATACATATGTCTTTGTGTTTGTTAACTTGAAGTAGTGTTAAGAGAAGTTCAGCATTATTAAAATGAGGAGTAGGTTTGTTATAGGGAGTAATTGACGAGGAGGATGAATAGAGGAGAGCTACCCCACCCCCTTTTTTGTGGGACCTGTCTTTTCTAATGATAGAATAGTTTGGTGGAATTATTTCAGAGTCTTTAATATGGGGTTTTAGCCATGTTGCTGAGATGGATAGGATATCAGGTTTATTATGTATGAGTCAGGCATGGAGGTTTGGGATTTTGTTAACTATACTTTGGGAGTTTATAGAAGTAAGTAATAAGCTCTTGTCTGTAATGGTTGAGGTGGAGGGGCCTGGGTTAGGATGGATATCACCTGATAATAGACTGGTAATCAAGTGTAGGATTTGGTTAGAGAGGTAATTGGACAGTTTAGAGAATAGATTAGGTTCTATTATGATTTTGAAGGATTTGCTAGTTACTATTGGAGTAGAATGTTTGAGTGGTGATAAGTTTATATGGATAAAGTAGAAGTTTTTTATAGGAATTAGATGTGGAGAAATTGGGGTGTTAGAGAGAGAGGAGGTAAGATGGTTAGTTACATGGAAGGGTTGTGAGTGGTGGAAATTACTGGGCTGGGTGAGGTAGTGCAAATAGGTTAGGTTAAGAAGTAGAAGTAGTAAAGAGGAGATGAATGAAGGCTTTGAAAGCATGATGAAATGGGGAAACTTAGAGGTGGTAAGTTAATGTTGAATTAAATGTAGAAATGAGAGAGATTTAAATGTAGAGGATTGGTAAGTACTTAAATAGTGGTAAGGAGTGAAGAGTTGTGTAAGGATTTGCTGGGGATGTGGTTTGGGAGTGGGTGTAGATATAGTAATGGAGTTTAAAGTTTAATTGGTTATGTGAGATAATCTAGGAGAGGTGAATGAAGGATAATTTGGGTGGGATAAGGAGTGGGTGTGTCCAAGTACTGGAGACTGATTGGACTAGAATGTTAGTGGGTGTGGTTGTGGAGTAATAAAGGTAGAGGTACTGGGGGAGGGTGGAATTTGGGGGCAGGGTAGGGGAGCAGAGTGAGCCCGCAGGGCGAACAGAGCGGGTAGAACCAGAACCAAGGAGGACAGCAGAGGATCGAGAACCTATCAGTGGAGTGTTGAAATGCAGAAGGGTAAGTAGAGGAGACCTGGATATAGTAGGTTATACTGAGCTATAATGTGTTTAAGAGAGAGAGAGAGAGAGAGAGAGAGAGAGAGAGAAAAGAAAAGTTAGAGCAAAAAGAGAGTGCAAGTAAGTGAATTGAAGTCAGAATAAGTGGGGAGAGGATGCCATCTAGTGCACAAATGCTGAAATGCACCTTGGCCCAGCAAGGCAATCCCTATACTAGGTTGGACAGAAGGGAGCAAGAATAAATCAAGGAACTAGATGAGGGAGAGGAGCGGAGATATAAAAATGAGAGGGGTTTAGGCTGCTGGCTTTCCTGGCAGGGAGCGTACAGTACACCTATCAGGGCTTAAAAACTATAGTAGTTCAGGCTTAACAGAGCCATACTTCCTTGGATTCTTCTGGGAGGAGCCTGGTTTAATTTCCAAAGGGGATGAGGCAGCAGAGTTTGAAATAATTGCTTTAAGCAAATGGCTGAGCTTGTATTATATTTACTTTAGGTCTAGGTGTCCACCAGGCATAATCACAAGGGATAGTTCAGGGCAGAAAGCTGGAGAACAGGAGAGAAAGTTGAGAGAGAAATTGTATTTTAGTAGAATAAAACAGAATATCTCCTAGCAACAGTGAGCAAAACTCAACAATTTCAAAATAGCAATGATTTAAAATTAAGTCACTGTCGGTAATACTTTGTTACAATTCGCAGCAGTTGTTGAGAGTTTACCAGGTCAACATATGCTTTTTTTCACATCTGAAAATACATTAGCACATAAAAAGGTATTGTACTCATTAATCACCGTTAATGAAGGCAAATTGTTAGACAATAGGTCACTAGTAAGTGGGGATCTGCTGTGTGAAGCACAACCAGAGTAAGGCAACATTAACACTATTATTGGGGCCTTTAGTAGAGATCAATGCAGAGCAGAAAACTCTCAGCGTTGTTAACTAGAACTAGAATAAGCCACAACACTGGAGTATTACATGTTAGATGGTCACTAACTAACGCAGGTACAAAACCCCTGGTTAGGAAGGTTATGGTATATTAGGAGCTATAGAAGAAACAGGAGCAACTAGCAGATAACCTATAGTAGGCACTCAACAAACACTCAATTAAACAAATAGGCACAGCGAAATAGGCTTAGTAATATTGCAATACAATGTGTCTATAACCGGCCTTAAATGAGCACTTTAAGAGAATAGGGCACTTCTTAGTAAACCACGTGTATAAGTTGGCGTTTGCAGGGTACTTTAAAAACACATTCAAAGCTGCTAAAACACTCCATTTTCCCAAATAGGCACTACTAACTAGGCAGGGCAATGTCGCAGTATTTAAAACAGAGTAAAGTTTCCAAAACATTGTGCATTTAAAACAGATTAAAGACTTCTAAAAGCATTCCATTTCGACTAGGCACTAGTAGCTAGGTAGGGCTATGTCGCAGTATTTAAATAAGGCTTCTAAACTAGGGCTATGTCGCAGTATTTAAATAAGGCTTCTAAACAATTGTACCTTTAAAACTAATTCAAGGCTTCTAAAAGCATTCCGTTTTTAAAACTAGCCACTACTAATTAGGCAGGGCAATGTCGCAGTGTTTAAAAACAGTTCAGAAGCATTTAAAACACTCGGTTATACAATTAGGCACTATTGGATAGACAGGGCAATTCAAGGCATCTAAACACATTCCGTTTTTAAAACTAGCCACTACTGATTAGGCAGGGCAATGTCGCAGTGTTTAAAAACAGTTCAGAAGCATTTAAAACACTCGGTTATAAAATTAGGCACTATTGGATAGACAGGGCAATGTTGCGTCGCAACCAGCGTCTGGCTAAACACTTTGAGAGGTAAATACTTTTACTTAGTAATGTGCACGTGGAAGTTGGCGTTAGCAAAGAACATTATATCAGCAAACTTCATGGTGTATTCAAATACATAAAACGTTACACACCTCATAACAACAGAAAAATAGCTAGCAGTAAAAATACACAACCTAGCACACTTATTGTTAAATCCAGTACGTTAATGAAGGAACGTTCCTGAAAACTCCCTTGTAAGACAATGCAAATTCAGATTGCAGTTAGGTAGCGCGTCAATAACCTGCACATATCAATACAATACATATCAATACATATGAATACATATGGAACTTTTTGAAAGATAAATATGCTTATATGTATATCATTTTTAATGATTAAATAGTGATTTACACTTGCCAAGGTTGCTGTGGATTTGTTCAGCTAGAACACTGTGAAAATACAAAGTTTTGTTTTTGCATTCTGTTTCTAACAGGAGTGAGTGACTCAAACTATGTTCTTTTTCTGGAGACAGCTGGACTCTTCTATTTTGTTCTTGGTTTTTGTATTCTGTTTGTTCTGCTTTTTACCATTTCCATCAAACTATGGTGGAAAATATCTTCAAAATTGTTTACAGCAACTGGAACTATCTTTTACAACACATAAGAAAATAAACCATCTCACCTTAAGAAAAAATAAAACATACTAAGCATTTAAAACTCAACAACGAATGGAATTGTTTTTCAAATAATGGATGTTATGTGATCCTATCTCGCCTACATTCTGAATGATGGGTTCGGAGCCGATCCCTCGGCTCCGACTCGGCACGCTTATGCCAAAGAGCGAAGTCTCTTATTGGCTGAGCTTTACTATATCCCAGGATGCACCACCATCAGTCCCCCAGATCTCGTTTGCCGCTTAACTGCAAAGACGTGGTCTCGAGCTGGCTGGGCTGAGTAGCTTTTATTAACTACTTTTTCTGTCAGTTTTTTGTGCTTGTATATCACAAAAGCCGTTTTAACGGCTATTACTGCCTAGTTGTGTACGTTTGAGTAGTGGAATTTCTTGTGTGTGATTGGGTAGAGTTTGTTTCGGCCAGGAGAGGGAAAATCCCTTTCAATCCAGGGCCTTTCGGTCAAACTGTATAACTGAACCTTTTAGTGTTTTAAAGTTCCCAGTTATTACACCTAAGGTTGTGTTTTACACTGTTTCTGTAAGCCTTGGTTTTTCTCATAAAATCTACAGTTGTTAATTTTCCTGTCAGAAATTGTTAACATCATGTCTCAAGCCCCTAGGCCTTCGGGCTTTAAAAAATGTACTAAATGTGCTTTTAAGATGTCTGTTACTGATGACCATCTACTTTGTGTTTATTGTTTAGGGGCAAAGCACTTGCAGGAGTCATGCAGCGTATGTCACGCTTTTTCCTCTAGGGTCCTCCAGGAGAGGAAAAATAAATTAATTCTTAAAGGGTTGATTAAACCCTCTTTTGAAGAAGCCTTGTCTTCCACTCCGACTCCTGCCAAAAAGAAAAGGGCTTTGGCTCCGACCAGTCCGTCGGATCCGACTGCCAAGAGACCTAGGCAGGCCTCTCCTTCGGCTCCAAAGACTTCGGAGCCGAGGTCGAACGGTCTGCCTCGATGCCTCCAGTATCGACTCCTCTGGCTTCGGAGCCGATGGCTGGGGCATCGAGGCGGGTCACCTTCGCCGGCTCCACTGCTCTCGGAGCCGACAAGGGCGCCAGACACTTCCTCCTCGGCGAAGTCTACCTCGGCACCGATGGAATCTGGTGTGTGTTTCCTCGGCGCCGATTCTCATCGAGTCGCCTCGAGCCGGTCCCCTAGTCCCTTGGGGCCGAGGAGAGGTCTTCTCGAACCCGTTCTGTTTCCTCTCGGTCTCGAGAATGTCGGATTCGGATATAGACAGGGTGCTCCAAAGACTTTTCCAGTCCCCAGTCTTCCAAAATTTGTTTCGCTCCGACCCAGTTGGCTTCGGAGCCGATGACCATGACCCACCCCATTGCTATTCCTCCTCCGACTGCTTCGCTCCGGAGCAGGTGCTCTTGGAACCGGTGGAGATCTCAGGGTCGGCTCCGACCCTTACTCCAACCCGGCCTCGGGTCCGAGTTTGGTACGCGGACTTCTTCGGCTGGACCCGAGGGTGATGTTTGGGACCGATGCTGGTTCCGAGCCTCCCTCAGTGCTTGCTGCGGGACTTCCGTCTACTATCATGGCCCGGAGACTGGGCGCTCTCAGGATTCTGGAGGTCCGGCTTTCAGAGCCATGAGGAGTGCCTTGGCCAAATCCTCTTCGCCATCTCTCCGGTTTTACCAGCACCTTCCTGGGCGTGGAGACTGGGTCTTTGGCAGTTCCCTGTCCGTAGCCAGCGGAGCCCCGAGGCCTGAGGTTACCCCAGTGGGGTTCCCTCCTCCTGAGGGTTCTTGAGTTATCTTCAGAGGAACCCCAAGGAAGAGATCGTGCAAGAGGAAGCACGTGGACTCCCCGAGTCTATCACATCGGACACGGATATGGATGATGCAGAGGGGTCCCTAAGTCGCCTCGGATGATGTCTCCTTTGCAGACATCTTAGAGATCCTCAAACAACGAGGCGGCTGGATGTCCAAACCCCCTCTGCGGACGAATCAGTGCTCCTCAAGGCCTTTGGGGCTCAGCCCTCCGCCTCCTGGGTATCTCCGCCCTCGACGAGCTTCTGGATTTAGTTTGTCGGGCGGGAACACCGGATACCGTGGAACCAGTCCCTTCTCGTCCAAACAAATTCTTATCTGCTCCCGAGAAGGAGTTCCTTACTAAAGGCGTGGCTGTAGATGCCATGGTGGTGGCATCTGCTACACAGCAGGACGTGGCAGAGGCTTCAACGTCCATCCATCCTCCTAATAAGGAGTCTAGGAGTATGGATAGGTGCGGGAAGCGCACCCTGACTTCAGCGGCCTTTACTTTAAGGTCTCTGAATTATTTGGCACATTTTACCAGGCTTCAGAGGGATCTGGTCAAGGAGTTGTCAGACTCCCTCTCGGGTAACCTACCTGAGCAGCTAGCCCAGTCCGTTAGCTCTCAGTTGGCTATCCTTACGTCAATTGCTAACTCGTCCATGAGGCTCATTTCTTATGCGGCGGTAGAGCGGCAGGCACAGGCGTTGCTCTCGAGACAAGCCTGGCTCCGCTTGTGTCAGTTTGGAGGCCTTCAAGTCTTCCTTCGCCGACGCTCCCTTTGATGGGTCCTCATTGTTTGGACCCAAGGTGAAAGACACCCTTACCCGCTGTGAGCAAGAGGGAAAACGTTATCTGCCGTAGGGCCGTTATTCCACTCCCTTTCGGCCTTACCCCAAGGCCAAAGGAGGGGAAAATGTGGTTCGAAAATCTCGCAAGTTTTTCTCCCAACAGCAGGAAGATTCCCGTCCAGAGGCAGAGGGCGGGAAATTTTTCAGGGAGACGCCGTCCCAGAGGCGGCAGAGGGCCCCGCAATTCTGGAGACCGAGTCCTTTCGTGGCTCTTCAGCCTCCCATACAACATGAGGGATTGCCCGGCTGTGCTGCTCGAGCCAGTCGGGTGTCGTTGCCAAGCACCTAGAAGCCTGGGAGTCAATCACTCAGGACAGATGGGTGCTTCGGATAATTGCCGGAGGTTACACCATCCCATTCAAATACCCCCTCCGTCCAAGAGAATCCCGGCCCCACCGCCCAGTCACAGGGAAATAGCAGCCGCAGCAGCTTCAAAGCTGCTAGAAAACGGGGTCATCCAACCGGTCCCCTCAGACCAAATCGGATCAGGAAATTACTCAGGTTCTTTTAGTGCCAAAGACAGGGGACCTGAGACCAATATTGGATCTCAGCAGACTGAACCTATCCGTCACGAAATCCAAATTCGAATGGTCACGTTGCAATCCATTCTCCGTTGTTGGAGAAGGATGTTTGGATGTGCTCCATAGACCTCAAGGACGCCTATTATCACATACCGATACATCAGGCGTCCAGAAGGTATCTGCGCTTCAGCCTGGGAGCCAGTCATTACCAATTTTGTGCTCTGCCCTTTGGTCTCACCACAGCCCCCAGGGTGTTCACCAAGTGTTTGGCAGTAGTGACGGCTCACCTGAGGAGCCTTGGATTCCAAGTGTTTCCCTATCTCGACGACTGGCTCCTGACTGCCACCACCAGGCATCTACTTATGGACAACCTCAAAGCCACCATCTCCCTGGGTGTTTCCCTGGGGATTACATTCAATTGGTCAAAGTCTGTCTTGCTGCCCTCTCAGCGCATAAAATTTATAGGAGCAGAGATAGACTCAAGATTGATGCGTGTCTTTCTTCCGGCCGAAAGGATCCGAACCTTACAGCGCCAAATTCAAGCTCTGATCTCGAGATCCAAAGCCCCAGCCAGGATGGTCCTACAGGTTCTAGGCTCAATGTCTGCCACGGTACTTTTAGTTCCTCTAGCAAGGTTACACATGAGGATTCTTCAGTGGCTCTTATCAACTCAATGGTCCTTTCAAGATCTTCCCCTCAATCATCACATCATGATTACGGATATATGCAAAAGGGACCTGCGCTGGTGGCTTCAGACATCCAACTTGGATCAGGGAAAACCCTTTGTTCTCCCCCCTCCAGTGGTTACCCTGACGACAGATGCCTCCCAGATAGGGTGGGGGGGGCATTGTCTGGGCAGGCTAGTTCAGGGCTCCTGGCTTCCGGACGAAGCTCTTCTCCACATCAACGTGTTGGAGATGAGGGCTGTACTTCTATCCCTACAGGCCTTACACAAGTTCCTTCCTCAGGGCATCATCGCCATCCACACAGACAACATGTCGGTGGTTTGGTATCTGAACAAACAAGGAGGGACCAGATCGTATCCCCTTTGCAGAGAGGCCATGAGAGTGTGGGAATGGGCTGTAGCTACCAACCGCTTCTTGGTAGCGACCCACATCCCGGAAAGTCAAATGTATTGGCGGACAAATTAAGCAGGACAATTCTCTCCTCACGAATGGTCTCTAAACCGCACAGTAGCAGCCCAGGTTTTCAAGAGATGGGGGATGCCGTGCTGCGACCTATTTGCGACTCCACAAAACACCAAGTGCCAAAGGTTCTTCTCCTTGATTCCACATCAGGAAGTACCAGCCATGGATGCTCTAGCACAACCCTGGCCAACAGGGTTGCTTTATGCTTTTCCTCCAATTCCTCTCCTTCCCAAAGTCATTCAAAAAGCTTCTCAGCTAAAGTCTTCAATGATTCTGATTGCCCCATACTGGCCTCGTCAGATATGGTTTCCTTACCTGAAAAAGCATGCAGTGGACGATCCGTGGACCTTAGACCTGATCCCGGATTTGCTAATCCATCAGTCGGGACATTGGCATCAGTCCCTTCAATCTCTGAAATTGACAGCTTGGCTTCTCCACTTCCGACCTTAGTTAGAAGTCACACACTAGATCCGGAAGTTGTTCACATTTTATCTTCGGCCCACAAACCCACCACTAACAAATTGTACCTCAGTAAGTGGAAGAGGTTTCCTATCTGGGCTCAACTCAAGGGCTTAGACCCTATCACTGCTCCTGTCCCAGAGGTTTTGAAATTCTTAACATCCCTATTTAATCAGGGATCTTCTGTCTCAACTATTAAAGTTCAACTAGCTGCTATCTCTAAATTCCATGAATCCACGGATCCTCCTTTGATGAGCAGCAGACTATGCAAAACATTCATTAAAGGTGCGAGTCTGTTAAGACCACCAGTTTTCATCCTGCACCTCCGTGGGATCTTGATTTAGTGCTCGCATTAACATCTCCCCTTTTGAACCGGCTGCTACATGCGAATTAAAATATCTGTCATGGAAAACGGCATTCTTAGTGGCTATTACTTGCAAGAAGAGTCTCAGAGCTTCAAGCCCTGTCTATTAAACCACCATATTTGATTTTCCACAAAGATAGAGTATCTCTTAGGCCTAATCCATCCTTTGTCCCAAAGGTCTGCTCTAGTTTCTGTCTTCAACAATCTCTAGAACTACCAGTTTTCTTTCCAAAATTCTCTAATGAAGCAGAATACACTCTCCATAAATTGGATGTTCACAGGCAATTACGCTTCTATTTAGACAGGACTCAGCAACTTCGTAAGTCAGACCAGTTGTTTGTGTCCTTCTCAGATAATAAATTGGGCCAAACCATCACAAAAGCTACAATCTCAAAATGGATCAGAGATTGCATAACTCAGACCTATTCTTCTTCAAATAAGCAACTTGCATCATCTATCAAAGCTCATTCTACCAGAGCTATGGCTACTTCTATAGCCTTTCATTCCAAGCTCGCTATTTCGGAATTTGTGCTGCGGCTACTTGGTCCAACCCGCACACTTTCATTTCCCATTACAAATTGGATGTGGCATCTAAAGGACGAGCTTCATTTGGTTCCACGGTACTCAGGAGTGTTTTCCAGTGAGCCACCCAGGATTCAGGTGCTAGGGACGCTGTCCCATCATTCAGAATGTAGGCGAGATAGGATCACATAACATCTTTTAGTTATGTACTCACCATAACTTCAGATGTTTGGGATCCATCTCTTCATTCCTGATACCCACCCTCCTTCCCCCTGCCTTGCAGATCAGAAGAGATAGAACGGTTTTGAGCTCCACTGTTTTTATCTTGTTTCATCTGACGATGTTATATAAGCAGGGTATGCATGTGTGCATGTATGCGGACAAACTAGATCTGGGGGACTGATGGTGGTGCATCCTGGGATATAGTAAAGCTCAGCCAATAAGAGACTTCGCTCTTTGGCATAAGCGTGCCGAGTCGGAGCCGAGGGATCGGCTCCGAACCCATCATTCAGAATGTAGGCGAGATGGATCCCAAACATCTGAAGTTATGGTGAGTACATAACTAAAAGTTACGTTTTACAGCTATATTGCCAAAGATCTTAGCTTAGCAATTTATAACACTATTCACAGCTTGTTATGTAAATAAACTCTATCAGTACATGTGTAAATTAATACATATTCTTAGTAATTTGTACATGTATGAAGTAGTACATATTCTTTAAACTTTACTGTCTTTGTTTTTACTGTAATACAGTACACTGCATGTAATGTCTCACATATATCGAGGTATTTGCACTAGTGTTAGTCCTAATACTACTGAATTTGAAATAGAACTGTACTGTTTTGTTTTGCCTTGTGAATGGAGAGCTATTGTTGATACAACTCCACTGTGGAATTCTGTATCAAACATGACATTTATATTGCAAAGATGTTACTAATATTACCACTTTGAACCTGAGATGTACTGCTCTGTCTTTTGCATTGTTCAGTTACTGCCTTTTGCTTATATTATGATTGAGAGGTGTCACTGGACAATCCCACCTACCTAATTATCAAATTTAAATAATTAGCATGTGTCAAGGCATTTATCTTCTTCTTCTTCTTCTTTCAGTTTTTCCTGGTTAGGGGTCACCACAGCGGATCACCTGTCCGCTCATGATTGACAATGGAGTTTTACGGTGCCAAGTTGCCAGCCCGGCGCCCGACCTTTCACAGAAGGCACACACATGCACTCATTCATGCCTAGGGCCAATTTAGAGTGTTCTATCCACCTACAGCATGTCTTTGGGATGTGGGAGGAAAACGGAACACCTGGAGAAAACCCACATGACCACAGGGAGGACATGCAGACTCCGCACAGAAGGCACCCCAACCAAGGATCAAACTGGAGAACCTCTTGCTGTGAGTGCCGAACTAAAATCAAGACTGCAATTCAATCACATGAAATCATGCTGAAATATACTTAAAACTATCTCAGAAACCAATGTGCACACTTCAACAAGGTGCATGCTGGTATGACTGGCACAAAAGGGAATTGGAGCTCAGGCATGCAGTAATATTACACTTTTTTTACTTTTCAGAGCAAGTTATTACATGTAGTCAATATGGTTGCCAAACACATTGTAAAAATGGACTTCATTGAAAATATGAAATAAGTGTCAAGGCATTTATATTTTGCTTATATTACTGTTCAGTGCATTTGCCTTGTTCTTTAGACAGGCTTTTTATTTTATATATGTATGTGTACATTTATTCATGTGTTTGTTAGGGTAAGAGCAGCTATTCTGACAGAACAAATTCAAAGGAGGAGAAGTGCCAAAAGGAGGCCAAAAAACACAAAGCGAGAGCGCACATAGTCGTATTTCCCAAAACCACTTTTAATGCACAACCACCATAGACATATACACTGCAAATAACGCTGACCACAACCAGTACATTTTCATCAATAACTTCTTCAGATAATACAACAAAATCAACTGGTTACTTTTATACCCTTGTTAGTAGCAACTTAATTATGTCCAATTATATCCAGATGTAAATAAATCAAGTAAAACCATCTCTTCACAATTTTCCATACTCATCATTTTAAAATGCATATAATAATATCTATAAATTTATACAATGAAATTAAAACTATATACTTATTAATAAAAATATGTACAATTGTTTAATAATATATCAAATAATATCACGATATAAAATATTAGATAAAAATATAAATATATAAATCAAGTAAACAGGTATTCTGATTCTAATAGAGTCATTGCATTGTTCCTTAGAAGAGTTTCTTTTCTTTTTTGTATTATAAGACTAAGTCCTCTAAACTTTCCTTCTGAGTTTATTAGTTACAGCTTTTACATTATGTTGGTCCTGATTTCATGAGTATTGTTGTTATTACTGTGAAAGTGACACAGTACACAAGGGCTACAGTATGAGAGAGATGTTGCACAAAATACTGACTGAAACATTTTCCCATGGTGCACTAGGTGAAATTTATTCTGGAATAAGACTGGCCATGTGGTTTAATAAATGTATTCAAGTTACAATATAATAGTGGTCAAAAACATTTTCAAAGGATGTAGTCAAATCCTTAACGGTCACAGTTTATATTAACACAAGGACTTCAGGTTGCAACTGTCAGCTTCTTATAAGTCCTAACATTGTCTTAATGCTTCTTTTAGGAACACACAGTTTTTCATACATGGGATACAGTCAGCCAGCCAGCCATGGCTATAGTTATACCAGTTAATCAGCGTTTCAAATCTATGAAGCTAGGCATGAACCACATACATCAGTCTAAAGATGGAGACAATGTTAAGGTGTCAGTGTCTCTTTTCAATATTTCACAGAGGATGATGCTTGAAATAACACTTCATACTCAGGCAGCGGATTGACTGAAGTTCAAAATAACATTTCATCTAATGGGAGGGGATTGACTCTGTTTCTAAAGCTAGCTGGGTAAAACTACAATATAGCAAAACAGGGTACACAGAGCAAAGAACTGTATTTTATTAACGGTTACATACCTTCGCTGAATACTTATGACATGTTTTCCCATTTCTTTTCATAGTAAGGTGGAAGGGTGCCTATATGTTTTTCTGCATATAAATATCCTGTAGTCTGCAGTTATGCATATAGGTATCACTCAATATTACAATATTAAAATACATAATACAATATTAAATATAAGGTCACAGTACTGTATCTTCTAACTAAACAGTTTTTATCCTTGGTTCTTCTCCTCTTACCACACTGATCAGGTTTATCTTCACGTGTTTTGCATCTTGCATTGACAGAACCAATGATTTAATCTGCCAGAAAACATAAATTAAGAACGTTACAGAAGGTAAATCGAGTCTGCCATGAAACGTTGTTTCAAAATAATGCAAAATAATATAGCAGTATACATAAGTACTTCTAAAATATAAGACTCAGACACTGTTTTCTGCAGACTTGTTTATCCATCTGTCTTTATGCACTCATGTTGATGGCCTAGAGCTCATTGTATACTATAAGTTATGATGCCTGCAATAAGTGACTTCAGTTATTTATTTGATATATTTTTGCTGGTAGAAAAGTGTACTGCTTTAAAATCCCTGTTCAGTTATTTTTAGAATAGCTGCTAATGTTTTCATTGCTGACTTAAATAAATGCTTTGAGCGTTGTGTACATTTAGCAAATATTAATGTGCAGTAAATGCATACCATTTGATTTATAAACATGTCTCCCAGAATGCAATGCATGTTGAAACAGCACTCTAAATGAATTAGCTCATCTGCTAGGATAATACTGTTCTCTTTCTTAAGTACAGTCTTGGCCACATCTTCCACTGTTATAGGATCATAGGAGGTTACTAGGCTATTGGCCCTGAGGCCCTTATAAGACTAGCCAAGAGTTTAGCTCATGTTTAGACAAGTCAGCACCCAAAGCCCCTGTCCAGCAGGCACACAGGTGTAAGCCCAGGGGTGTATTTTCTGTTTCCCATCCAGTTATCCAGGTTGTGCTTAAAAATGAATAATGAGGTATTCTGCTTGATTGGGAGATGGAGTCTATAGATGGGGAAGTCTCTGGGACACAAATCTGTCCTGCCAACAAGTCCAATTGATATTATAGACCAGACTGAGGTCACGTGTATGGGTTACTCAAGTGGAGCTTGACTTCTCGATTTGCAGCAGTCCCATCAATGTGGGTCTGAGATTGCTTTGTATGCCAGACAGAGGTCACCTCTGAGGAGTCTATATGAAACTGAGCAGAGGGACAGGCCTTTTAGCCTATCTGTGTACGGTAGATGTTTGAGGCCCTGGATTCTCCTGGTGAGGAACCTCTGTGGTCTCTCCAGCTGATGCATGTGTTTTGCGAGGTACATGCCATAGGGGGTGCTGTATTCAATAACTGGGATTATAAGGGAAGAATACAGGGATGTTATGACCTGTTTGTCCCTGAATGAGATACCCTTACTTATGAGGTGGGCCATGCAGAAAGCTTTCCATACAATGGAAGCAACATGGTGGTTAAAAGGCAGGTTGCTATCAACCTGGGTGCCCAAATCCCTCACTACTGATTGCGTACTTAGGACATTGTTATTAATGTGATAATATGTGGGGACGTCACTGTCCCATGTTTCTGGTACCAGTCATTTGTTTGGGTGAGACCCTCTTGGAGGACGTCCACATCCCTTGGGGAATTGATGACTGTGCCCAGCTTGCAGTCATCTGCAAACTTGGTCAGTCATAGCCCACTGGTTTTGGCCTGCACCTCAGAGAAGTATATCCCAAATAGCAGAGGCTCCAAGGCCAATCCCTGGGGTACGCCACTCATTACATGTCTACTACTTGAGGTGGCTTCCCCTATTTTGATTAGGTGGGTTCTATCAGTGAGCCAGTTTGCTACCCATCTGGTAACATATGGATTGATGCCTAGTTAAGAGAGTTTATCTATTATACCCAAGTGCGGAATAGTGTCGAAGGCTTTGGCCAGGTCAAGGTAGGTGGTGTGCACTGTCTTTCCCTTGTCCATGGCTTTGGTCACTATTTCAAAGAAGTCAACCAGATTTAACAGACACGACCTCCCCTTGACAAAGTCATACTGCGGGGGGGGGGGTCAAGTGTTTGGAGGTTGCCAATGTCCCTGTTAATGAGGTCCACAATAATCCATTCCATGACCTTGCAGATCAGGCTAGTTAGGCTGATGGGTCTATAATTTCCCAGATCGGTGGATGCTCCACCTTTGTACAAAGGGATGACAGTGGCTGTCCTTCACTTGGCTTGGACAAAGCTGGTACTCAAGCTTTGGTTGAATAGGGTGCCTAATGGTGCTTCAAGTTCATGCCTGAGTTCATGTAGGATGTAGCCTGGGATGTTATCAGGTCCCATGGAGGCTGGATTTTTTTGCCTTTGAGAGGGCAGTGATGACCTGTTCCCTAGAGGTAAAGGGTGGGGGTAGGTGCTGGGGATGTCCTGATTTACTGATGGGGAGACAGGAGGTAGACATTTTCACTGAATCTGTCAGTCAGTAGATTGGCTATATCTACAGCATTTGTCTATGTGGTGTCCTTGACCACCAGTTTTGAACAGATCTGGGTGTTTCCTTTGAGATTGTGGACATATGTGAAGAAGGCCTTATGATTGCCTCTAGCAGATGTGGTTAATTTGGACTTGAAGTTGACTTTGGAGGATTTCACTACTGTTCTTATTTGCTTGTTCAGACTAAGGAGAGATTGCTTCCAATTGGGCACC
This sequence comes from Protopterus annectens, assembly GCF_019279795.1. Classification (NCBI taxonomy): domain Eukaryota; kingdom Metazoa; phylum Chordata; order Ceratodontiformes; family Protopteridae; genus Protopterus; species Protopterus annectens. Next base: position 1,860,567,257 of record NC_056729.1, read on the forward strand.
TGCTCCTTCTTGGTCCTGGACAGCAATTTTTTTCCTTTTGTTATAGAGTTTGTTTAATGCAGATGTCCATCAGACAGGTTTATTCTTCCTTGCAGAGGATGATTTTGTGCTGTCAGGTATTCCTGATTCCATGCATCCATATAAATGCTTGTATAGTACTTTGGTGTAGATCTGGACATTGATGCCAGTGCCTACAGAGGGGGAGGGGGCTGTGAAGCTGTTTATACCATCCCTCAGGAGGTTGTAATCAGCTTTGGAGAAGTTTTCTTTGTTTGACCTAGCTAGAGGGGGGTGAGGGGAAATAGTAACTTTGAAAGTGACCACTTTATCGTCGGATCTTACCAGGGAGGATGATACTGTAGTGGTGCTGCAGTGGTTACTCATGTTGGTTAATACCAAGTCCTAGATATTACCACCTCTTGTGAGGGTATCAACTAGCTGGTCCAAGGCATTTGCATTAACAAAATTGAGGAATCTCTGGGCATTTGTGTTCTGGCATGAGTAGTTTTTCCAATCTGTGGTTGGGTAATAAATGGAGGAATCTCTGGGCATTTGTGTTCAGGCATGATTAGTTTTTCCAATCTGTGGTTGGGTAATAAATCGAGGAATCTCTGGGCATTTGTGTTCTGGCATGAGTAGTTTTTCCAATCTGTGGTTGGGTAATAAATCGAGGAATCTCTGGGCATTTGTGTTCTGGCATGAGTAGTTTTTCCAATCTGTGGTTGGGTAATAAATCGAGGAATCTCTGGGCATTTGTGTTCAGGCACGAGTAGTTTTTCCAATCTGTGGTTGGGTAATAAATCGAGGAATCTCTGGGCATTTGTGTTCAGGCATGAGTAGTTTTTCCAATCTGTGGTTGGGTAATAAATCGAGGAATCTCTGGGCATTTGTGTTCAGGCATGAGTAGTTTTTCCAATCTGTGGTTGGGTAATAAATCGAGGAATCTCTGGCCATTTGTGTTCTGGCGTGAGTAGTTTTTCCAATCTGTGGTTGGGTAATAAATCGAGGAATCTCTGGGCATTTGTGTTCAGGCATGAGTAGTTTTTCCAATCTGTGGTTGGGTAATAAATCGAGGAATCTCTGGGCATTTGTGTTCTGGCATGAGTAGTTTTTCCAATCTGTGGTTGGGTAATAAATCGAGGAATCTCTGGGCATTTGTGTTCTGGCATGAGTAGTTTTTCCAATCTGTGGTTGGGTAATGGTAATTAAAGTCACCCGGGATCAGGGTAAAGGGTTGAATCTTGATAGATCTGAAGAGGTTCAGATAGGTGGAGTGGGCATCTTGAGTCAAATTTGGGAGCCTGTAGATAGCTATGATTTGAATAGGGGTCTTGTTAATGGTTAACTGCACATGGAATGTCTCCTGTGCATCATACTGTTTGACCAGCCTTGAGCGTGAACGTCTTTAATATATATTGAAACTCCACCTCCTTTGGCTTTACTTCCCACAGTTTGGGGTCTGAATATATGATAGGATAAGTAACCAGATATGACTGGGGTGCCCTGAGCAGCTTTGAACCAGGTTTCTGTGACTGCACAAATGTCACAATCTTCCAGGGTTAAGAGTGCTTGTAGTAAGCACAGTTTCATATTTAGACTCCTAGCGTTTAGTAGCATGACGTTTAATTTGCTTTTTCTTGAAATTTTTATGTTGGTAGTATCGACCTCATGACTTTTCCTAAAAAAAGGCACTATGGGGAGGCAAGGGCCTTTGCCGGAAGCCTGAAGCCTGAGTGAGACAGATGCAGGCAATCTCTAGCAAAGCATTGTGGTCTGTCATTTATATCTTCCCAGGCTATCAGGTACTGGATCCCCCTGGAATGACACAAGAAACTAAGCTAATTGTTAAAGTCGGTCATTTTCTGTTTGTATTGAGGCATCATTCTGGGTGACGGTAGAATGCTGCTAAAGGCTGGGGACATACCTGCCTGGGACGCATTCACTGAGCTCAATCATGTCTCTTCATATAGTCCAGGGAGGTACATCTCAAGTCATTCACGCTAACAGGGGCTATGACAGAGTCATAACAGTACCTGTTGTTGAGGAGTCTTGAGTGCGTGTGTGATATGGCAGATTCTGAGACTTGACAAACAACTAACTGTAACTTTGTCCTTATCCAGCCTGGTGAGAGGCACATCTTTGTGTATCACAATGGAGTGCCCTATGACTAATATGTTGGGTTTATGGTTAGGCTTTAGGGGTTATGAGACACTGGTGTGTGGACTATGCATGGTATGTGGTATGGAGGGTTGTGGAGTTTGCATGTGTTTTTTCTCTGAGGTCTCCTTTGTTTGGGTTTGTTTTTGCATGGTATGTAGTGTGGAGGGTTGTGGAGTTTGCATGTGTTTTTTCTCTGAGGTCTCCTTTGTTTGGGTTTGTTTTTGCATGGTATGTAGTGTGGAGGGTTGTGGAGTTTGCATGTGTTTTTTCTCTGAGGTCTCCTTTGTTTGGGTATGTTTTTGCATGGTATGTGGTATGGAGGGTTGTGGAGTTTGCATGTGTTTTTTCTCTGAGGTCTCCTTTGTTTGGGTTTGTTTTTGCATGGTATGTAGTGTGGAGGGTTGTGGAGTTTGCATGTGTTTTTTCTCTGAGGTCTCCTTTGGTTATGTTTTTGCATGGTATGTGGTATGGAGGGTTGTGGAGTTTGCATGTGTTTTTTCTCTGAGGTCTCCTTTGTTTGGGTTTGTTTTTGCATGGTATGTAGTGTGGAGGGTTGTGGAGTTTGCATGTGTTTTTTCTCTGAGGTCTCCTTTGGTTATGTTTTTGCATGGTATGTGGTATGGAGGGTTGTGGAGTTTGCATGTGTTTTTTGCCTCTGAGGTCTCCTTTGTTTGGGTATGTTTTTGCATGGTATGTGGTATGGAGGGTTGTGGAGTTTGCATGTGTTTTTTCTCTGAGGTCTCCTTTGTTTAGGTTTGTTTTTGCATGGCATGTGGTATGGAGGGTTGTGGAGTTTGCATGTGTTTTTTCTCTGAGGTCTCCTTTGTTTGGGTATGTTTTTGCACGGTATGTGGTATGGAGGGTTGTGGAGTTTGCATGTGTTTTTTCTCTGAGGTCTCCTTTGTTTGGGTTTGTTTTTGCATGGTATGTAGTGTGGAGGATTGTGGAGTTTGTGTGTATTTTTTCTCTGAAGTCTCCTTTGTTTAGGTTTGTTTTTCTGCATGGTATGTGGTATGGAGGGTTGTAGAGTTTGCATGTGTTTTTTCTCTGAGGTCTCCTTTGTTTGGCTTTGTTTTTGCATGGTATGTGGTATGGAGGGTTGTGGAGTTTGCGTGTATTTTTTCTCTGAAGTCTCCTTTGTTTGGGTATGTTTTTGCACGGTATGTGGTATGGAGAGTTGTGGAGTTTGCATGTGTTTTTTCTCTGAGGTCTCCTTTGTTTGGGTTTGTTTTTGCATGGTATGTAGTGTGGAGGGTTGTGGAGTTTGCGTGTATTTTTTTCTCTGAAGTCTCCTTTGTTTGGGTATGTTTTTGCACAGTATGTGGTATGGAGGGTTGTGGAGTTTGCATGTGTTTTTTCTCTGAGGTCTCCTTTGTTTGGGTTTGTTTTTGCATGGTATGTAGTGTGGAGGGTTGTGGCGTTTGCGTGTATTTTTTCTCTGAAGTCTCCTTTGTTTGGGTTTGTTTTTGCATGGTATGTAGTGTGGAGGGTTGTGGAGTTTGCGTGTATTTTTTCTCTGAAGTCTCCTTTGTTTAGGTTTGTTTTTCTGCATGGTATGTGGTATGGAGGGTTGTGGAGTTTGCATGTGTTTTTTCTCTGAGGTCTCCTTTGTTTAGGTTTGTTTTTCTGCATGGTATGTAGTGTGGAGGGTTGTGGAGTTTGCGTGTATTTTTTCTCTGAAGTCTCCTTTGTTTGGGTATGTTTTTGCACGGTATGTGGTATGGAGGGTTGTGGAGTTTGCATGTGTTTTTTCTCTGAGGTCTCCTTTGTTTGGGTATGTTTTTGCATGGTATGTGGTATGGAGGGTTGTGGAGTTTGCATGTGTTTTTTCTCTGAGGTCTCCTTTGTTTGGGTTTGTTTTTGCATGGTATGTGGTATGGAGGGTTGTGGAGTTTGCTTGTGTTTTTATCTCTGAGGTCTCCTTTGTTTAGGTTTGTTTCTGCATGGTATGTGGTATGGAGGGTTGTGGAGTTTGCATGTGTTTTTTCTCTGAGGTCTCCTTTGTTTAGGTTTGTTTTTCTGCATGGTATGTGGTATGGAGGGTCGTGGAGTTTGCATGTGTTTTTTTCTCTGAGGTCTCCTTTGTTTGGGTTTGTTTTTGCATGGTATGTGGTATGGAGGGTTGTGGAGTTTGCATGTATTTTTTCTCTGAGGTCTCTTTGTTTAGGTATGTTTTTGCACGGAATGTGGTATGGAGGGTTGTGGAGTTTGCATGTGTTTTTTCTCTGAGGTCTCCTTTGTTTGGGTTTGTTTTTCTGCATGGTATGTGGTATGGAGGGTTGTGGAGTTTGCATGTGTTTTTTCTCTGAGGTTTCCTTTGTTTGGGTTTGTTTTTGCATGGTATGTGGTATGGAGGGTTGTGGAGTTTGCATGTGTTTTTTTGCCTCTGAGGTCTCCTTTGTTTGGGTTTGTTTTTGTTGAGAACCTCCACATATGAGCTTCATGTTATCCTTTCTTTCTTTCTTATCCTCTTTTTATTGCTATCTTGGTTTGTTTTTAAATGCAGTACTCATTTAAACACCCACACTTTTATACACAATTACAGATGCAGAACCTCATCAAGGTTATCAAGGTGTATACATCCAGATAAAATTTTAGGCATGTGCCATATTACCAGCCCAACTAACCAAACATGCCTTAACCTTCAGTAACATTAATCCAAGTCTACTAAATTATAATGGATGACTGATTCACAGACAAACCTCTTCAATATTAAAAACAGTTTTTATTAGCAATTCATCAGAGCCAAATACTCCTGCTTCAACACTGGAAACATTACCTAAGCTATCCTTTCTGAGTCTCTTCTCCCCTCAAGATCCACTGAAGACTGACCCACTTTAGAAACAAGTTTATACATGGTGGGAAGTTGGCATAATGGTTAAGGTGTTTACCTTACAGACACAAAGTGCAGAGCTTGATTTTTACATGGGGTAATTGTCTAGGCTTAACGTGGCTCACAAGGGCAGTTAGCCTAGTAATAACCTATGGTACATTGCACTCTGCTTGATTGTGCATTGCACTGTGCTTGATTGTGCATTGCACTCTGCTTGATTGTGCATTGCACTGTGCTTGATTGTGCATTGCACTCTGCTTGATTGTGCATTGCACTGTGCTTGATTGTGCATTGCACTCTGCTTGATTGTGCATTGCACTGTGCTTGTTCACTAGAATGTATATAAACATTTTTTTCTATGTAATTAGTCTGAACTGTTATTGCTTACATCTCTGTATTTTTTGTTTGTGAAATGTTTTGTATTTCACCTGGGCTGAGCCTGGCATTGGTCAGTACTGGTCAGGGTACTACCCCAGTAAACAAATATAAATAAAATGAAATAAATTGAGTTGAATGCTTTCAGTGTGTGAAATACATGGGTCGGTTTTGTTGGGTAACAGTGATTTATAAACTTAACTTCAAGGGTACAAAGTAAAATTTCATTTTGGTAATGTCTGCACTGAAGAATCATATAATCTCTGTATAACCTTTGTCCAGCAAAGTTCATACTCAACCCTAATTAGTCTTATCATGGTCAACACAAATTTTCCCTAATATTCTGTGAACAAAAATATGGCCCATACACAGTCTGAGGTTTAACCAAAGCCTTATACATAGGAATCATTACAGATGGAAGTGTTGCACAGACTATTCATAAATATAAAGGCTCTGTTTTTTATTATATTATTATTAATATTGTTCTTCAAAGTCTGCTCAGTTGTGGTTCTTTTCTCCCTGACAAAGTTAGCTTTGGGAAGTATTTTATTGCCCATAAAATATAAATAATGCATACTATTATGACTCTTGTATGATAATGTAATGCATATTTATGTTAAATTCAGTTCTGTTTGAGGATTTCCCTTGGAATAAAGTATTTAAAATTGCTGTATGGTTTGCTTATCATGAAGATTACAAATCTCAGAGGTCACTTTAGAATCACTGTCAACTGTACAAACCCAGTCATGGGACTTACATGGAAATGTAGACATAAACCCATTATATAAAAATGATCTCACAACAGAAACCTGATAAGCTCATTTGTATGCAGCCTTAATAGTGGATATTGTGACTTTAATTCTCATCTGTAGGATCAAACCAACAGCCACTAAGCCAGCAAAGAATATAATTATTTATTCCCATAGATTTCACTGAATCAGTTATAGGACAATGTGGAATGGATTCAAAAGATCTGGACTGATTCAGATAAATGACGAGAACTGTGATCCTTAAATCAACAGTATCTATCACATTAGCATAAAATTCATTATGCTTGTGGGGTATAACTACCTTTAAGTTAACCCATAATAGCTAAAATCATAGCATGTCGCATGGTTGGAATAAAGTAAACTGAAAAGAGACATCTGAAACATTTGCCAGTATAACAAGATGGATTTATGGGTCTGAAATTATTCATATTACTTAAATCACCACTCTTTAGTATCAAAACCAGATGAAAGGTTACACTGAAATAAGACTTATAAATGAATCTATGGAAATTCCACATTCTGTGGATACTCCATCTGCTAATTTCCTTGTATTCATCTTATTTTCAGGAAAATAAAGGGAAGATACTTTTAAATCCATTTCTTTAGCATTATCTGTCTCATGTATGGCTATCACTGTTTTAATTTTAACAGTATCAGTTAAAGCAAATGAAAAATCACACAATAATCAGGATTAAATACTGAAATCTGTTTCTGTTAAACTACTGAGTATTGCAAATACACTGCTTAATTTAAGCTAGCTTGATCACACGAAGGCAAGGTACTGTCTGTAATGCCACAGAGCTAGGGTGCTGCCCTGTGATATAAGGTGATGTCTGTGATGCCGTAGAGGCAGGGTGCAGTCTGTGATGCCAGAGAGGTAGGGTGCTGTCTGTGATACCACAGAGATAAGGTGCTATCTGTGATGCCACAGAATCAGGGTACTATCTGTGACACCATAGAGGCAGGGCGTGGTCTGTGATGCTGCGGTTCCATGCTCAGAAATGAACATGGGCCACTAGTACAGCTGGCCATGAGGGATACTATGAAACAGCTGACCACCTCCATTATTTTTGGGGGATGGTTAGGTGGATGCCAATGGAGTCAAGAAATCTCACAGTCCATCCCATCAAGATTGGGGGCAATGATGATATCATGACATCACTGCACTAGCTACACCCCCTCACAGTCCATCCCATTAGGATTGGGGGCAATGATGATATCATGACAAAACTGCACTAGCTACACCCCCTCACAGTCCATCCCATCAAGACTGGTGGTAAAGATATCATGACATCACTGCACTAGCTACACCCCCTCACAGTCCATCCCATCAAGACTGGTGGTAAAGATATCATGACATCACTGCACTAACTACACCCCCTCACAGTCTATCCCATCAAGGCTGGTGGTAATGATGATATCATGACATCACTGCACTAGCTACACCCCCTCACAGTCCATCCCATCAGGACTGGGGACAATGATGATATCATGACATCACTGCACTAGCTACACCCCTTCACAGTCCATCCCATCACTATTGGGGGCAATGATGATATTATGACATTACTGCACTAGCTACACCCCCTCACAGTCCATCCCATTAGGATTGGGGGCAATGAGGTTATCATGACATCACTGTACTAGCTACACCCCCTCACAGTCCATCCCATTAGGATTGGGGGCAATGATGATATCATGACATCACTGCACTAGCTACAAACTCTCACAGTCCATCCCATCAAGACTGGTGGTAAAGATATCATGACATCACTGCACTAGCAGCCAGAGGTTATGAATGGAAAGAGAAGTATTAAAATTTAGTCAACCCACAAATGTAGGCAAAAACAAAACCACTGCACCAGATAAAGTCCAGACCAGGCTCCAAAAATATAATGCAAGAAATTCAAGCAGACAAAGGACATGCATGGCATAAAACCAAACTATTTATTTAGTAAAAAACATGTAAGCGCTTAGTGCTCCTATGCTTCATCCTGCCCTAGGAAGCACTATTTAAGGAGATTGTCCACTGATCTTCATACTGATTACTTATTTTGAGTCAAACTCCAGGGCAATGAAGCATCTCACTCTCAATTTCAAACAGCAGTTTTGGATAGACACATTAGTAGAGTAATGTCTCCCGAAATTGGGAAGATGATGGATGAACCAGGGGAGATACTGTCTGTGTTTATTTATTCTGTTTTACTCTCCCAGGTAGATATGGCTTAAAAGAAGGATGTTTTTTAACCAACATCGACATGGGAGATCTCATCCTTGCATTCAGGGAAGCCTTGATGATCCCAATCAGTACAGGAGAAATTAACTGGATATTGAAAGATCAAGCCAAAAGGAAAACACTTAGCTTAGATGGGCTCCCACTGGAAAGTTATAAGTAAGAGGTGATCTTTTTATGCATTTCTTTATGAGACCGACCAATGCCATTCTAGAAATGGGTGTGTCTGTGTGCTCTTGGAGACTATTTAAAATGGGCAAATATCCTGCCTTGGTGGGATCTTATAAATCTATACCTATTTTGAAACATGATCACAAGCTATTTATAGCCATTATAGTTAAAGGGTTAGCTAATATTTTGCCAGTGTAGATTCATCTTGATCAGACTGGGTTTGTCTCGGGCAGAACAACTTTTAACAACATTAAAACCATCTTAATAGCTGAGGATGTTTAAATGAATAATAAGTTGTTGTCTGTTAGTCTGGATGCTGAGAAAGCATGCAATAAGGTAAGCTGGGATTTTTTATTTTCCGGCTGGATACATTTGCCTTTTATGGGAAGTTTACTGACCTTCTTTGAAATCTGAATTCCAGTTGGGAGAAAATGTTAACCTTGGTCAGTACTTATTGGAGTCACATGGGGGTACTCATCAGGGCTATAATTTTTCTCCCTTGCTTTTTACACTGTACATTGAACTTCAGCTACTAAGTTGAGGGGCAGCTTTTGTGGGAAGTAAACTAACTGGTCATCAGATAAAGTTAGCTTTGTGCATGGGCAATCTTTTATACTTATCTAAACCAGATGAATAGCAAGCTGTGGTGATGGTGGAAATTGCAGAATTCCACAAATAGGCAGGACACTCTCTGAATGTGAATACAGTTGGGCTCAACAGGGTGAATTATAATCCCCTGGCAGAGTTTTAAGTCCTTCTTTTTTCTTTTGGAGGACAATAGTTTGGACCTAAAATTTGGTCCCAGTTTGGAGATTTTATTGGAGGCCTCTTTCAAGACATACTTCAGAGTGCATAATTTTTCTGAAGAGATGGACAGGATTTGTTTGGACTTTGCTCATCAAGTTCAGGAAATATCCTGGTTTGTGCTGCTGTTTGAGTTGTACATCTCCCATGGTATTCCTCTGCTCCTTCAAGTTCTTTCTTTCTTCATTGAAGCTAATAGTCACTGGATTTATATGGGAGGGGAGAAAAACGTATCTGCCCTGGGAGGTCCTTACCATAACAACATTGCTGAAGGGCATCTCCCTTTCTAACTTTGCAGATTATGGCCAAGCAGTTAGAATGAAATTAATGATGATGTTAGCAAACTTAGTTATAGGGGGTTAAATGGTTGTTACTCACAGCTTTGAGGCAGTGACTGCTCCCTTCCAGATTTACTTCTAGCATCCCAGAGAGAATTCTTATGAGCTTGTTACAAATCTTTTAAGACACAAAGACATTGGAATAGTTACCCAATTTAATCTCAATTAAAGTTGCTTAGGATGATCGCTTACTTAGGAGTCCTCAAATGAGGAATCTAAGTACCTTAATGGGACTCAACTACTGGGAACAGTTGCTGGTAGGAGATTTCCCAGTGTCGTTTCATGAGTACCAGGTCACATTTGGTTTGAGAGAAAATAGTGAAGGAGCATTTTAAAGCTCTTAAAGCCAGTAATGACAAATTGATCAAATTCTCAAGAACAGATTAGCCTGTGTGGGTTAAGACCTGAGTGTCTGCCAGAATGGCTCCTCCTGTGACTAAGGGATTAACCTCAGCCATCTACAGAGTAGTTGTTGAAGAAGGGAAGTAGGCCACAGACAGATATAGAAGAGGATGGGAAAGATAGTTAGACACTGAACTTATTTGAGATAGATGGCAGGTTTTGATTCTGATCCCAAACCACCCCGCTAAATCTAGAAGGGTTCTTCGGATGGCAGTGTTTATTTAAGTGTTTTTATATGCTGTCAAAACTGAGTGGTTCATTTCCAGGTAGACTTTATACTGTTGTAGGGGTATTTTGTGTGTTCTGGGTGACTCGGAAAATATACTTTGGGAGTGTCAAAAGCTTTATATGGCCTTAAGAGAGAGAGATGAAGCACTGGTGTTACTTTTTATGGCTAAGGACGGTTGTACCTACCCAGGCCCTTTTCTGGTTGGCTTTGACCTGCAGTTTGTCTGGATAAGTTACAGTTTCCTTTGCTCCAACTAAACAAAATGGTAGATAAGGTCACCACCAGGTCATAGAAGAAGAATTCTGTGCTTTGTGGAAGGAAATATGTGATTTAGAAAGTAGTACTACTGACACTATAGTGAGAGGTTTCATGCAGGCCAACTGACTTCATTTAAGTTGGGCTATTTCTGGGATCAATAAAACAATGGGGGGGGTGAATTCAGTAAAACATACATGATTTTTTGTCATGTACACTTTGTGACATAATACGAATACCAGTGCAAAACTTTTAGATTCAGTAAACGTCACTTAGTGGCGCGCAAATAAGTGTAAATTGGGAAACTTCTGTGTAATGCAAATTTCCACATAAGCATGTGAATCTTATGCAAATTAGCCAGATGGAGTGATCCAACAAGCCAAAAGGCATCAGTGTAGACTCAGTGTCCATGTTCATAGTGTATGTGGAAATTTTCTGTGTACAGGAATGCACACAGACAGAAGGGGAGGAAAAAGTCCACAAATATGGAGATAACGCCCCAGAAAATGTTAGATCACATGCATAAATGTGCTAAACATACATCATGGATGTCTGAAAAAGGAAGGGAATATGTAAAATTAATAATAATTTTTTTAATAATTTCCACATATTTGTGCTATGCACTGCATTGCGCAAACATGCTTAGCAGAAAAAAAAATTGTAGTTTACACAAATATACTGTAGGATCTTGTGTCAGGTCCATACAATGGTGCATTCATGCTGTTAACTAGCTTACATGGCTATGAACTATGTAGTTTCCAGGCTGTCAACATGAAGATGCATGCAAATGAGGTGCACTTGTTGAATAGTTAAAAAGGTAAAAACGTGTCACATATCCACTTTGTGTAAGCTCTTACACGGTATTGATATTCTCACTGGATGTGGATGACATCAGGGAGGTATGTCCTGTTACTTTTAGGATTTTGTTAGTGCTAAGCATGCATGTTTGCATGGCATGTTGCATAGCTTAGTGTGCTCACTTGAACAGACCACCAAAGTAACAGTGATGATGTAGGCTATCAATTAATATAATATACTTTTGTATAAGCTATGCTGCATGACATGGTGCATGGTGCCACATTGTGCAATAAAGTATGTCAATTACATCCTAGGCAGGTGAACTGCATCATAATTAGCCAATCCCACATGGTGGACCTACAGCAGAACTTTATAAAGTATGCATACACCCTGCATTCTGATTTTCCCCCAGTACGCCGGACCATTGGAGTACAGATTTGGAAATTTTAATTGAGATAATGCTAGGGGCTGCTGCTGCTATTCTACATCTGTATGTGCTTGAGGCTAAAGTCAGTGCTACTGGGGCTGATGACAATAGGCCAAGGCCGAGAAGGATAAGAGTGTTCAGGCCCGGGGTAACCTTCCAGGACATACATGAGCTGCAGAAAATGGAGAGATACAGGGTGGACAGGGACATATTATACAGGGTGGACAGGGACATATTATACAGGGTGGACAGGGACATATTATACAGGGTGGACAGGGACATATTACAAGAGCTCAGTCAGCTCTGCCACTTTAAACTCAGAGCGAGAGCGAGCAGAAGGGAACCCATCCCAGTGGAGACTAAGGTATGTGTAGTCCTTAGGATACTAGTGACAAGTATATTTCAAAGACCAACTGGGGACATGATGGGGGTGTCACAAACACCTGCATCCAGAATACTTCACCAATTTCTGGATGGTATCCTCCCACATGCCCGCAAGTGCATATCTTTTCTCCTTGACCCTGAGGTAAGGGCCAGCAATATGCAACACTTTTACAGTGTAACACACTACCCTGTAGTACTGCATGCTATAGATTGCACTCAGGTACACATCAAGGCACCACCTGGTGAGCAGGGTAGAATCTACGTTAACCAAAAGGGATACCACTCCATCAACTTCCAAGTCATGTGCAATGCCCAGGGGATTATCATGAATGTGTATATTGGCAACCCTGGCAGTTATCATGACCCCATATCTGGCACACATCACAGCTGTACCAGATGTTTGCTAGTGGGGCATCCTACAGGGCCATTTACTGGGGTATGCTGGCTATGCACTGGAACCGTGGATGATGACACTCATTAGAAATGCACACACACCCATAGATGAATGCTATTACTATAAAAGCATGCAAGAAAAATATGCTCACAACCCTCAAAAATGCTGGACCACAATAAATGATATACTGTACCCAGGAAAATCCACTACTCTAACCCCTGTGCTACCAAGCAAACACGATAACATTCCCACACAATTTAACAAATTCTTTACCGAAACAGTCTAGACCCTTGCCAATGCCCAAAATAGTACCAGTAGCCCCACACCAATTACTACCTCAACCCACCCCAATACACAAATCAATACCTCTAGTTTTACCATGCACTCTGTGTCCACTAAGGTAATTTCTAAACTCCTAAAGAAACTTAAACCAACCACACTAGCGGTTGATAACCTACCAGCAGAGTTCCTTCAGATATCAGCTGAAGCTTTAGCCTATCCTGTCTCTATTCTCATAAATAGGTCACTATCAGAATGCAAGGTACCTACCTCATGGAAAACATCACATATTATTCCACTGCACAAAGGAGATAACTCCTTAGAGCTCACCATCTATTGTCCAATAGCAATCCTATCACTTTTATCCAAAATATTAAGAAAGTTGTTAATACTCAACTAATGCAGTACCTCCAAAATAACAACCTAATTTCCATATCTCAGCATGGCTTTCGACATTCCCATAGCAGCACCACAGCACTACTATCAGTCACCAACATAGTAACCACCATAGAAACAAGGATCTGTTCGTATCTTCCATATTCTTAGACTTATCAAAAGCCTTTGACATGATAAACCACAGTATGCTTCTTGAAACTTTATCTACCCTAAATATAAGTCTCTCCTCTATATCATGGTTCAATAACTACTTATCAGGCCATCAGCAAGCAGTTCTATGGCAGGACCAATTGTCCCCCCTGTTACCAGTAACCACAGGAGTCCCTCAAGGATTCATCCTCGGCCCATTGCTGTTCTCTCTATTTACCAACCAGATCTCTTCATCCTCACTCACTACCTCAGTAGTACAATACACAGATGACACCACCCTTATATGTGCCACCCCCATCTTAAATGAACTGCAAACCCTAACCCAAACTAACTTCACTCTAGCTGAAACATGGTTCACTAACATCAAACTTATTCTTAATTCCAAAAAAAAAAAAAAAACTAATTATTTTCAGCCCTGGTAGATCTCCTCCTGTAAACAATAATTTCACAATCAGCTCCAAAGAAAACATTCAAATCAGTCCAGTCACACACACTAAACTGCTAGGCATACAAGTAGAAAATAACCTGTGGTTCAAAATCCACACGGCACAAACCATTAAGAAAGTTAATAAAAAACTTGGACTCCTCTATAGGAACAAACAGTTTATCACTAAACATACTAAAAAAATGATTGCAAGGACTCATCTCCTATCCATCCTTCTCTATGCCTCCCCCTATCTTGACTAATCTCAGCCAAACCAATCTAAATAAAATGGAGTCTATAACAAGATTGCCAAGTTTGCTACTGAAGCCTCTAATAGGTCTCATCACTGTCTATCCCTTAAGCAGCTCAATTGGTTTCAGTTGACTCACATACTTCTACTCAATCAACGCTCTATAGCACACAAGCTCTGCTACCTTCCTGATACAACCCCAGCACTCCAGCATCTAATTCAGCCCCAACACTACCACCAGAGCCTTAAGCTCTAGTAACCAGCACCTCATAACTGTCAACAAATATAAAAATGATGCTGGTAAAGCCCTCTTTGCTTGCAACATTGCCAGAATCTGGAACTCACTACCAAGCCAAATAACTTCTACCACCTCCATTATTCAGTTAAAAAAACACCTGAAACTCCACTATTTAAACAACTGGCTTTGCTCATGCCATTCTCCAGGTTAATCCATACCAAGAAATTGCTGCAAGGATTCTGTTAAGAATAAACAGTTTTCCCTGAATGTTTGTTAACCTGTTGATATTTACCTTACAGAACTAATAACTCTCTTCTACAAAAGCAGCAAATATTGCCTCAAACAATGCCTAAAAAAATCAAGTGTTTTTTAATGTTTATTATATATGTCACTGATTGTCTACTTTTAAGAATTGTTAATCTCTACTTTACTGTGTATTCATGCTATATTTCTTATATGTATGCTTTATTTTCTCTCATGTATTGTATTGTATTTTAGAGCTTTTCTCCCTGGGCCTCCGCTGAAAATGGACCTGTGTCCAGTCGACTTTCCCAGTAAACAAATGTAAAATAAATAAAAATAAAAAAATAAATATTATGAGGCACACATACAAACTAGGACCATCACAGAGACTGTGTTTTGGCTTCTGAAGTCACAGTTCTGGTGCCTCGATTTATCTGGTGGAGCCCTGCAGTATACTCCAGCTACATGTGCACATATATTCACAGTATGTGCTATGCTACACAATCTGATCCTACAGAAACTGTTGCAGCAGGATCAGCAAAGGGAAGGGATATACAGCCCCCACCAGTCCCTAGGTCACCACAAACACAGTCACAGGAGGACTCGGAGGAGGAGCCCTCTGCCGATGTCCCTGTTGTAGGCAGATGTAGGCATGCTCAGTATGCCCTGGCTTTGGCGAAGATCATAGAATCATAGTATCATAGAAGGTTACTAGGTTATTGGCCCTGCATCCCTTATAAGCGTAGCCAAGTTTTTATCCCATGTTTAGACAAATCAGCACCTGTTGCTCCTGTCCAGCAGGTACACAGGTGTAATCGCAGAGGTATATTTTCTGTTTCCCATCCAGTTATCTAGGTTGCACTTAAGAGACAATGCATAGCACATTCACTGATAACCTAGGGACCTAGGGACTGACACCTTGCTCATACTCACATACAGGTATTAAAACTGGTGCCAGCCAAATCACACATCCTGTACCTATTCATGTATTGTCTGTGTACTGCTTGCATCAGGTAGAGTCAGCCCTGAGCTACAGTTGTATCAACTGCTGCACTTGCAAGGTAAGTCCATAACCTACACAGTGGTATAGTGGATTGTTATATGTCATTGTAGCTATGAACCAAGTACATTATGCAGGCAACTATTTGGATAGAAATTACATCCACATGGGACTACAGACTCCCATTCCACTAACATGTCACCATTTTTATTTGGTAGGCCTCATACTTGGAATATTCATGCAGTCCTACTGCAAGAGATTACTGGTACATCATTCAAGGGACGTGTTAGAAAGTGAGGTCAAATGATAATGAGACTGGTGTGTGCCCTAGCAGAACATGGGCTTTTGTTCCCCCCACCTCTCAAACCATCAGTGTCCCCATGTAACTGCCATACCACTAAATCATCTATGTTGTATGAGCATTTCACACAGTTAGTGTGCCACACAGCATCATGCTCTCCTGTCTGTCAAGCACCTTCTGTGGCTCAAATGACTATGGCAGGTAGCTTGTGTGATGGTGTTCAGGGCTCCAATCCTGAGATATCCAGATATGTTGCATGTTACGTAGTAATAAGCATTTTTACAGACTGTTACTCTGTGTGTGCTATACTAGTATTAATCTAGTTCATATATTAATTACACATTTGCATCTGTGCTGCATATCTAAGACCTATTTAAAAGGTCTTAGGTAATATTGGGTAAGCTATTATCAGAATTGCAAAGGTTGGTATTTAAAACCATATATCAGCACGTATATGTTGAAAATAGATCTATTACCACCTGTAACATGATGTACTATGACAATATAGTAGCAGCTATGAATGAAAAATTGTGCTGTGATGTAATTTATATAGCTTTGATATGGCCATACACATAACACTGATCAATAAATTAGAGCAACTAAGTATTTATGCACTCTTGACAAGAAGGATAGCTGCATGGCTTACATAAAGGACATGGCAAGTATCATACAGCAATTGGACATGCAAAATTCTTGGTTATAGTCAGGGTGCCCCACAGGGTTCTTTCCTAGGCCCAAACCTCTTTAGGTTTGTCTTGAGACCTATCCTTTTCATCTGAGTAGTTTTATAGTCTGATGGCTTGAAACTGGCTATACTTATGCAGATGGGGCATATCTGCAAAATAACTTGACTAAATTGACCATTTGGGTACAGGAGAATAATACCCTGATAAATACATCAAAAAATAAGCATATGAGATTTGGAAGACATAAACAGAAAAGTGAATATTAAGTACAGCACACACAGTGATTAAAACTGTAGATTAATTTATGGACCTGAGTATATAAGTAGATCCAGATTGGAGTTTTTCTAATCATATCATAATCCCAGCCTGAAGTTCAGCTGGGTGTGGGTTGGAGTCAGTTTATGGAACAGTAAGTCGCTGATGTAAGCAGTGCACCTTCCATTTATGTGCTGTTTAGCAATACACAATCCAAAAAAATGCCACTGAGCATGCCCATACACTTAGCTAAGTAGAGTGCAAATCCATTGCTCCTCACACAATTTTGTTTAAAAATTTAAATATATCTGTATACATTATTATATATATATATATATATATATATATATATATATATATATATATATATATACTTACATGCAGATATATATATATATATATATATATATATATATATATATATATATATATATATATATATATATATATATATGTGTGTGTGTGTGTGTGTGTATATGTGTGGGTATGTCTGTATTGTCCTACATGCCCATATCATGGAGAGTAAAGCTACTCTACAACACTTATAATGTTTTAAAGCAATTTTGGTTTGCCAGCAGGCTTGCACCGTCAGTTTGACAGATGATTTTGTTCTACTCTTCTTTTGCAGAACAGTTTATTTAAGGCGAATTATGCCAAGTGTGCTAGTTATGACATTTTTAAATGTTTTAATGATTTCTCATCTGTTTTATATGTATGTGTTAATGCTGTTTCTTTAAACTAATTTAATATGAATGTTATAATTATCCAATTAGGGTCTTAATTGGGTAGTTTTGAGCGCCAAAAGTTTTTGTATAAATAGCTGTCTACACTCATGTTTATTACACCTGAAGAAGCGTAGTACAGCTACGTGAAAGCGCTTGTGTGTTCCTGTTTCCAATAAAGAAGCTTTCTACAACAGAGGTTACCTCCGTGTGGTGTTTCCAGTGGATTTTGTGTGTTCCAGTTTCCTGTTTTTTCCATTTGGAGCCTCTGTTTTCTTGCTACAGTTTTTTGACTTTTTCTTTTTGCTGCTGTGCTGTAAGCAAGTTAAACACATGGAGCACAACAACATTGAGTTGGATTTTCGTCCAGAGACGAGGATGATTGGTACATCTACTTGGGACTCTCTCAAGCATTGCAAAGAAAATCCTTTATTGGCTCTGGAGTTGAATAACCCACCTACTATGTCACCTACAACACCGAATGGTGAGAATGTTACTGAATTCAATAGATTATTTAGAATACTTCAAGATGATCTATATCAATTACAGAGACTAGCTTGGCAGAGGCTGCATTTAGAGGCATGCTTACACTTCAAGATAGTGCCTAGAGGGATGCGTGTGTTTTGCATGCCATCTTATGGCAATAGCCATCCCTTGTTGTTAAGGAAATGGCAGGACCTTAATATACAGTTAGGTTTCAGTTACATTAACCTACTGTTGGAATATTTTTCACCATTGGAGGTTGAACTTAGAACTAAGATAGATTCACAGTATGAAGTGATTACTGAATGTTTCAAGACTGAGCACTTTACCAGGAGACTTGATTCTCTCTGGGTTCAGGTACAATCTTATAGTGAAAGGCTCAAAGAAGTTAAACATAAGAAACTCACTAGGGATGCCAATGATTTTGCCAGTGGACAGATCTTTGTATGGCCTAGAACTGAGAGTACACGTATGCAGAACAGATGCAATGATGGGCCCCCTAATAATGCTGGCTTTTCATCGATACCTATAGATGGCTCTCACACTGAACCTTTTGTTGTTCAACCTGCTCCTTCCTCAGTCAACAGCATGACTAATCCAGCATCAGTGACTAATCCAGCATCAGTGCTTTCTAATCCTATCTCCACTTTAGTCAGTGGGGTCAATATGGACAACAGTACTCCGCCCCCTAACCAGCAGGCAGCCAAAATGTCCTTGTCAGCAGGTGCCAGACCGAAGGATTCGTCCTCTGCTAGCAATCATTTTTTACCCTTTCCTGTCAAGGAACAGTCAGGATGGCGAGGCCGGTCAAGTCCAAGGAAAAGAAAGGGATCAGTAGAAAACTTTCCAAACAACAGGAGACGAAGAAATTGAGCACTATGTCTTCACATTCAGAGGAAGAGAGACCGTATTCCCTTGTTTATAATATCTCTAGCTATACTTTGTCTGATTCAGATTTGTCCCTTCTAGAGAAAGGACTGAACTTCATTCCCTCACAAGTCAGCCATTTGAGTGATATTTTAATAGACTTGAGGCTGTTTTGTCGTAATGTGTCTCTTAAGATTTTTTTCAAAGACAGCAATGTTTTGGATACTAACACCTTAAAAAGTTTTTTCAGGGTCAAGAGTAGTTTTACTCCTATGATGCCACATAATGTGGAGAGTTTTCAGAAAATGTGTGAGAGTGACTTTTATGATTGGTTTAGGTTAAGCAATAATAAAAAAAGATGCAACTTTTATAATGTTAGTAAAACTGAGCAGAGTTCCATTGCTTCTTTGAAGAATAATGAAAATGTCATTGTTAAACAAGCTGACAAAGGAGGAGCAGTGGTTGTTATGAATTCTTCAGAGTACATTACTACTATGAACCATATGCTGTCAGATGACAAAGTATATGAGGTTATTTCTAGAGAACAGGTCACTACGATTGTGAAGTTGGTACATGATAGTCTTTATGACCTCTTGATGTGTGGACAGATTAGCTGTGAGTTGTATGAATATTTTTTGATTGAGTTTCCCACCCTGCCCATCATTAAGGGTCTACCCAAGATCCACAAAGGCGTTGTACCAGTACCAATGAGACCTATTGTTGCAGGTGAACGTTGGATCACATCTACCATTTCTTCATTTGTGGAAGGGCTATTACGCCCCCTGGTAGATGACATTCCAGTTATTTTGAAAGATTCCTACCAGCTTATTGAGTTCCTTAAAGGTTTAGAGTTGGATGGGAGTGAGGCAACATTGCTATTAGTGACCATGGACGTCCAGAACCTTTTTACCAGCATTCCCAATGATGTAGGGATGCAGGCTATTAGAGAGATTCTTGTTAGCAATTCAGGTTATAGTAATAGCAGACAGATTTTGATTAATTGCCTGCTAGAATTGATATTAGAGAACAATATATTCCTGTTTCAAGATCAGCTATTCCTTCAGAAATGGGGAGTTGCCATGGGCACTCCCTGTGCGAATAGCTATGCTAATCTTGTGGTCCATCACTGGGAATTGCGACATCTGTTTAAGCATCCAGATTATAAAAAGGTCAGAATGTACAAGAGGTTCGTTGATGACGTCCTTTTTGTATGGGATGGGACTGAAGCTGACTGCTTGAGCTTCATTGCTGCGTTAGAATTGACCTCCACTTTTTTGAGATTTACAGCAGAAATCTCTCCTGTTCGAGTTCATTTTTTAGATCTAAAGTTGCAACTTAATGGCAACAAGATAGTTACTTCTTTATACAGGAAATCTATTTGGAGGAATTCTTTGCTACGGTTTGAAAGCATGCATCCCAGGTTTACCTTTAGAGGGATAGTTTTGAGCCAAATATATAGAATATGCAGAATTTGTAGTGATAAGAGTGACTTGGCCTCTGAGCTTAATGTACTTGAAGGCTTGCTTAAAGAAAGAGGGTACCCTCCCAAGCTCATAGATGATTGTAAGCAGGAGGTTTTCATGAAAGTATTTGGTAGGAGAGATAGCGATGGCCAAGGTGGGGGTAATGTTCCTTTTCCTGCATTTGGTAATCATAGACATGCTGACAGACTTGCTTATGTTACCAAATACACTAGTGATGTTGTTGCACACAATAAAATTATTAACAGGAATTGGAATGTGTTGGTTGCAGATCCATTTACCAGGAAAATTGTAGGGGTCCATCCCATCCAACATTCAGCTATAGGACATGCAATAATTTAAAACAAACTTTGTGTGTAGAGAGGTGTCGTTCGATAAATCACCACTCCAGTGGTCCTTTAGGGACTTTTCCATGTGGGCACTGTCAAATGTGCCACTATATATCGAATGATCTTAGTTTTCAGCATCCTGATGGATCCTTTTTGTTCATACCCAGATTTCGTAGTAACTGTAATAGCACTAATTTAATTTATTTGGCCATATGTGACTCATGCCAGGCTTTTTATGTAGGCCTCACGAAGAGAAGACTTCGTGATAGGATCTACAATCATTGCTATGACATCAGGAAAGGTAATGAAAGCAGTGCCCTGGGCAAGCACATCCTGGAATTCAACTCACACAGTTTTAAGTTTATGGTTCTGGAACTGATGGCGATCAATACTAGGGAAGGAGACAACATGAATCAATTGGCCGTGAGGGAGCTCAAGTGGATTTTCACTTTAAAGGCACATTTATATCCAGGTATTAATCAATATGTCTCAGTCAAACCTGTACAAAACAATTTTAAAAGCAGCAAATATTGCCTCAAACAATGCCTAAAAAAAAAAAAAAAAAAAATCAGGTGATATTTTAATGTTTATTAAATACGTCACTGATTTTCTACTTTTAAGAATTGTGAATCTCTACTTTACTTTGTATTCATGCTATATTTCTTATATGTATATTTTCTCTCATGTATTGTATTGTATTTTGGAGTTTTTCTCTCCGGGCCTCCGCTGAAAATGGACCTGTGTCCAGTCGGACTTTCCCAGTAAACAAATGTAAAATAAATAAATAAAAATAAAAAAATAAATATTATGAGGCACACGTACAAACTAGGACCATCATAGAGACTGTGTTTTGGCTTCTGAAGTCACAGTTCTGGTGCCTCGATTTATCTGGTGGAGCCCTGCAGTATACTCCAGCTACATGTGCACATATATTCACAGTATGTGCTATGCTACACAATCTGATCCTACAGAAACTGTTGCAGCAGGATCAGCAAAGGGAAGGGATATACAGCCCCCACCAGTCCCTAGGTCACCACAAACACAGTCACAGGAGGACTCGGAGGAGGAGCCCTCTGCCGATGTCCCTGTTGTAGGCAGATGTAGGCATGCTCAGTATGCCCTGGCTTTGGCGAAGATCATAGAATCATAGTATCATAGAAGGTTACTAGGTTATTGGCCCTGCATCCCTTATAAGCGTAGCCAAGTTTTTATCCCATGTTTAGACAAATCAGCACCTGTTGCTCCTGTCCAGCAGGTACACAGGTGTAATCGCAGAGGTATATTTTCTGTTTCCATCCAGTTATCTAGGTTGCACTTAAGAGACAATGCATAGCACATTCACTGATAACCTAGGGACCTAGGGACTGACACCTTGCTCATACTCAGATACAGGTATTAAAACTGGTGCCAGCCAAATCACACATCCTGTACCTATTCATGTATTGTCTGTGTACTGCTTGCATCAGGTAGAGTCAGCCCTGAGCTACAGTTGTATCAACTGCTGCACTTACAAGGTAAGTCCATAACCTACACAGTGGTATAGTGGATTGTTATATGTCATTGTAGCTATGAACCAAGTACATTATGCAGGCAACTATTTGGATAGAAATTACATCCACATGGGACTACAGACTCCCATTCCACTAACATGTCACCATTTTTATCTGGTAGGCCTCATACTTGGAATATTCATGCAGTCCTACTGCAAGAGATTACTGGTACATCATTCAAGGGATGTGTTAGAAAGTGAGGTCACATGATAATCAGACTAGTGTGTGCCCTAGCAGAACATGGGGTTTGTTCCCCCACCTCTCAAGCCATCAGTGTCCCCATGTAACTGCCATACCACTAAATCATCTATGTTGTATGAGCATTTCACACAGTTAGTGTGCCACACAGCATCATGCTCTCCTGTATGTCAAGCACCTTCTGTGGCTCAAATGACTATGGCAGGTAGCTTGTGTGATGGTGTTCAGGGCTGTGATCCTGAGATATGCAGATATTTTGCATGTTACGAAGTAATAAGCATTTTTACAGACTATTACTCTGTGTGTGCTATACTAGTATTAATCTAGTTCATATATTAATTACACATTTGCATCTGTGCTGCATATCTAAGACCTATTTAAAAGGTCTTAGGTAATATTGGGTAAGTTATTATCAGAATTGTAAAGGTTGGTATTTGAAACCATATATCAGCACGTATATGTTGAAAATAGATCTATTACCACCTGTAACATGATGTACTATGACAATATAGTAGCAGCTATGAATGAAAAATTGTGCTGTGATGTAATTTATATAGCTTTGATATGGCCATACACATAACACTGATCAATAAATTAGAGCAACTAAGTATTTATGCACTCTTGACAAGAAGGATAGCTGCATGGCTTACATAAAGGACATGGCAAGTATCATACAGCAATTGGACATGCACAATTCTTGGTTATAGTCAGGGTGCCCCACAGGGTTCTTTCCTAGGCCCAAACCTCTTTAGGTTTGTCTTTAGACCTATCCTTTTCATCTGAGTAGTTTTATAGTCTGATGGCTTGAAACTGGCTATACTTATGCAGATGGGGCATATCTGCAAAATAACTTGACTAAATTGACCATTTGGGTACAGGAGAATAATACCCTGATAAATACATCAAAAAATAAGCATATGAGATTTGGAAGACATAAACAGAAAAGTGAATATTAAGTACAGCACACACAGTGATTAAAACTGTAGATTAATTTATGGACCTGAGTATATAAGTAGATCCAGATTGGAGTTTTTCTAATCATATCATAATCCCAGCCTGAAGTTCAGCTAGGTGTGGGTTGGAGTCAGTTTATGGAACAGTAAGTCTCTGATGTAAGCAGTGCACCTTCCATTTATGTGCTGTTTAGCAATACACAATCCAAAAAATGCCACTGAGCATGCCCATACACTTAGCTAAGTAGAGTGCAAATCCATTGCTCCTCACACAATTTTGTTTAAAAATTTAAATATATCTGTATACATTATTATATATATATATATATATATATATATATATATATATATATATATATATATATACTTACATGCAGTATATATATATATATATATATATATATATATATATATATATATATATATATATATATATATATGTGTGTGTGTGTGTGTGTGTGTGTATGTGTGGGTATGTCTGTATTGTCCTACATGCCCATATCATGGAGAGTAAAGCTACTCTACAACACTTATAATGTTGGACGAAGGATCAAAAGGAAGGGCTCAACAGGCCAGCACAGAAGGACTTTGGCTGACCAAGTTCACTGATGACTGCAAGCTAGGAGTCAGTATCAACTCCCCAAGTGATGCAGAAATCCTACAAAAGGGCCTCTCTGAGACAAATGACTGGTGTTAGAACCATGGCCTGAAGTTTAATGCCACAAAATACATTATCATCTCCTATGGAAAAAAAACTCAGTTCCCATGAATTACCATGTTGATGGGAGCCCACTGAATACTGAAGGGGCCATAAGAGATCTGGGCACCCAGGTCAACACCCACCTCACCTTAGACCACCACATTGCCATTGTGGTCAGAAAGTCCTTCTTCTTGGCACATCTTATAACCAAAAGTTTCACATCCAAGAAGAAAGAGGTCATCATCCCTCTCTACTCATCCCTCATTAGACCAATCATCAAATATAATGCTCCATTTGGCATGTACCTGACCAGACACCTACAACAGCTGGAGAGGCCACAAAAGTACCTCACAAAAAGGATCCTAGGCCTTAAACATATGTCCTACATGGATAGACTCAAGAAACTTCAGCTGTTCTCAATCTCTTATTGTCTACTTAGAGGTGATCTCTGCTTGACTTACAAAGCCATGTCTGACCCAGCCCTACTTGAAATGCTACACCTAAAGAAATCTCAATCCCCTCACACCACACGCTCCGGAGATCACAACCTCATTACCACAATTAATAGAACATGCTGGAGAGACAGGTTCATCTCCTAAAGCCTGTCCATACTCTGGAATAAGCTTCCCATTAATGTCAAGCGGAGCACCTCGCTGGCCCTCTTCAAGAGAAATCTTGACAAGTGGATGGGTAACAGAAAGTTCCCTCCAGGGATCATTCCAGTTGCCCTATTGGATAGGGGCACTGTGAACTAATATTGAGTAGCATGGTGCATGGGCAATTTTTTGGGGGCTAGGCTTGTAAAGGCTCCAGAGCCATTAGCCTAGTACACACCTATATACATATGAACATTAGATAATGCACTTATAAAAATTTGGAAGTGCTTAGAATAACATTTGTTGCAATTGGAGGACTATTGGGATATCTGAAGTTCACAGTTCTAGCAGTCTTCTCTCACATCATGTGTAAATGATACCACATTTGACAGCAAGCCACAATTTAGTGTGAAACACACATAACTATGAGTCAAAACTGTGTACTTGCTGCAAACATCTGGACAGTGGTGAGTCATACCACATCTCCCTAAGACAGCATGTGGAAACCTTGAAAATGTATGGCATATCATATGAAAATATACATATATTGTGAAGCCATATGTTTGTATCTACGGCATCAACAACACCTACATTCACTACAGCCCCCTATGTCTGCTGGATTTCACCACACATACATCAACAACTGAACAAGTTGTGTAATGTATTATGCTGTGTGCACACTCATTTACAGGGCTAATTTAGTTTTGTTACAGGCTTGCCCATCCAAATGCAAACAGACACATATGCCCAGTGCAGGTACTGGTGTGACACAGTTTTCTGACTGTTAGGCTAATAGCTGCAGATAACAGTAGGAAGCAATGTGACTGTGCAAGACTTCCAAGCTGTTCAACACAGCACTTGTTTATGGTCTCTAGGATTACTTCACCTACAGTCATTTACAAAGCAGACTTGAGCTGTGGCATGTGTGCTAACTACTGTGACCTGTAGTGTGTAAGACTGGATAGGAAGGGGTTCTAATCTCATTCCAACCCACTTGATGTGTAAATATATGTGTGTGTGTGTGTGTGTGTGTGTGTGTGTGTGTGTGTGTGTGTGTGTGTGTGTGTGTGTGTGTGTGTGTGTAGCTCCCCAATGAGCAAGAGTGAGTACCACAATGACTTCCAGACTGGAACTGTTTGCACTTTTTGGCCCTTGCAGTTGATGCAGGCCTCCAAACTCTTGTCCTCTACAAGACCTACTGATGTCATCTACCGTATGATTACCTAAAGCCATATTAATGTCAGACTTGAGCAGTGGTGTGTGTGTTAAGCCCTGTGATTTGTAGTGTGTAAGTCTAGATAGGTAGGGGTCTCTAATCTCCATTCAGCTCACTTAGTGTGTTTGTGTGGGTCTACTTCAGTATAACAAAATACCACTTACCTGAAACCCATATAAGTGAGATGAAAAGGCTGACAACATGAGAACACTGACATCCCAAAACACCAACTTACCACTCCAGGTAAGTAAATGCTTGGCCATCCTGTCAAACTTTGCCCCTTGCCCTCGTGGTAGTGCGATCTTGAAGTTGGTATATTTAGTTAGGCTAGCATACCTCTCAACCTCTTAGTGCAAGAAATATGGACAAAGCCTGACAAAATGTGGGGGGAGGGCCCAAAAATAGGGACATATTTTAAATATTGCTCTTATAAACTTAGAAAGTTGCTAGAGTTAGGGTTTGTTTTAACATACATTTTCTGAATGATTTGAAGTCTGAAACTCAAATGTAGGTCATTATTTAGTGACTCTAATCCTCAGATCATCCTACTGATTTGCCAGAAAACCACAGATGTTTTGAGGAACAGACCAAAAAGATGAGTAAAAAATCTGGACATTCTGCAAAAATCTGGACAGTTGAGAGGTATGAGTTAGGGGAGTGTGGAGGGCGAAGCCCCCCACATTGGTGGGTTTTCTTTCATTTGGTTTAATTTTTTTTTAAGAATGGCCTAGCATTTACTTACCTGGAGTGGTAAGTTTCTGTTGTAGGATGTCGGTGTTCTTGTGCTTTTTTGTCTCGGTTATATGGGTTTTGGGTAAGTGGTATTTCAGTCTACCAAAGTAAACCCATTTGTATATGTGCATCTCACTACAAAACAAGTGTGAATCCTACACTGGCTTACAAATTGCAATGATTCTGGACTTTTTGGCCCTTGCAGTTGATGCAGGCCCCCAAACTCTTGCCTTGCACAAGGCCTGCTGATGTCATCTACCATAAGAGTACATAAAGCCATGTTCATGACAGACTTAAGCCAGGGAGAGAATGTTAAGTACTGTGATCTGTAGTGTGCAAGACTAGATTGGTAGGAGTAATAATCTCACTCAAGCCTACTTGGTATGTTCATTTATATGCATCTTCCTAAAAAACAAATATGAATCCCACCCTCACTTACAAACAGGCAGGGTTTTGCATGGTTTGGGGCCAAACAGGTGATGCAGGCCTCCAGACTCTTGTCTTCCACAAGGTCTGCTGATGCCATTCTACCATAAGAGTACCTAAAGCCATGCTAACATCAGACTTAAGCCATGGTATATGTGTTAAGTACTATGATCAGTAGTATGTAAGACTAGAGAGGTAGTGGCTCTAATCTCACTCTAGCCAACTTGGTGTGAGTATGCTGTGCAGTGTTCTGTAAACATAAATAGGTAAGGGTATTGTTCTCAGTGCAGCTAAGTTAGTGTGGGTGGATGTTAGAGCATTTTACATCAGCCTACGGGATCATAGGACCAATGGAATTTACTTAGCTAGTGGCCCTAGAGCCCTTACAATCCTAGCCAAGTTCTTACCCTTATTTACATGATCAGTACCTATTACCCCTGTCCAACAGGTACACAGATGGAAGCCCCATGGTGAAATTATGGTCACCCATCCAATTGTATAGATTGCATTTGAAGAGGGCCAATGAGGTGCTGTGTTTGACATGAAGTGGTGGGAGTCTGTTCCAAAGGTGTGTTAAACTCTAGGAGGCAAATCTCTCCTTTATTGTATTCATTGATAAAGGCTGAATAGCCAAAACCGGTCTGGATTTGAAGGAATTATAAATAAATAATCATTATTTCTTCATTACTGCGTGTTCACTATCGTTTTTTGCTGGTCGTTGGTGGTTTACATTGTTGGCTTGACCCTGCATGCCATCCTTGCGGAGCGTATGGTTGTTTGCTTTACAGCAAGTAATCCATGTACCATTTGCCTTACAGATATGCAGTATTTCCAATAAAATAGGGTCATACATTGCCTTGTATGCAAGGCATAGATCACCTATTGTGTCATTTGTATGATACAAACTAAAGTGACAGTGATTTCAGACAATCCCTATAGGACAGAAGCTGAAGACTTGAATTTCCCTCATGGAAAAAGCATGGTCACTTGCTTATCAGGGTCTTGTAATCCACCACATTATATATGCGCTCATGTCATTGGATCAGAAGTAATACAAACTCAACATGTCAGAGATACAAGTATATTAGGAGTCTGAAATAAATGTTCTCTCACACACTAGTCAGTACATATGACAATGAGCAGGTTGTTACCATGCACACTTTACCTCTCACTTCACCCAAACCCACATCACACATACCTACATATGTGGAGGTCCTCAACAGGAACATACATAAACACCAAAGACCTCACAAACATAAGCATGCTACACATAATGCATCCACTGCAGAATGCAGCACACATGATAGTTCTCGGTCCAGTCTCTCACCTGTCAAGCCCTTAAGGTGAAACAGTAAAACAAACATATTAGTCATATGGGATTCCATTATGAGACATACAGATGTCCCTCTCACCAGGCTGGATAAGGAGGATGTCATGGTCAGCTGTCAGGTGACATGATCCGCCATATCACACATGCACTCACATATCCCAAAAAAGGTACCATTGTGACTCTGTCACAGTCCATGTTGGTGCGAATGACTTGGAGATGTAGCTCTCTGGACTATATGTAGAGAGGGCTTCACTTCATTATCTCGAAATGCTGAAATACCAAATTTCAGCATTGCGAGATCATGAAGCCGAAACTTTAGAATGACAAAAGTGCATAAGAGCAAATTTGAATATGTCAAATCTGCACTTATGCATTTCCGGTAGATTACGTGAAGTGTTTAGGTGGTATGGTGTCTGAAATTGAAGGTGAATGAGGGTATGTGTGTGTTTTTGTGCATTGTATGTGTGGGTTAGGGTAGGGAGGTGTGAGTGTGAGTGTTGGATTTGGTGTTTGTGTATGGGTAATGTGTATTTTGTGTGTATGTGAATGTGTGTGTATTTTGTGTGTGTGTGTGTGTGTGTGTGTGTGTGTGTGTGTGTGTGCACGAGCGAGTGTAGAATGCCATGGTGTGAGTTTTTCTTTTTTTTCGTTATGTGCGGTCTTGGAGTTGGTATATATAAGTGGGGGGGGGTGTGGGGGGCACAGCCCCCACATGGGGGCTACAGGGGGGCTTGCCCCCTGCTTACATGTAGTGTAGGGTTGTGTGGTTTGTCTGCTGTGGGTAGAATGGTGTGTGTGTGTTATGTGGTGTATGGCGTACGTATGTTCGTGATTGTGTGATTCGTGATTGTGGGTTTCGGGATTTTTAATGGTTCGGCTTCATGGTCTCGCAATGCTGAAATTCGGTATTTCTGCATTTTGAGATAATGAAGTGAAACCATAGAGAGACATGACTGAACTATTGGACTATGTGTCTCAGGCAGGTATGTTCCTAGCCTTAACCTGCATTTTACCTTCACCTAGGATGATATCTCAATACAAACAGAAAATGATTGACCTCAGGTTCTGGTGTCATTCTAAGAGGATACAGTATCTGTAACCTTAGGATGACATGATCAGCAGACCCAGATTCTTTGCCAGGCATGCTGTTCATCTGTCACCCTCTGGGATTTCAGTTACTAGCCTAGGCTCTTGCTTCCCCCATACTGACCTTTTTGTCAGCATTTCAAGGATAAAATCCCAGATGTGAAAACTATATTGCAACAACCTCAAGCTTATGCTGATAAATGCTAGGTATCTTAACATGAAACTGCACTCATTGGAAGCAGTCCTCAGCTTGGAAGACTTACACATTTATGCAGCCACGGTGACCTGGTTCATGGCTGTGGGGACCACCCCAACCATATTGGCCTAAACCTCCCTCCACACATTAGATCACAAACTGAAGAAAATTTAAGGAGTAGGTGTTTCCGTAGTCATTACAGATGAATACACATCCAGACTGGTTACACAGTAGGATTCCTTGGGGATAATTCAGGTGCAATTAACTGTTGTTAGGACACTTATTCAAGCCACTGACAGCTACATGACCCTGTCTGTGAATCAGGACAACCACTCTGCCTGTTTGGATCTACTTGAGTCTATCGACATACATCCAAACACCCTGGCTTTGGCCAACTTTAAATACCCATCCATTGGCAGGGTAAATTACTCTTGGTGTAACTCACTTGCCCAAAAGTATCTTAACTTCATTCACTCCAGTGCACTGGACCTGCTGGTTGACATCCCCACAAGGGGTGCCAATATCCTGGATCTGGTGCTTACCAATATGGGGTGCTACTCTAACACCCCCCACTATAAGGTCTTCCCTAGTGAGATCTTACCAGAACTCAGTCACATGTGAACTAAGCATCACATGCCCACCCTCCAACCATCAAATCAACTAAAACACTTCTCCAAATAACATAATTGCCTCTTAAGGGATGGTATAAATAGCCTGACTGCACCCCCCCAAAGGAACCGGCAACTATGGCAAGTCTACACCAATGTATCATACAAACACCTGTTTAACTGCATTGACTTGGCCGTACCTGATAAGACTAAAACAAGCTCGACAAGGAAGAGCAAACATGCCTGGTGGACAACTGCTAAGAGGAAGTGAATTCTAAGCTGGAAACACTCCCCACTCAGCTTAAACAAACCAATAAGAAATTAGCTTTTTCCACAAAAGACACCCAAAAGCTGTTATTTAGTTACAGCTGTCACCTAAAAGGACAGGGTCAGATCTGTGCTGAATTAGCAGTTAATTATAGCACATATACTGAGCCTGTGGACATAGCTCATCTGTCAGCTGACAGGTTCTGTGAATAGAAAAAAGTAAAAAGTGCCTTACAGGAGCAGGGACCAAGTTCAAGAACCACAAAACATAAATAGAAAGACATCCACCAGGCTGGAGTAGAAACTGAAATCTTTTAATAGCAAAACAATAAAATCTTAGATAAAAACAGGTGAGCGCTTACTCAGGACTTCCACGTCATCAGACCTTCGATAAAGGAATACAACAAACTTAAAATATAATGTTACCACCAATCAAATCAACAGTAACAGCACATGACACTGCACTCAAACAATGTTCAGTGATGTAAGCCCCTCTTTTTCAGGGCCCTCTCTAAGGCCAAACACACAGCATCTGTGGAACCTGATAACATCCCAGGTTGTGTCCTAGATGGCCTACAACTGGAATTAGCAACACCATTAGTTACTCCTTTCAAACATAATCTAAACACTGGCTTTGTCACAGATGAATGGAAAACGGTCACCAGTATTCCCTTGCACAAAGGTGGTGCTTCCACTGCCCCTGGGAAATATGGAGCTATCAGCCTGACTATCCTTATTTGCAAGGCCATGGAGTGACTCATCATGGACCTTATGGACCAGAATAGAAGACAAGAAATGTGGAAAAAACATAAATATAGTTGCAAGTATAGAAAACTCCTGGAAGAACCTCATATCGATCAAGAACAAATGCAGGAATGGTTAAGGAGAGGCAAATTCAAACCAAGAAATGAAAGGTTAATATTGGCAGCCCAAGATAGTGGGCTACATACATGCTGGTTTACAAAGTCTATTGAACATGTGGGAGAAACAGACAAATATAGGTTTTGTGGAACTAAATTGGAAACAGTCACACACCTTGTTACTGGTTGCAACTCACTAATGGCAGAGGGACTGTATACTGAAAGGCATAATAATGTGGTGAGACTGTTGCACTGGGGATTGTGCAAACATTATGGCATCAAAGTGGCTGAAAAACACTGGAAACATGAGCCACAAAGAATCATAGAAAATGATGAAGTTTATATCACATAGAATCACCCAATACCAACAGTCCAAAAGATAGATGCTAGAAAACCAGATATAGTGGTCCAAGAAAAGAAGACAAAAGTAGCATTGATCATTGAAATTGACACACCCAGTGACTACAGTGTCTTGCGTACAGAGAAACACAAAGTCATAAAATACCTGGATCTGCAGGCAGAAATGAGAACCATGTGGAAGAAAGATACCCAGACAGTTCCAATAGTAGTAGGAGCAACGGGTCTTATAAAAAAGAATTTACAATTGTATACAGCGGTAGCATTGTTGTTTCACAGCAAGAGGTTCTCCCGTTCAATTCTCAGCTGGAGTGCGGGGGGTGCCTTCTGTGTGGAGTCTGCATGTCCTCCTCATGGTTGGGTGGGCATTCGAAAGACATGCGTAACTGGGCATGCCTTCTTTGAAGGTTGAACATCGAGTTGACACTTCGGAGTTCATGAAAATCTACTGCCAATCATTAGCAGACCGGAGTTCCGCTGTGGCGACCTCTAACTGGGAAAAGCCAAAAGACAACAACATTTAGATATGTTACCAATTCATGTAACTCTGTAAAAATTGCAGAAGGAGTCATTACTGGGCACATTACAAGTGCTGCGAAGAGCACTTTTGGCTGACATCAAAGAGTGAAGCAATATTAATTTCTGAAGAAGTCTGTTTATATTAACAGACGAAAAGCGCTTTACATTTGGATTTGTTGATTCTTGTTTTTTGGCTTACTTTGGATTTTTTCCATCACAACATTGGTTTTTAAAGGACATTGATTTTATTAAATACTTGTTTGTGGATGCTGGCATTTTTCCTTAGCCATTTTTTCTTGTTTTTCACATCAGTTTTTAGTTCTTGGTGGTTAACTAACTAGACATATCCAACAACTGCAACATCAGCAGACGTTCCTCACTAAACCACTACATGGTGTAACATGGCCTATGCAGACCACATCAAGGCTGTAACTATGTATTCTGTCTTCTACATGCTTTGGAGGGGAGGTGTATGTCAGCCATACTGGGTGGTGTCAGACCCCACTGTGGACCTCCTGCATATCCATGAAACAACTAGCACCAGAATTACCTGTTCTACAAGACCTACACCTTGCCTGTGGTATAAATAGGACATGCTGAAAAGACAGGTGTGTAACCCAGAGACTACACTCAATATGGAACAGGCTACCCATCCATGTAAAGCAGAGTTCTGCCCTAACACTAATCAAGTGCTTGTTACACAATTGGATGGGAAACAGGACAATCATACATGGTTTAGGACCTATGTCTCTAATGGACACAGGGAAACTGTGGATGGTTCATTTCCCAAACCCTGGCTTGTAGATATTTCAGCTCCCAAAACCCTGCTTACACTTATCAAGGGTATCAGACCTTGACGGAGTTTAGGGATGCATGGCTAGGCTTAAAGAAGCCTTTGTGTTCGTTAGTCAATTAAACACGTATGAACCCATGAACCTATACTGTTTTACCTTTCTGATGACATTTTTCTTTTGTGCTGACATTCAGTCCTGTGCTCTGATGTTAATGGGTTAATTGTAGATGTTTACTCATAGGTGTGTCCTACACAATCCTGAAAGTAAAAAGTAAACATTTCCATAAGACACCCGTCATTGTGTACTACACAGACATTACAAAAGCATCCATTATTATGGTGTACTCATTATAAATGGCAACGCACAGTATCTGTAAATGACCAGTACAAGTAGCATGTCAAAAGCAAGAGTGGATGGCACCAATTCATATTAATGTAGATAGTTGCCATGTGCATCAGACACGTAGCTTTATTTCCCTGCATCCATGAGAAAGATGATAAGGATGTGGCACAGGTATCATGACTTGCACAGTGTGTTGTGTGGGGGTGCAGGGGGCCTAGGCTGACCCAATAGGTTGGCAAGCATGTGTGTGAGTCAGGAGGGAAAGCAGGCAAGATGAACCATGGAAATGTGGCATGTGTGGCTGTAGGTGACCTGAATGTGACAGTGGTGTGTGTGCCTGCATAAAGAGAGTCAAACTCAGTACTAGACCTATGTGTATGTATGGTGGACAGCTGTGAACTGTGCATGGTAGAGCTGACAGTTCTCTGTTTCTCA
The DNA here is from genome assembly GCF_019279795.1 of Protopterus annectens. Taxonomy (NCBI): domain Eukaryota; kingdom Metazoa; phylum Chordata; order Ceratodontiformes; family Protopteridae; genus Protopterus; species Protopterus annectens. Next base: position 1,860,601,099 of record NC_056729.1, read on the forward strand.
GCATGTGAACCGGCTCTGCCAGGAGTTGCACTGGCACCTCCACGCCCAATGTCAGATGCTGTGCTACTACCTAAGGGTGACTGCTGTCTGCTGGGAAAGTGACTTCCACGGGAACATCCAGGACCATGATGCCCATGGCCTGCCACATCTTGGTGTGGACAGCACACTCTCCTCTGGAGAGCTGGATGTACTGCCACTATGGGAACATGATTGTTCATGGCCACGTTGACTCTCAGCAGATGTAGTTGCTGACCTACATCTACAAGGCTGATGCTCAACTTCAGCCAGATGTTCCATCACAGACAACATGCATTGCAAGACAGATAGTGTGCGATCTGTCTCAGACCAATGTCTTTTTCATTGTGTCAGTCAACTGTTTCAGGGTATGAGCAACACAGTGGAGGCAGTCACGTATGTCAGACTGTGTTGCGTCCATAAGCCTGATCATTTGTCAGGAGCTCCTTTCTGAATGTGCCTGTGCTTTCATGATGGCCATAAACATATGCCAAGTGACACATGATGAAACACCTGCAACAGGTGGTGGAGAGTCAGCAGGCCTCCTACGAGCACCTCTGTCTATCTGGCTGTGTGGAACCTCACCAACTGTTTGGCTATGGCCACTGTCGACAGTCACAGCAGCCACAGTAGCCACACTTCCCTGTGCAATGTCCCCACCCTCTGACTGTCCAATATCTGTGGCCACAGGGGACTGGGTATATGTAGGCATACTGGCTATGTACCGTGATTATGAGGGTGAATGAGGGATGTCAACCTCTGTGTCAGATTCAACCCCTGCAATCTTCAGCTGTGCCTCTTTGGCCACCATCATCATTAGAGTGTGAAGAGACACTGACATCAGGTTGTAAAAGGGACAGAGACCAACCTCCAGGTCACCTGTGATAAAAAGGAAAAGCATTATATTAATACCCACACTACTATATTCTGCAGTACTATGTTGCAATATATGTTAAGTTGTATACACTGCTGTCACTGTTATAGACTTGTATAACCCCCAGCCTCATATAGTAGGATATAAGGACATTATTTTCTCACACAATTCTGTAATTATTTGGAAATGAAAGTTCTTTAAACAAGAATCTCATGAGCAAAACTTAAATGATGTATGCTGCTGGCATTCTGTAAAACTCTGCACAGTTTACAGTTATGGGAATCTGTAATGTCCAGAAAATACTGTCAAATCAATCACTGTGGTCAAATCTACAAGACATAGGTATGAGTCTAAACTGTGTACAGTCAGAAAATATCTTTACAGTTGGCAATCATGCAAACAGTACATCAATCCAGCCAGCAGGTCTGGGATAAGACTTTAGTGAATACATTGAACTAAATCTACATCTTTGACAAAACTGTTTTGTGCTTACCAGCAGCAGGAGCATGGCCTCTTCCTATTCCTGATGGTCCTGAAAAAAACTGAGGGAGAGGTAATATAAACAGCACTGCATGTTACAGTACAACAGGGGTAATACATCCAAATATGGGAGGGTGGTGGGGGTGTTTGTAGGTACAAAACACACAAGGTAGGGGGTTAATCTCACAAGGGATAATTGTCTAGGCTTAAAATGGCTCGCAAGGGCAGTTAGCCTAGTACTAACCATGAACCATGAACCATGAACCTAAATATCTCGCATTTACAGTAGCTGCTATGTTAACAAGTATGTGGGTCACAATCTGTGCATGAGCTTAAAACTGCATCTAACCTCCTTCCCCCCTCATAAAACACCTGACACCCACACAAAACTTTGTACAGCCTGATATACTGAATGCTGCAGTGTTCCAATGCTGATCCGACTAAGCATACCTGGATGCTCCTCTTGAGTGGAAACGGTGGCACCTGCATCCACAACATATTGGGTGATGGATGCCTGGGAGTTGTTCTGTGTTGCAAGATTCACCAGGAATTATTCTGTGGATGACAGAGTTTTTTTTTCTGCAGGCCCACCACCAGTGATCAGATGATCCCTGGCCACATCCCCTGTGAGTCTGCATGCCAAGTGAATCACATCCATGGCACAGTGTCTCATCTGCTCATGTGTATGATTCTGGTGATCAACGGCATTAATGTTATGTGTCAGTTTGTCCCACAAAACTGCATGGTCTTGCCTATTTGCCCTCCCTCTGGTCAGCAGGACTTGGTAGTGTTGTTGTAAGGCCTCAATGATGAGGTCGTTTTCTGCCTCATTGAAAGGTGCCCAACGTCTTGCATGCACGATATCTCCTGAAATACAAATAAATGAGAACACATGTCAGGATCACATATGTGGGAGTGCAGTATGTAGAAATACAGCAATAAAGGAAGGTTATTAATAGTCCGCACTTGATTACACATTTCATATTCAACAGCGTACCAAGCATACAAAAGTTGTGGATGCAACTAGGTTAGTAGCAATAGTGACCTACTTGTGTTTGTGGCATGACAGATACTCACGTATGATCCCACACCCAACACAGGAGTCCCTTGTAGTGTTCCCCATAGCAAGAACCCCCCATAACATATGCATGAACAACAGTGCCAACCCAATAACAGTGTAGTATTACAACTGCTAACAAACAAAGTATCCAGGAGATGTGTACATAGTTAACAGACAGCATTATACCCTTGCAGTACTTTACATCCTCTGTAGGTGTAACACAGATGGAGATCAATGGCATGTCATCAGTACAGGTCTAAGAAAGGCTTACTTATGTAACCCCTATTCTCCCTAAGTATATTCATACATATTCATCATGGTGGAAACAAGATGGTTACATACCTGATGGAGAACAAAACTCCTCTGTTGAAAGATACAGCTATATGAGTACTGTGTCAATAATTTAACCATACAAACTAACTCTCATACACAACGGTTCCCCTAGCTATGAGTTTACCTTTTTAAGTGGTGATTGCCTCTGAACCAATCTGTGGTTCAGAAATGCTACATGCAGCCTGCACAGCTGATTTGCAGTATAATCAGCCAATCCCATCAACTACTCAAAAATATATATGGCGTCAATGTAGATTCCACCCCCTTTCTCATATTTGTCGGTGGAAATTACCGGGGTAAAGATATTACATCAGCACAGAGAGAATGTTTGTAGCAGCTACGTTACTTATACAGCTGATTGTGCTACAGGCTGAAGCTGCTGTTGCTGTAGACAATAGGCATAGTCAGAGAGGCTGAAAAATGTGCAGGACAACAACACTTAATCATAACTGTGGGACCTGTGGCAGCCTTGGTGTACAGGCAGAGCCTGATTGAGGGAACCCATCCCACAGGATATTGAGGTATATGTTTAAGGTAAGTATGTTAGCGAAAGGTATCATTAACAGAGTGAAAGGCAACATGCTTGGTGTGTCCTACAACAAGGTAGAGGTACATTAACCAATATGTCAACCAGTTGGATAACTGCCAAGTCATTTGTTATGTTGTGGTAGTCATCTGGAACGTGTTTGCTGGCAACCCTTGTTTCTAACACGACCTCCATATATGTATGTTACTTGTGCAGTTGTGGTTTTCTGTAATATCAGTAGCAAATCATGGGCTGCAGTCTGATATTACTGGGCCTCGTTTGAATTACATACTTCAAAATCCTCTGGGAATTCATATTAATGCATGACCTGACATTCTGTGCACTTTTTAGTGTTGTAATAGGAATAGTTAAAATGTGGTCCTATCTGTAGGCCTTTGACTTCCATTATTTAGAAGCAGGCATTCAGACCGTACTGCTTTGGGTGAATAAATAGGTGATGAAACAGTCATACATATCACAATTTATACTGGTGATGTACACATACATGTATTTTAAATGCTAGACACAGCTGTGTTTGAACACAGGACCATGCTGATCAAAAATTAACAACTGCAAAGCTACTGAGTTACTATGACAGCAGCTGTATTTTTACATGTTGTAGATATAATTGCACGCTTATCTGCTGTTACATACCTCACTAACATCTATTATTATGTGTATGGCTTTATAGTGATGTATTTCTCTACCAGAGTTCCAGTTAAACTCCTATTTTTCCATTAGTCTTATAGCAGATTTGTGCAATGTGGTGTGATATACAGCATTGTGTAAACACACTTGATGAGAAAATGACAATTACTGCTTTCTTTTAAACAGCTGTGTTAATTAACTGGCTGTGTGACTTGGCGGGTTGATGCACTGTTCATCAGATGCAATGGTACTGGGTTTGAAATAGGGTGAAGGTGTATTTTTTGAATGTGATTACTATGTTTTCAAATACATATATCAGTGTACCACCATTTAGCAAAGCTTAGCAATGCTGCGTTCAAAAGTTCTTTAAAGAAAAGAAAAATTGGGGGTATGCAAGCAGGGAGAAAAACATAGTGAAAGACAGGTAGGTATGTGTAGGAAGAGTGTGGGAAAGAACCATAGCTATCCATTTCTTCAGCAGCAATTTGGAATGTCAACCCCAGAGATAGAGGGGTGATGACAACGTAAGTGCATTGTCAAGCCATTTAGACCAAATTAAGTGTGTCCAATGTACACATGCGAAATTGAGAGCTATGTATGGGGCGGTGTTTTTTTGGGACAGGTGCTTTTTTTTTTTTTTTTTTTTTTTAAGGAGAGCATAGAATGTTGGAGAAGGGACATAGGTATGTGTGGAGAAGGTAAGTTGAGAATGTGAGGAAGCTTTTGTAGACAGACAAGACAGACATGACTGTGGGGGCAGTGGTCAACGCCTGTGCCTGGGGTTAGACTGCACCAACAGTTTGGTGCACAAGCCTATACACCATGCCAGACAGTTGGTTTTGGGTGACAAAAGCACCCCCTCCACCTCCACTCCCAGAGGTGAGACCACCCTAGCTTGTGGGGGGGGAACTACCCAATGCAGCAGGTAGTGTAGGGGCAGCAGAGGGGACACCACCAGGCTGTGGCCCAAGCATGCTGGGGCCCGGTGCTTCGTCCAGAGGAGCCAAGGTAGATGGATCACTGGAAACTGGCCTGCCTTATTCTGCTGTGATAAATGAAATGTAATCATAAGGAAAAATAAACAAATCAAAATCAAATGTAATTAATACCATAAGAGAAAAGAATAACGAGTCATGGAAACAAACTGAAAATAACATAACGAGGAACAACAATAAATAATGTAAATGAAAGCTTTATAACAGCAAAGCAATATTACATTATATATAAGGCCAACATAATTGGTAATTACAAATAATACAACAATATCAAATGATAATACTAAATATATTTAATAAAAGAAGAGAAGGGGTGGGGTGAGAGAAAAAAGAAGAACATTAATAACTTCACAGATAATATAATTTCACTGACTACAACTACATACTTCTAGATATGTTAGATTTTACTTGTGAGAACAGTGACTGCTTATATTGTATATATGATGTTCCACATACATACCTCTCAACCTCTTAGCAGGGAACATTATGGGCCAAGCCATACATAATGGTGGTACAAAGGTACAATGACAGGAAACATTTTTACATAGTGTGCTCAAACAATAGTAGCAAGGTGTTCTGATAACACATTTGCCATTAAATTGCATTTCAAGTTATATAATATATCTGCAAATCAGAGGACCATACATATGGGGCTATATTCATTACATCCTGCTAAAATCATGACAGTTGAGAGGTATGTTCATGTACACTGATTACACTTGACAGCTGGACATTTCTCAGATGGCTGGTGTGGGATTAGAACCCACAAGCAGTGACTACAAGAATACTAAACATTTTATTAAAAAAAATTATCAGACCACCATCTCCTTTTAAACTTTTATTGATTCATGTTGTGCCAAATCATGCGTTTACACACATGCATAGCTGTGTACAAGTTCCATTAACTTGCACATTTACCCTGTTCGTTTATTAACTGCAACCTACAGCATATATCAGACAAAATGAGCAGAACATACCATTGACTCAACCTGGGTATTGCACAACATTTATTTCTAATGTACTAAAACAGTTTTACCTACTGCACATGTGTAAGATGGCTGGTGTCATATTAAAAATCACAAGCAGTGACTACATGAATACTGAACATTTTATTTGAAAAATTAATTATCAGAGCACCATCTCCTTTTACACTTTATTGATTAATGTTGTTTCATATTTGGCATTTGCACACATGGATAGCTGTCTAGGACTTCTAACGTACACGTTTACCCTATTCATTTATTGAGTGCAATCTGCAGCATATTTCAGACAATGAGCAGACCACAACATTGACTCTTAATCTGGGTAGACCACAACATTAAGTGATGTTTGGAAGCTATGCTACACGGTACTACATGCTCACTTGCTTTAACTTCAGATATGCACTGACACATTAATAAAGATGAATGATGTCTCAGGTATTTCATACATGACTGTTAAGGCTACAATATCTATATTTACTTTATTTTATTATTAAGTTATGCATTAAGTTATTACATTATTGATTTTCTTACATACCATGTGCATGCCTCATCCTGGCCAAACACCTTGTATGAAACTGGACATTGTAAGCCCTCTCTTTTGCAGCTGTGGTAAGAGAAGAAAACCATTATGCAAAACAGTTTTGCACAGATTCAGCTTGTATATTTATAAATTACTGGAAAACATACTTACATATCTGTGGGGTGTGCCCATCCCTTGCCTCTTGGATCCAGATGTCCAAGGTTCCCCTCTTCCTATGATAAAGGTCATCATAGTGGTGACAACACTGCTTACCAGTGTGGGGGATATCAGTTGCACTGGTTAGGTCCCTGGCCAAACTATCCCAGGCCTCAGACTTACACTCTGAGCCCTGGTAGTCACTCTGCAACAGCTGGGGTCTGTGGTGTTGTACCAGGAGTGCAATGAAAACCCTGGACTCCTGCACACCCCATCTTTGTGCCCTGAAGTGCATTCCTTCCCCCATGAAAGAAGCCATTCCCCCAGTCAAGGTCAGGCTCCAAGGAATAATGTGAAGTTACTGCATATTGGCCTTTAAATAGGCTACCTTCCTGCCCTCACACATCAGCATACCTCTCAACTTCTTAGAGCAAGAAATTTGGACAAAGCTGTAAATAAAAGTGGGACAAAGGCCCAAAAATAAGGACACTTTTTAAATATTGCTCTTACAAACTTAGAAAGTTGATAGAATAACAGGTTTTGCATTGAAGGGTATGAAGTTTGAAACTCAAATGTCTGTCATTATTATCTAATTTCAGTCTTTAATAATTTGCCACTAATTTGCTAGAAAACCACAATTGTATGAAAAAAATGGACTGAAAATATGAGGCAAAAATCTGGACATTCTGTGAAAATCTGTACAGGTGAGAGGCATGCGACATCAGACTGTCACTTTCTAAAACAGAAAGTGTCACTTAGCATCACACAAACTTGCACAAACCATGTTTAAGCAAAGCCTAGTCATGGGCAAACTGGAGTAGACCGTTGACCATGTTTAAGCACTGTTTAGCATCACACAGCTTTTCTAAATGTGACAATTATTTAATTTAAAGTCAACTGATGTTTCAGTCATCTGACACAGTTTCACACAACTATATGTAAAAAGTATTACTGCCCAGGACTTGCACCTGGGATCTGCTACACTGTAGAGCATGACTCAACCTATTATGCCTCTGGAATAGTGAAGGGAACTTGTATATCTTCAGATGTACTGCAATGGTGACTGTAAGCATAGCACAGGGTTTGCATGTTGCTAAGCACTGCAGAACTACAACAATTTAATACATCCAGTTTCTATTTTAGCTGTATAGCAGATGTCTAATGCTTAAGTACTCCACACTACATTTAGCTAAATAATGTGGCTCATTGTGCAAACAAGCACATGTAAAAGAATATTAAAACTGAATGCATCTGATTTCTATTTTTAGAAGTCTAGTGGATTTCTGATGTATATCTGCACAAAGCTAAGCATAGCTAAGCAATGCACTGCACTGCGCAAACAAGCAAGCACATGAAAAAAATATTAAAATTGAATGCATCCAGTTTCTATTTTAAGATGTCTAGCAAATGTCTGATGTATATATGCACAAAACAAAGCATAGCTAAGCAACACTATTCATTGTGCACACAAGCACATAAATGTAAAAAAAAATAAAAATAAATAAAAAAAATAAAAATCAAGCATAATGAAATAAAATGTCTTCTACACCTTTTAGGTCAAAAGGTATGTGGCTGTGCTGTGAGTCTTACATGGATTCTATATTCATGTTGTTGTGACCTCCCTTATATATAATTAATATGTATGGTGCGCTGCTGAGGGGGAACCATGGCCATGTACATGGATACATTCCATGTAGGCTCTAAACGGAGCCTACATGGACTTTATTGAATCCTGAGGTAGATTTTAATGTATGGGTTAAAAATGAGTGTTTTTAATGCTTACTCACTTTAAGAGGGGCATGTCTCCTGGTCTCCACACTGGAAAGCAGTAGGGTGTTTTTTATTTTGTACTTTGGTTAATCCTGGGGATTCATGAATGACAATTTTCCATGCAGGAACAGTGTAGCCACTCCTGCACGGAAAATGGTCACCTCGCGATCCAGGTACGTGCTGTTTTGACATGCACAAATGCTCTAACACTAGCATCCTGCATGGGTTTCCAGTGGGAACAATCACCTCATTTGCTGGTGAAAACCATGCAAATGAGGTGAATTAGTGATTCACCAACCTGCCAGGTCTCCGTGCATGAATAGTGTTAGTTGCAGAAATGTATTTGGTTACTAACCAAATACATTGCTGCAAAAAACACAATGCAGGTATGTGAGCTGTCAATAAAGCATGTATTAGAGCGGTTATGCATGGCAATGGCCAAATATATGGCCATTGTCATGCAAAACTCTCCCTATGAATAAAAATCAAACCTTTATTTCTGTTGGCCAATCTCAGCCATTGAATGTATGGGAAGTTACATGCAAATGGGAGGAAGGAGAAAACAAAAAAGGGGGAAAACATAATTAAAATTGAAATCTGCATTCTACCATTATAGTCAATGGTATGCAGGAAGTAAACAATGGCAGGGAACAGTGGTTGCTATGGGGGAAGGCTCATGTGTTGTGCAGTAACTAGGGATTAAGGCAGTGGGGTATGTTAATGAGGGGACTTACACTGAATCACAAATTTCTTCTAAGTGTCACACTGCACCTAACCGTGTAGGTGCTCTAACACCACTGTATAGACAGGAATAGCAACTAACATGAAAAGGGTGTGTGTTATTATTGCTGTAAGCATATTGGAGCTCTGTTGGCCAGGTTTGTGCTTAGCTAAGCACAGCTAAGCGAGGGGGTGTGTCTGAGGCTGTATAGTCTTATTCCATAAACTGAGGAATATGTTCGTGGCCAGGGGAGGGCCATTTCTTGTTGTTTACACTAGACCGGGTGGTGCACCGGGGATTAAACAGGAAGGACATAAGAAAAATAAAAGGAAATAGCAGAACAAGGGAAATGCAGTACAAACAGCAATATGTGATACTGAAACACACAATGGGCCATTGAAAGCACTCATTAATACAGCGGGCAGTTGGCTGCATAGCTGAAAAAGGGAGGAGATGTAAAAAAAATAAAGAGCAACAGCACAATAAAGGAGAAATGAAGTAGAAATCACTAATATGGGACTCCTGCAACTCACAATGGGCATGGTAAAGCACACAATAATACAGCTGTCAGGTGGCTGCATAGCTGAAAATGGGAGGAGATGTAAAAAAAATTAAAGGGCAACAGCACAGTAAAGGAGAAATGAAGTAGAAATCACTAATCTGGGACTCTTGCAACTTACAATGGGCAGGCAAAGCACATAATAATACAACTGGCAGGTGGCTGCATAGCTAAAAGTGGGTGGAAATGTAAGTAAAAAATAATTTAAAAAAGGCAACAGCAGAATAAAGGCAATCATGCACAAGTTACCAGTAACATCTCTAACACTCCAACACTCGCAGTGGCCAAATCAAAGCCATAAGTAATATAGGTGGCAGCTGGAATGTATCATAGTCAGCCAATCATACAGGCAGCATCTGCAGCACCACAGTATAAAGTATGGAAACACCTTACAGTCTGTATTTTCCCACAAACTCTGTGCCATTGGTGTATATATGTGGGGGAATTTTAACTGACAAAATGTTAGGGGCTGCCATTGCTTTGATATATTATTATGTGCTAGAGGCTAACGGCAGAGAGGAGGATAATGCTGACAACAGCCACAGACCAAGGAGGAGGAGAAGAGTGTTCAGACCCAGGGTAACCTACCAGGGGCTCCATGATCTGGAGACAGTAGAGTGCTACAGGGTGGACAGAGACATACTTCAGCAGATCACCGAGCTGTGCCAGCCTCGACTCAGAGCTAGAACCAACAGAGGGGAACCCATCTCAGTGGATACCAAGGTATGTGTAGCCTTAAGAATTGTAGCTACAGGTACTTTCCAAAGACCTACTGGGGACATCATGGGGGTCTCACAGGCATCTGCATCCTGGGTACTCCATCAGTTCCTGGATGCCATGCCACCATATGCCGGTGAGCACATTTACTTCCCCAACACCCGTGAGGAGAGGACCAGCAATATGCATCTCTTCCACCATGTAGCAGAACACCTGGAGGTATTGGGTGCCATAGACTGCATGCACATCCACATCAAAGCACAACCTGGTGAACAGGGTATGGTCTACATAAACTATAAGTGCTTCCCCTCCATCAACTGCCAGGTCATGTACAATGCCCAGGGCATTACCATGAATATGTGTCCTGGCAGCTCTGGAAGCTATCACAAGTCCCACATTTGGCATTCATCACAGCTGTAACAGGCATTTGCCAGTGGGGGCATCCCATATGGCCATCTGGTGGGGGATGCTGGCTATGCACTGGAGCCGTGGATGATAACACCCATCAGAAATGCACACCCACCCACACAAGAACACCATAATGAGGCACTCACACAAACCATGATCATTTTAGAACATGTGTTTTGGATGCTCAAGTCATGGTTCACTGCCTTGACATATCTGGGGGAGCCTTGCAATACTCTCCAGCCACATGTGCACACATGTTCATAGTATGTGCCATGCTACACAATATGATCCTGCAGAAGCAGCTGCAGCAGGAACAGCGCGAGGAAGAGCCACACAGCCCACCACCATTGCTAAGGTTCCCATAGGCTCGGTGGGACTCACAGGAGGAGGCCCCTGAGCCTGCTCCTGTAGGTAGACAGAGGCATGCCCAGTATGCTCAGGTCTTGGTAAAGAGGCAATGCATAGCACACACACTGACACTGTAGGGACCCCAGGGACTGACACCTCTCTCTGACTCTCACACAGTAAAATGGGTGACACACACATCACATTACCTGTAACTTACCATGTATAGGCAGTGTATTGTGTGCATCCAACGTAGGCAGCCCTCAAGCCCTGTCCTCATAACTGCCACAAGCACAAGGTAAGTCAGTCTTCTTAACAATAAATGAATGGAATAGTATGTTCTGCTAGCATATCTATGGTAATGCTGCATGCATGCAAGGAAATGTGATGGCCTACTGGGATAGCAGCACACAACAGACAGCTATGTGGGCCACCAGGAAATATCTGGCCAAAACTGGCCTCCACACACTATGCAGTAGTACTCAAGGTGGCAAATCCCACTGCAGTATAGGTGTGGGGACAACTAAGTGGGGCGGTCATAGGTCACAGGCATGGATGTCAGGGTGGGAGTCCCATAACCACCCCTCACACCCACACAGCAAGTCAGCTGTAGAAAACCACAGTGAAATGTCTGGTAAAGACACACAAATGCTGGCAATGTTGAATTAACCCCCTACAGACTCACACAGTGATAGCACAGCTGGACCCACAGTTGCAGTAAGGCTATGAAGGGTAAGAAGTCTAAAACTCAAATGAATGCCAGTACAATCTGACCTGGGCTCTTTACTGATATGCCTCCAGTCCCCAAGACAGGGCACAACAGTATGGTAAATGGAACCAAAAATGTAAAGCAAATACCTGCACAGTCTGTGCAAATGTGTATAGTGGACAGGTGTGCCCACACAAATACAGTAACATATATGTTTGCATGGAAATAGCAGCATAGCACACATTGACAGGGCTGTACCAATACACATGAAAACATGTTGCCTGTCCACAATATGCAGGGGTCAATGAGCTATGTGTATGTGTGGTTAATACTGTCTGGATCCTGCCAGCATGTTCTACTGGCAGTTGTCTTGTACTGCCCTAGAAACACTGCTACCTTTAACAGAGCCATGATCAGATAACTGCAGTACCAACTGTTATGCATGTCAGTGACACCCACTGCTCTGCCACTAACATACCTGGAAGTCACAGTGCTATATGAAATATGCTACACATATTACTGACATCTTGAAGGATGTGTAGCAAAGGTGCCAAGGCTTTTGTGAATATAAGTGCTGTGTGGTACTGTTGCCAGTGGTAATTCTCAATAATCCTTTTTCTCATGTTTGCTTTTACAAATAATGGACATGCCTGCACAGCTGAATGCACTCTGTACCCACACCCGTAACTCCCAACCTCTGACAGCAAAATGTCTGGACAAGAGCAGAAAGAAAAGAGAACAAAGGCACAATGATAGGCATGTGTTGTAAATATTGCCCTTACATACTGAGAAAGTTGGTAGGGTGAGGGGTTTGCAGTAGCAGGAATGGTCTGAAGGTTATGTATTCTGAAACAGTAATGTCTGTATTATTTTGTAACATCACAATTCAATTATATGTAACTAAAGTGCCATAAAAAACATGTTACATAGAAAGGATGAAACCTCAAGCCAAACACATGGATCACCTGCCAAAAAATGTACAGTCAGAAGCACACACAAGGGTATGACATCTCAGGTTAGAAAGATACCACACAAGCAGGAGATCACCAGCCAGTATATCACCAGGTTGCTGGACTCTTTACACATCTGTGTATTACTACACTGCCTGTAGCCACACCTCACAAATGGCCCTGTTGGGCAAGAATTTACATAGCTGCCCTGATGATATTGGTCTATGCATCATACAACCAGTATTCCTTTGGTGAAGCACTGTGATGATCTGAGGAGGTCTGGCACTAGATAATGACACAATACATTGCAGTTACAGACTACAGATATGTCAGAAAATGTCTGCTAATCGAAACAAGTATCCTGAGAGATATGGCTGTAGCACACAAAACCCTGGACTGGAGTACAACTATCTCTGGAATGGAGTCCCACCCTAAGTATAGAAGGTAACACTGGGCATGCCCCTACACTTAGAATCACAGGATATGTTGGAACCCACATCGGAATATATGACTGTATTGTGTATATATATCCATACATACAGACAGCTATCTACACCTCAACTGTCCCCACACACTCACATCAGACAGGATTACCCTAAGCTAGCTGAAGGTGGCCCATATGTGATATATCTACATCTGTTGCATCAGATACACACATACACATATATATGGGCAACAGACAACAACATATGTCAAGCATATATACACATAGATGTGGGGAACTGAAAGACAGACAGTGATACAGAGAGAGAGAGAGAGACAGTGGGACACAGACACAGTGAGTCACACACACAGATAACCTGAATGGCATGCAGTGATGTCCTGCTGTGGACAGTGGCATCCCAGCTGTAAACAGTTGCATGTGCCAGCATAAAACGTGAGTCCCACTGTGTAATAATACTGAGGTTGAGTTTATAATATCACATCACCTGCCTGTGTGTGTGTGTGTGTGTGTGTGTGTGTGTGTGTGTGTGTGTGTGTGTGTGTGTGTGTGTGTGTGTGTGTGTGTGTGTGTGTGTGTGTGTGTGTGTGTGTGTGTGTGTGTGTGTGTGTGTGTGTGTGTGTGTGTATGTGTGTTCATTGGTCCAAGTATTAGGAGACTCTTCCCACTCAGTGCACTCACATTGCCCTACTTCACAAAATCTGCTGCTGTCATTCAAATTAGAAGTACCATTCAACACTAATCACCCCTTTAAGCTTTGTAGCACATGTGATAACTGCATAACACTATAGTACATATAACTAGATAGGCAGGGGTCCTAATCTCAATACTGACAACTGTGTGTGTGTGTGTGTGTGTGTGTGTGTGTGTGTGTGTGTGTGTGTGTGTGTGTGTGTGTGTGTGTGTGTAATAGTTGTGTAAGTGAGAGTGAGGGTGTGTGTGTATTTTTTGTAGATGAAACAGTTTTAGACCATTCCCACCCACAACACTTCCCAGTGCCCCAGTTTGTCAGTTCTGCTGATGTCATTCCCCTTATTGTTACCTTTGGCCAGTTGTCAGCCCAGTAAGCTCCGTAGCGTGTGTGATGATTGTGTAACACTATAGTACAACTCGCTCGATAGACAGGGGTTCTAATCTCAGATGTGGCAAATGAGTGTGTGTATGTTTGTAAAATATTTTGATAAGTCTCACACTCACTGGCCTACTTTATCAAGCCTGCTAATGTCATTGCCCTTATCAGCACCTTTGGCCAATTGTCAGCCTGGCAAGCTCTGTAGCTCATGCCATAACTGTGTAATACTATAGTACAAAGAACTAGATAAGCAGGGGTTCTACTCTCAGATCTGGTAAGCATGTGAATGGACTACACATATGTGTGTGTTTGTGTGTGTGTGTGTGTGTGTGTGTGTGTGTGTGTGTGTGTGTGTGTGTGTGTGTGTGTGTGTGTGTATGTTTGTAGGAAGAAGTATTTTGATAAGTTATACACCCACTGACCTACTTTATCAGTCATGCCAATGTCACTCCCCTTATAGATACATAGATGCATACTAGACTAATGGCCCTAGAGCCATTACAAGCATAGCCCATAGACGTGCCCTTACCATTGTGCCACCTAACATTAGTTCCCAGTGACCCCATTAAGTAGAGCCACTGGAGTGATACCTGGGGTGAGCTTTCTATTACCCATCCACTCATTATGTTCTCTCTGCAACAGGGTCATCTAGGTGCTTTGCTTGATATGTATGGGAAATGTATTCCAGGGCATTTGCAGTCTCTGGGTGAGGAATCTATCCCCCCAGCATGTTGTGTTGATTGTGGTAATGAGGTAAATGTCCCTGCAGTGTGGTGGAGAGAAATTGGGATGTGCTCAGATGTAGCATTTGTTAAAGAGCTGGGTCAGACATGGCTTTGCAAGGCAAGCAAAGATCGCCTCTAAGTAGGTGATATGAAACAGAGAATAGCTGAAGTCTTTTGAGTCTGTCTGTGTAGGACATGTGTTGAATGCCTAGGTTTCTCATTGTGAGGTACTTCTGTGGCCTCTCCAGCTGTTGCAGGTGTCTACTGAGGTCCATGCCAAATGGGCCATTATACCTTGATGAGTGGTTTAATGAGGGAAGAGTACAAAGAGATGATGACCTCTTTCTTCCTGGATGCAAAACCCTTGGTAATGACATGTGCCACATAGAAGGATTTCCTGACCACAGTGGCAATTTGGTGGTTAAAGGAGAGGTTGCTGTCAACCTGTGTCCTCAGATGTCTAATAACGCCTACAGTGTTCAGTAGGTTCCCATCGATGTGGTACTTAGTGGGAACTGAGATTTTACCAAAGGGGCTGATGATGCATTTTGTGGTGTTAAGCTTCAGGCCATGTTTCCACACCAGTCAGTGGTCTCAGTGAGGCCTTTCTGTAGGATGTCTGCATCACTTGCATAGTTAATGATGGCTCCCAGCTTGCAGTTGTTGGTGAACTTGCTCAGCCAGAGTTCCTTTGTGTTGGCTTGGACTCCTGAGAAGTATATGCTGAACAGGAGAGTACCCAGAACTGATCCCTGTGGGACTCCATTTGTGGTTGGCTGGTAATCTGACTTGGAGCATGCTACTTTCACACTGTGTGTTCTATCTGTGAGCCGATTTGCAAACCCCCTAGTGATATAGGGGTTGATACCTACTTTGGTGTGTTCATCCCTAATTCCTGACTGAGGAACAGCATCAGTAGCCTTGGCCAGATTGATGTAGGCTGTATGCAGTGCCTTATTGTCATACACAGCTCTGGTGACTGACTCAAAGAAGCCCAACAGGTTGAGCAGGCATGATCTCTTTTTCACAAAGCCAAATTGTGTGGGGTCCAGAGTTAGGAGATTACCTATATGTTTGTCAATCAGGTCCCTGCTGATGCACTCCATAGCTGTACATATCAGATGCATAAGGCTAATGGACTGATAATTCCCAGGGTCTGTAGTTTCCACACCTTTGTGGAGAGGGATTACTGGAGCAGTGTGCCATTTGGGGAGGATAAATCCTGTGGTGAGGCTGTGACTGAACAGAGCACACAAATGTGGTGTCAGGCTTTTTAGTCGTTCATGTAGAACACAGCCTGGGATTATTTGGGATTCCATGGAAGCTGTATTTTTGCCTGTGGACAATGCAGGTGTAACCTGGGTGGAGTACTCATGGGTGCCTGTCATTCCTCTGTCATTCTGACTGTTCCCCTAGGGGGGAGAGAGGGATAAAGCAAGCATGGAATGTGTTGGCAAGAATGTTGGCAATATCTGTTGGCACAGTATAGAAGGTAGTATTGTGCAGTACCTTAGAGCACATCTGGGTATTGGTGTAGAGGTTCTTTTTTAACTATCAAAGGATTTGTGATTGTTGTCAGTTGTCTGCTGGAATTCTGCCATCATATGCAGCTTTAGATTATTCCATGAGGGATCTCAAGTTGTTGGTGAGGCTAATAAGAGTGTTTTACCACTCTTGGAACCCCACCTTTTTTACAACAGTTTCTCTTTCTGTTGTACAGGTTATTAATGGTGAGAGACCACCAGATTGGCCTCCAGTGTTTGGAGGTGGGTGTCATGGTTCTGTTGGGTATGGCTAGTTCCATGCATTGATGTACATCTTTCTACAGTGCATTTGTGTATAATTTGGCAGTCATGCATGAATTTTCCATTGGCATGGGTGCTGTGAAGTTAGCCACCTCTGTTCTTTTGAGTCCAACGTCAGCTTTGGAGAAGCTGTTCAAGGTGGTTACCTTTGCAGGGGGTGTGGGTGAGATGTGGATTTCCATGGTGATTACTCTATGTTGGATCTGACCAGGTAGCAATTGACTACTGTTGTCAAGCAATGGTCCCATATGTTAGCAATCAACACATGTCAAGGATGCTGCTTCCTCTTCTGGGTGTCAGAATGAGCTGGTCCAGGTAATTGGAACTGATGTATTCCAGGGAAGTGTTGGTCCAGTGTATTGGAACATGAGTATTTATCTCACTTGATGGAAGTGTAGTTGAACTCTCCTAGTATGTGAGTGTTGGGTTGGACCTTGATAGATTCCAGGGTGTTGAGGAATGTGGATTGAGAGTCTAGGGACATGGATGTGGACCGATAGCAGGCTATGACCTGGATTGCACTATTACTGTCAGTTGTACCTGATGTATTATACTGGGCTACTACTCTGGATGTGTGCATATCCATTATCAATAAGGATACACCACCACCTTTGGAGCCATGACCCATGTTTTGGGGCTCACAGGTGTGGAATGCATTGTAAGCTGGTTGTGCAGGTGTGCTGTCTGCTGCTGTAAAACAGGTCTCCATTACAGCACAAATATAAATGTTCACCATTTTGAGTAGTGCTGCGAGTGACTGCATCTCGAGATGTAGATGTCTAGTGCTGAGCAGCATGACCCTCAGATTGCATATATGTGTAGCTGTTACAGGTGTAATTTGATTTGGAACACTGCTGAAAAAGCCACTATAGGGTTGGCAAGACACTTAGCCAGTACCTGGAAACCCAGGGGGTGACAGATGCAGGCAATCTCTGGCAAGGCATCCCAGTCTGTCAGTCATGTCATCCCAAGCAGACAGATACTGGATCCCCTGAGAATAACACCAGACACTTAAAGCAATTGTTGAAGTCAATCATTTCTTGTTTGTACTGTGGTATCATTCAGGGTGACAGTAGTAAACTGCTCAGAGCTACTGTCATACCTGCCTGGTCCACATATTTTGAGAGCTCCACCATGTCTCTCTTCATATAGTCCAGGGAGCTGCATCTCAGGTCATCCACACACACATGGACAATGACAGAGTAATACTTGTAGTTGTTGTGGAGTGACCTGACTGAGTGTGTTATGTGTGTAGTTGCTGTGGAGTGACCTGACTGGGTGTGTTATGGGTGTAGTTGTTGTGGAGTGACCTGACTGGGTGTGTTATGTGTTGGATTCTGACTGTTATGTTCTCCTTGTTCAAACTTGTGAGTGGGACATCTGTGTGCCTCACGATTGAGTCACCTATGATTACTGTATCAGGAAAAGTGGTTCGCCTTTGGGGCTTACGTTGAGAGCCACACTGTGTAGGTGAGATATGTGTCCTGTGGTTTGTGCTGTGTTGTGGTGGTTAAGTGGGTGTCTGTCTTGGTGGTCTCCACTGTTTGGGGAAATGTCTATTGAGTGCTACTATAAAGGTGGGTGTGTGGTTATTGTTTGTATGTCAGAGCTGTGATAGTGTCCGTTCTGGAGGGGTATGTGCTCCATGTGATGTGTTGCAGGTGTTGACCCTTCTCGTCTTGACCAACTAGTCCAGTCTTCACTGGAGATTGCATATCTTCCAATTTGGTGATATAGGGGTATCTCTCACAAGTCTGAATGTTGGGAGTTTAGTGGAGAGGGTTGTCTGTGTACATGAGGCAGTTGCAACAGTGCCTCAGAATTCTCAAGTGCACCAGGTTAATGGGGAAAAGCACATAGAACTGCACTTTAATCATGCCAGGAGGGGTGATCATAACTACTAAGTACTAGAGCTAATTCTGTGAGGAACGACTACTGCTGATGGCTCTCAGGTGTGCTAGCATACTTGATAAACCTGTTGAAGTGCAAAGCTATTAGGCTATTTGAAGTGCAGGAAAGAAAGAACTAGCAAGATTTAAGGAAAAAACTGAAGGCAGACTTTCTGGCACCTGTAACAGTTTACCTCAGCTGTGCAGTTATCAGCACCTTTGGCCAGTTGTCAGCCAGGAAGCTCTGTAGCACATGTGATAACTGCGTAACACTATAGTACAAATAACTAGATAGGCAGGGAGTGTGCGTGTGTGTGTGTGTGTGTGTGTGTGTGTGTGTGTGTGTGTGTGTGTTTGTGTGTGTGTGTTTGCACGTGTATCATATGCAGTCTGGGTTATACCATTTTGAATTGTGTACCACCCTGTAAACATCTCATCACCCTCCTTTACTAGGTCTGCTGATGTCATTCACCTTAGAAGTACCTTGGGACTAGGAGAAATCATGCAAGGTCCATGGCACATCTGATAACTGCGGAATACTGTAGTAGAAATAATTGGATATGTAGGGGTTCTAATCTCAATACAGGCAACTGTTTGTGTGTGTATGAGAATCATATACTGTGTGAGTTATACCATTTCGATTTGTGTACCACCATGTAAATGTCCCATCACCCTACTTTACTAGGCCTGCTGATGTCATTCACCTTAGAAGTACCTTGGAAGCAGGAAAAGTCATGCAAGCTCTGTGGCACATCTGATAACTGCATAACACTGTAGTAGAAATAACTAGATAGGTAGGGGTTCTAATCTGAATATTGGCAACTGTTTGTGTGTGTGTGTGTGTGTGTGTGTGTGTGTGTGTGTGTGTGTGTGTGTGTGTGTGTGTGTGCATGAATTATATACTGTGTGGGTTATACTATTTTGATTTGTGTACCACCCTGTAAATGTCCCATCACCATACTTTACTAGGCCTGCTGATGTCATTCACCTCAGAAGTACCTTGGGAGTAGGAGAAATTGTGTAAGCTCCATGGTGCATCTGATAACTGCCTAACACTATAATAGAAATAACTAGGTAGGTTGGGATTCTAATCTCAATATCAGAAAGTGTGTGTGTGTGTGTGTGTGTGTGTGTGTGTGTGTGTGTGTGTGTGTGTGTGTGTGTGTGTGTGTGTGTGTGTGTGTGTGTGTGTGTGTGTCTGTCTTTGGGTGAAGATCATATCCTGTTTGGCTGATACCCTTTAGACTGGTGTACCATCCACGCCTACTTACCACCTCCCAGTGGCATTACTTTATATATAGCATTGTAACAGCATCTGCCACACATGCAGCATGTTAAACCTTTGTGCAGGCCATCCACTTCTCTGTATAGATGTCTATGGAATATCCAGATGTTTAGGTTCATAGGTGTGTACTAGGCTAATGGCCATGGAGCCTTTACACGCCTAGCCCATAGGATCACCCTGGCATCGTGTCACCTAACATTAGTTCCCAGTGCATCTGTTGAGTAGAGTCATTTTAGTGATCGGGGTGAATTTTCTATTTCCCATCCATTCATCAAGATTTCTTTTGAGGAGGGACAGTGAGGTGCTCTATTTAACATGTGTTGGAAATCTATTCCATAGCATGGGCAGTCTCTGGGTTATGAACTTGTCCCTCCAGCATGTTCTGTTGATTGTGGTAATGAGGTTGAGGTCTCTGGAGCATGTGGTGTGGAGGAATTGGGATTTCTTTAGATGTAGCATTTCTAACAGAGCTGGGTCAGACATGGATTTGTAAGTCAAGCAGAGATCGCCTCTAAGTAGGCGATATGAGATAGAGAATAGTTGGAGTTCTTTGAGTCTGTCCATGTAGGACAACTGTTTAAGGCCTAGGATCATCTTTGTGAGGTACTTTTGTGGCCTCTCCAGTTGTTGCAGGTGTCTAGTGAGGTACATGCCAAATGGGGCATTGTACTCAATGATTGGCCTAATGTGGGAAGAGTAGAGGGAGACAATGACCCCTTTCTTCCTGGATGCAAAATCGTTAGTAATGAGATGTGCCACACAGAAGGATTTTCTGACCACAGTGGCAATACGGTGGTCAAACGAGAGGTTGCTGTCAACCTGTGTTCTCAGATCTCTTACAAGGCCTTTTATGTTCAGTGGACTACCATTGATGTGGTAATTTATGGGAACCGAGTTTTTCCCAAAGAGGATGTCAACACATTTTTTGACATTGAGCTTAAGGCCATGGTTCTGACACCAGTAGTTGGTCTCAGTGAGGCCTTTCTGCAGGATGTCAGCATCACTTGGGGAGTTAATAATAGCTCCCAACTTGCAATCATCTGCAAACTTTGTCAATCAGAGTCCCTTCATGTTGGCCTGGACTTCAGAGAAGTAGATATCAAACAGGAGAGGACCCAGGACTAAGAATCAGCTACTTTCACACTGTGAGTTCTATCTGTGAGCCAGTTCGTAACCCACCTATGGATATAGGGGTTGATGCCTAGCTTGGTGAGTTTTTCTATGATTCCTGCATGGGGAATGGTATCAAAGGCCTTGGCCCAATGAAGGTAGGCTGTATGAACCACCTTACCTTCATCCACAGCTCTGATGCCTGACTCAAAGAAGTCATCCAGGTGGAGCAGGCATGATCTACCCTTTAAAAAACCAAACTGTGTGGGATCCAGAGTTTGGAGATTCCCTATATCCTTGTCTATTAGGTCCATGATGATGTGTTCCATAGCTTTGTATATCAGACTTGTCAGGCTAATGGGGCGATAGTTCCCTGGGTCTGTAGTCGCTCTTCCTTTGTGAAGAGGGATTACTGTAGCAGTGCGTTATTCAGTAGGGACAAAGCCTGAGGTGAGGCTGTGATTGAACAGAGCACACAGGTGTGGTGCCAGTTCACTTTGTAGTTCCTGTAGAATACAGCTAGGAATATTATCAGGTCCCATAGAAGCTGTATTCTTGGCCTTGGACAGTGCTGTTTTAACCTGTGCAGCAGTAATACTGGGTGCCTGGCAATCTAATGGTATTCTGATTAGTCCATTAGGGGAGAGAGAGGGGTAAAGTTGACACTGAATCTGTCAGCCAGTATATTGGCAATATTTGTTGGCTCAGTATAGGAGGTACCATTGTTCAGTAGCTCAGAGCAAATCTGGATATTGCCGTGTTGATTCTTTTCATAACTATAGAAGTTCTTGTGGTTGTCTTTACTATCTGCTGCAATTCTGTTTTCATAGCTAGCTTTAGAGGATCTGATGAAGGATCTCAACCTTTTGTTGAGGCTGATAAGGGAGTTTTTCCAGTCTTGGGACTTCACCTTATTCTTTGTCAGTTTTGTTTTTCTCTTGTAGAGTTTGTTTGGCAGGGGACCACCAGATTGGCTTCCTTTTTTTTGGAGAAGAGTGTCTTGGTTCTATTTGGCATGGCGAGTTCCATGTATTTGTGTAGGTTTTCATACAGTGCATTGGTGTTTGATTTGGCAGTCATGCAACTATTCTCCATTTGCATGGGTGGCGTGAAGTTAGCCACCTCTGTTTTTAGGAGCCCAAAGTTAGCTTTGGAGAAGTTTTTCATGGTGGTTACATTTGCAGGGGGGGTGGGAAGGATGTGGATTTCCAAGGTGAGTAGTTTGTTGTCAGATCTAACCATGGTGGAGTTGACTATTGGTGTAGAGCAATTGTCACCCATGTTAGTAATAACTAGGTCAAGGATGTTGCTACCTCTAGTTGGGGTATGAACAAGTTGGTCCAGGACATTGGAATTAATGAATTGGGCAAGTGTATTGCTACATGAGTAGTTTTCCCAGTTAATGAAGGGGTAGTTGAAGTCACCCAGTATGAGAATATTAGACTGGACTCTAATATTCTTAAGGATGCTTAGGAACATGGAGTGTGAGTCTTGGGACATGGTTGTGGACCTATAGCAGGCTATGACTTGAATCGCTGTCTTAACCAATGTTAGCTGCACCTGAAGTATCTATGATGCGCTATGTTGGGCTATCAGTCTGGAGGTGCGTACATCCTTCATGAATATGGAAACACCACCACCTCTGGAGCTTCAGTCCAAGTTCTGGGGCCGAAAGGTGTGGAATGAGTTATAGCCTGGTAGTGCAGGGGTGCATTCTGCTGCTTTGAACCAGGTCTCTGTTACAGCTCAAATGTTGATGTCCTCTATTTTAAGGGGTGCTTTGAGCTAGTGCATTTTGAGATTTACACTTCTAGCATTGAGCAGCATGACCCTCAGATTGCATTTGTTTGTAGCTGTTATGGTGGTAATTTGGTCTTTGGAACACAGCATAAAAAAGGCATTATAGGGGTGGCAAGAGCCTTGGCCAGTATCTGGAAGCCCAGGGGTGACAGATACAGATCATCTCTGCAAAGCATTGAGGTCTGTCTATCGTGTCATCCCAGGCAGACACACAGTGAATCCCCTTGGAATGACACCAGACACTTAGCTAATTATTGAAATAAGTCATTTTCTGCTTGTACTGTGGTATCATTCTCAGTGATCATAGGATACTGCTCAGGGCTAGAGTCATATCCACCTGATCTACATAATCTGAGAGCTACTCCATGTCACTTTTCATGCAGTCCAAGGAGGGACATTTTAGGTCATTCACACTCACATGTACAATAACAGAGTCATATTTGTACTTGTTGTTGAGGGACCTGTGTGCATGCATTATGTGGTAGATACTGGTCTCTGGCAAGCAGATGACTGTTACTTTATCCTTATTCAACCTACTGAGTGGGACATCAGTGTGCCTCACTATTGAGTCACCTATGACTAGTGTGTTGGGCATGCTGGTTTACTGTAGGGGCTTTGGATGAGTGGCACACTGTTTAGGAGAGTTATGTGTCTCATGATTGCTGCTGTGTTGTGGTGATCAAGTGCATTTCTACCTTGGAGGCCTCTGTTGTTTGGGTAGATTTTTAATGAGAGCCTCTGCGAAGGTGGGTGTGTGTTTTTTGTTTTTATGTGAAGGCCGTGCTGGTGTGTGTTTTGGAGGGCTATGTGTTCCATGTGGTGCGGTACAAGTGTTGATCTTCTCTTCTTGATCAGCTATTCCAGTCTTAGCTGGAGAGTGTGTGGCTTCCAGTTTGGATATATAAGTGCATCTCTCACAAGTCTGAGTGTTGGGAGGTAAGAGGAGAGGGTTGTCAGTGTACATGAGGCAGTTGCTACATTGCCTCAGGATGCCCAAGTTCACCAGGTTAATAAGAGAAACACAAGGAACTGACCTTTAGGCATGCTTGGAGGAGTGGGCATTAATAATGAGTACTAGAGCTGTTTCCTTGTAGAACGTTTAGTGCTGGTAGCACTTTTGCATGCTACAATAATTGCTACAAGAAGTCTGGTTAAGTGCTAGACCAATAAACTAGTAAAAGTGCAGGAGAAGAGAGAACTGGCAGATCTAAGGTAACTATGGAAGAGCAGATGTTTTGTATCACTCAGAAGCTTACAAACAGTCCTGGATACATCAAAACGGTATCTGGAGTAGACTAGTTACAGGAAAGGCAGAAAACAAGCTTAGACCTTTTTTTTTTGGCAAACTATCTGTAGTCTGTGTCCCTTAACAATGCCCACTTATGTTATATTGTTGCCAAATTGGCCACAGTGAGGGCAGAGACACACATGCCAGCATCATGCATCATACCTGCCTGAAACATCTTGCTGATACAATGTCTGCTACACTATCACTTGTCCAGGCTTGTAGGAGCAATACATGACTCCACATCCTATGTCTGGTGGGTTATCTCACCATCCATGGAGGCATTCAGAGCACTACATACTGTAAGAGGTAGTGTGTTATTTCCCATGTGCATAATCCATGTGGGGCATGTCATGTGTATGTAGTGATACAGTACATAATGGTAGAAGTGTAGGTTTACTAATATGTGTATTGCCAACTGTGTTTATGTTACTGTGTGCACATCCCATGTGTCAGTCCTTACTGTGTATGCAAAGGATATGCCATTTTATCTCCCTGTTCTACCCGGTTGGCTCAGGAATACATACCACATACCTGTCATACACAGTATCATGCATGCCCTCATTAACTGCACCAGGGTTGAGTGTATGGTAAAGAAATGGCTGGGCCAATAGGTGTTGACAGGTGAATCTGTTGCAGTTAATGCAATGGCTACACTTGTGAGGAACCTGCTGACAGTACTGCAGTAACCTGTTCTGTATGTATGAGCCTGTGGTAATACACAACACTGAGCTGACATGTTTGAAGGCTACCTGTCAGTGACAAGGGGTATGTATGCAAGGTCACACTGTCTGACAACAGTGTCAGTCATACACTGTTACATGCATACACACCTGGTACATGTACATATAAAGTTGTACCTTGCCTATGACATGGTTGATGTATTCCCAGTCTGCCATACTTCCTTTTGGGAATGTCTGCAGGGCCACAGCCTTGCAGACACATAGACACCTAGAACACAAACAGAATACAGCATATGAGACTACTTTCAGTTAGTGATAATAACAGCAATAATGCATCCTGGCTAATAAAGTACATACACCTATATGTGTATCCATAACAAATGCAAGCATACAGCATATTACATGGTATCACATAGCTACACTGTACTATATTCACTCTGCATCAGACCCATATTAGCATGTCCCTGCATTGATGGTATGGATGACAGGGATGTGGCACAGGTATCATCATATGCACAGGGTGTGGTGTGGGTTTGCCAGTGGCCTAAGCTGGGCTATATGGTTGACATCCTGTGTGTGTGTTTTGAGGGGTATACAATAGATGGGCTGTGCAGAGGTGCTGTGTGTGACTTGAGGTGGCCTGCCTGTGATACATATGTGTGTGTGTATGTATGCACACAGTCATGCCATGTGGCAGCCGTACACAGGGGTACAATGGACAGTTGTGTACCATGCATGCCAGGGTGTCCAGTTTGCCATCTCTGGCCACAGACATGGGAACTGGTCCTGCCAGGGGTATCAACTGGCACCACCAGGCCCAAGGCTAGATGCAGTACTTCTTCCTGATGGTGACTGCTGTCTGATGGATCTTTGCCCCTGACAGGACTGGACAGGACCATGTGGCCATGCCCTGCTCTGGTGTGATTTGTACAGCAATCCCCCTTCAGTAGTGCTGGTGTCACTGCCACTAAGGGAGTGTGAAGGTGCACAGCCCCATAGACTCTCAGCTGTTGTTGGTGATGAACTACGTCCACATCGCTGATGCCTATCTCCCACAACATGATCTACCACAGACATGCCACGGTCGAGGATTGCCAAGGTCTCACCCCACCGTCTATTCATGACCTCAGTATTTTGACGTGTGGCCTTAACAAGGTCATGTATGTCATTACGTAAATCAAGGAGAGTTGCATCCACCACCCTGAGTATTTCTGTGTTGTGGCATTCACTATGTGCCTGTGCATCCATGACAGTCCGGAACATGCATTTGGTGAATCCTTCTGTGGCACTTGCGACAGTGGCCTGATGAGCAGCATTCCTCCTGCAAGCACCCCTGTCCATCTGCCTGTGTGGGACCTTGCCTGCACTCTGGTTATGGCCAGTGTCTACACTCACACCTGCCATAGTCACCACACTAGCTTGTTCAATGCCACCACCTGCCAACTGTCCATCATCTTTGGCCGCTGGTGACGGGGTATATGTGGGCATTGTCACTGTGTGTGGGTAGGGTGTGGACAAGAGTGGGATGCCAAACAATGGCATAGATTCAGCCCCTGACAACCTCACCTGTACCTCACTATTCCTATCATCATTGTCAGAGTCTGCATGGTTAATGACATCAGTTTTCAAAAGGGGGCGACCCTAAACCCCATTGCCACCTGTAAGGGGAAGACAACATATGTACCTTAATACTTGCACTTTGACGTTGGCTGGTATACACACACACACACACACACACACACACACACACACACACACACACACACACACACACACACACACTCTCTCTCACACACACACACACAGACACTTGCAGGTGAGGTGGCACAAATCTGTAACACAGACCTCACATTACCCAGATGGTGACAGGCATGACACACGGCCCTCAACATCTTGCACTACAGCCAGTTTTACTACATGTAACTAACAATATAAAGCTCTGGGATACGTGATTAGTGTTAGTATGTGATGGCCCTTCCCCAGCACAGACTGCACCCATTTACACATCATGTACACATCATTGCTGTTCACCTGTATAGCACAATGGCAAGTACTACACAACATACCTCAGAACTGTACAGATCCTCGCAGGATGTGTCGAAGTCTGGCTCATATATTTGCTCTGTTTCTCATAGCCCCTGTGTTTCTATGATACATGAATGGGATGATCTGAGGAGTGACATCACTGATTAATGACATACATGTGAGTGTCAGACTTCCAAACCAGCAGTGAATGTATGGTCACACAATTCCTGTTACACCACCAACCTTCTAAGCTTACAGTGGATATGATAAGTGTACACAACCCTGTTAACATGCTTTTTTCTTGTAATATATGAGATGACACCACAATAATGCATTCAAATATGTTACCCACATTTCATGTGACATAAGACCTGTGCAATCCAATCAATAAAACAAACAAATGTGTTATGTGTAAAATATAATGACTGCAATATGTACAATAAGGTGTTTGCATAAGTGTGCACACCCTTAAAATGATACTTTGTTGAAGCACCTTGTAAGTGACTTAGACACGGCACATCTTGACTTGGCATTATTTGGCCACTCTTTCAAGGAAAGGTCACCCAACTTTGTAAGAATGCAAGGGCAGCTCATGTGCACAGCCCTCATCAGGTCTTACTGGTGTTTTTTTATCTAGTGTTGGTCTAGGCTCTGGCTGGGCCAATCCATAACCATGAGTGTGTTCAGCTGGAGCCATTCTTAAGTAGCTTTGGATGTATTATTTGGGTCTTTGTCATGTTGAAGGCTGACACACCTCCCCATCGTCAGCGTTCTTGCAGATGCCTGATGGATTTTGGGCAGATGTGGGGTGTTATTTGGAAATGTTCAGAGTTCCCACCACCATAACTACAGGCCCTGTTCTGGCTTTGGAACAGTATCCCCACAGTGGGCCACTGCCACCAGTGTGATTCACCATGGGGATGCTGGTCTTCAGGTTATGAGAGGTGTTGCTTGTGCACCACACATATCTTTTGGTATTTTGGCTGTGAGGTCGATCCATAGTCTAATTAAACCATAACACATTTCCACACAAGCCTTTGGCAGATGTGATGTGCTGTATTGCAATTTGTATCCACCCCTGGATGTTTTTTGGTGTGAGGAAATGCTTCTATCTTTTGACCCTCCCCCATAAGGACAGACGTATGCAGAATACAGGAGAGTGTTCTCATGTGTAGTACACAACACCAGTACTTTCAAGAGATTCCTGCAACTCCCTCAGTGTTGATTTATGTCACCTAGCAGCCTCCCTGACCAGGTTGTGACATGCCTTGTCATTATTTTTGGAGGGACGTCAGGTTCCTTTCAACAGCATTGTCATCCCATATTCAATCCACCTTTTGACAGCTGTCTCCACTGTGTTCCATGGTGTATGCAATGCTGTGGTAATGTTGTTGTACCCTCCTCTTGACTGATACCTTTCAAATATGAGATCCCTTTGTTACTTTATATGCTGTCTGCAAGCCATGGCTGTTGCTGTTGCAGGCAACTCAGCAAATGTCATGAATATCCTACTTGGACTGCAGACTGTTATTTGGTGTTACTCACAGTGCCTTTACTTGATGGTAGGTGTGTACCCAAGCAGACTGAATGCTGTCAGTAAATCACAAGCTGCTGCAATAACATATTATTTGAAGGGTGTGCACACATATGCATTTAGCTTATTGTCAGGTTTGTATACTCCATATTTGGTGCCCAACAGATTGATTGGTTTTACAGGTGAATTGTTCATGTCCTAGGTCACATTACAGTCTGGAAAAGGTGTGAACTGACATATTGCGGTCTCAATTTGTATACATATCCCAAACACCTGGCATCTTAACAGGGGTGTGTACACTGTTTATATACACTATATGACAATAATGTTTTACACATTTCCCGACCTTAGGCCGATTGTCCCCCCATTTTTTTGGTCTCTGTCAAGAAGTCTTGCAGGTAGTGAGGTATGCTACAGGGATGTTACATTCTCATCGGTTATGTTCCTGTGGTGACCACTGTGATGCAATGCAGTTAACCCCAGCACAGGTGAACATGCACATAAAGCAATATGGCTATGAGTGACGGTTGTGTCCTGACACATGCGCCTAGATACTCTACAATTACAAGTATGTCTCCTACACTAGTCTAGTAATCTACACTGAGGCCTTACCTGCAAACTCCTTGTCCATTGTCTGGGTGCCACCCACCGCCAGTATGTGGGGGGGTCTGTACTCTGATGTTGTACTGGGATGGGTGCCCCAAGGTACCCAAGGAGCTCCCTGGTGGGTGTCAGTGGGGCTGCATAGCCAGGCCCACACCTGTGAGTGTGCGGTCCCTGGCCACTGCAGCAGCCCTTTGTTGGGCATGGCATATGAGGTCACTTTCACGATGTCGGACCTGTTCGTATGCACATGCGTGCAGGCCATCGTTTACCCTGTGGACAAGGTTGTTCCACAGGCCAGTCCTCTCCTGCAGATGTTGCTGGCTCCAGGCAAACATTATGGCATGGTTCTGTAGTATGGCTTCAATGATTATATTTGTCTCAGCTGCTGAGAAAGTTGGCCTTTGCTGATGCAACATTGCACCTGGAAGACATAAAAAGGGAGACACATCACAGGACCTCATACATTTGGCAACAATATGTACAGAACCTTCACAACTACACTGAATACCAGTAGCCACCACTCACAACCACACCTTACCCCTGTACTGTATCAGCACTGTATCTGTTTGCATTGCACTGCTGGTCCTGAATTGTCATGTTTCCCCCAGTGAGGGCTAGTTAAATTTTTAATCCTGTACTCCTCATTCATGTCTGTGCAGAGGGACGACATTGGCCATCTTCCATGCAGATGGGTTGTGGATGGTGCCAAGGCTTGGTGTGACTACAGTGTGTAGTGGAGATGGGAGAACATGCCTGAGTTCATGTAGGATGCAGACAGGGATGTTATCATGTTCCATGGATATTTACATTTGTTGTCTTTCAGTAGCAAATATGTACCTGCTCACTGGTGATGAGGGCAGGGGTGTGGGTGCTGTGCATATCCACCTGTAGTGATGCTGAGCCAGGGGGTGATGTTTGCCATAAACCTAGCAGCAGCAGGTTAGCTATAGCTATGTTGTGTGTGTATGTGGTCTGATTGGCCACCATTCCAAGGTGGGTTGGTTTGTTGCCTCAGAGATTGCAGGCATATGTGAAGATGGCCTTGTCATTGGCCTTGGTAGATGTGTCCAATTGGTACTCATAGTTAACCTTACAGTACTCCACCTGTGATCTTATATGCTTGATCAGACAAAGTCTGACTTGATGCAAAGTTGGTGCGTGCTCCTGATTTTCCCTGTACAGCCAATATAGGGACCAAGTCTGTGTTTTTGTATTGCTGCTGTCCACCACAGGAGTTCAGCCTACCTTGAGGAGGTTGATGTTGTTCTGTCAGGTATTGATGATGCCATAAAGCTATGTAGGTGGCCACATAGTATTGTGTTGTGGGCCTGGACACAGCTGCTAGTTCCAACACATGGGATGCCCTTCATGTTGGCTTTGCTCATTTCCCTTGCCTGTGCAAGGGACATTACAGAGGTGTGGGTGCTACAGCTTCAGAGACAGTAGGTGGAAATACCTCACAGGATAGGACATGTGGAGACAGCCCAACAACATGGGGGACAAAGTTCCAGATTCTGGTACAGATTGTATGTCATTAGTGCTGTTATACACATGGAGGATTGCTACATTGACAGGGTTTGTCTGGACGTGCATTTACTGGGTGATTTGACATCTGACAATGATATGCCTCTGACATACCTCTCAACTGGCATGTTGTCCACAGACTGGCCAGATGTTTGCCTATTATGCTTGGTCTGTTCCTCGAACAACATCGGTTTTTGAGGGGTTGGTAGGATAATGTGAGGATTGTAGTTAGTAAGTGTTGATATCCATTGGTGTTCCAGACATCATATCCTTCAGGGATGTTATGTTACAACAACACATGTAATACCAGCTTTTTCAGTTTGTAACACCATTATGTGTGATATGTCCCTCTTTCCAGCCCCCTGTTCCACAAGTATGCCATGCATTGTCCAGATGTCCTGCACTACAAGGTGCAGAGGTATGGTATATCATTAATTACCAACTGCACTCCAGTTATCTCGCCAATGACCTGGCAGACTCCTGGCCATGGTATGCAACGGTGGCCAGGGTTATGGTTCCACACCCTGGTAATTCTGTGGAAATCTGCACATATGACAATTATGTATGTCTGGCCATTGTGAACAGACTGCCAAGATTGTGTAGCAGTGTTGTGTGTATATGCTTGTTGGGCTGGGTAGGGAGAGTGGCAGCTGTGAGTGCCATACATCCTTTACCTATCTGACACTGAATGCTGCTACAGCTGCTGGTGGTATATCAGGTCTGCATGCTTGTAGGGGCTGACTGTGACATGTCCTGTAACACCCCAGGATTCCCAGTACACTGTGAATGGGGCAGTATATGTAGGGGTAATGTGTGAGTGGTAAACGGTATGTGGTTGCTCACACAGTAGTATACTGTCATCTTCAGTTTGCTTACTGGTATGTCACTGTGACTGTGGTGTACTTGTTTGGGGGTATGCACTTGCATACCAGCATCTGTTTTCCACTAATGTTATATCCCTGTATTGCCTGTTATATTTGCTAGTGCATGTGTACAGCCCCAGAGCTGGACCTGGGTAGTGTTATGTCAGTCTGATTGTAGTTTGGACATTGCTCGGTAGCTCAGTGTAATTTTACTACTGTTGTGTTATGTCCACATATTTGTAGTATGTCCATTTGTCTAGCCAATATCTTTGGTCTGGTCCCCATAACTGTTATATATGCATGACACAACAATGAGATGATGTGGGGATTGAGGTCAGTAACTGATGAGAAGCAATTGAGTCCCGGAATTGTGATATTCCAGTTGATGTATGTTAGGACATACACTGTTACTACATGAACTTTCTCAGCTTATCTACTGATGTATTTTGGACATGTCCCTATTTTCAGGCCTTTGTCCTCCCACTTTGTCAGGCTTGGTCCAAATTCATTGTACTAAGGGGTTCTGAGCATACCTCTCCCCTGCCAGATTTTTCACAGAATGTCCAGATGTTTGGACCATACTTTTGTTCAGTTCCACAATGTATTTTTATTTGTCTGGTAAATCACGGTGATGATCCACGGATTTATATCAGTAAATAAATGACATGGCATTTCAGTTTCCATCCTTATGTCCTTCAGTAATTGTCTGCTGAAACACACACTGTTGATGTAACACGTCTTCATTTGTAACAGCAATTTTTGAAATATGTTCATGTATGTGACCCCCCACCCCACTTTTTACAGCCTTTGTACAGGTTCCTTGCACTAACAGGTTGAGAGGGATGGTTCTGAGGTATAACTGCACTGCTTGTTTTACACACACACACACACACACACACACACACACACACACACACACACACACACACACACATATATATATATATATATATATATATATATATATATATATATATATATATATATATATAGGTTCATAGGTTGGTACTAGGCTGTGTTGGCTTTCTCCACCCCCTTAGATTAGTTCCCTGTGCCTCTGTCCAGCAGAGCCACTGAAGTGATCCCTTGGGTAAACTTTCTGTTTCTCATCCACTCGTCAAGGTTTCTTTTGAAGAGTGTTAGCGAGGAGCTCTGCCTAATGTAGATTGGGATCTTGTTCCAAAGCATGGGAAGTCTCTGGTACAGGAATCTATCCCTCCAACATGTCCTATTTATTGTTGTGGTGAGGTTTAGATCCCTAGAGCATGTGGCTTGAGGTGATAAGGTTTTATTTAGGTGGAGCATGTCCATCAATTTTGGGTTGGACATGGCCTTGTATGTCAGTCAGAGATCACCTCTGAGTAGGCAGTATGCAACCGAGTACAACTGGAGTTTCTTCAGTCGAGCTGCATAGGGCATCTGTTTGAGGCCAGTGATCCTCTTGGTGAGGTACTTCTGTGATCTTTCCAGCTGTTGCAGGTGTCTTGTAAGGTACATTCCAAAAGGGTGTTGTACTCTATAATAGGTCTGATGAGTGATGAGTAGAGGGGCACAATGACCTCTTTTGATCTGGATGCGAACCCTTTTGTGATTAGGTAGGCCACATAGAAGGATTTTCTAACCACTTTGGCAATGTGATTATCAAAGGTGAGATTACTATCTACTTGGGTCCCCAGATCCCTTATTACATCTTCCATATTTAGGGGACTACCACCTATGTGGTAGTTTGTGGGTACTTTGTTTTTTCCAAAGAAGGGGATGACTATGCACTTTTTGGCATTTAGCTTGAGGCCATGATTTTGACACCAGGTATCCGTCTCAATGAGACCCTTTTGGAGGATGTCTGTGTCAGCCTGAGAGTCAATTATAGCCCCTAGTTTGCAGTCGTCTGCAAACTTGGTCAGCCATAGTCCTCCTGTGCTTGCCTGTACCTCGAAGTATATGCCGAACAGGAGGGGTTCTAGGACTGAGCCCTGGGGGATGCCACTTGTAACTAGTTTAGAGTCAGACCTATATCCTGCAACTCTTACCATGTGGGTTCTGTCCGTGAGCCAGTTGGCAACCCATCTTGTGATGTAGGGGTTTATGTTCAGGCTGGTGAGCTTGTCTATAATACCAGAATGAGGAATGGTGTTGAAGGCCTTAGCAAGGTCTAGGTAGGCTGTGTGTACCACCTTTCCCTCATCTATAGCCTTGGTAACTGTCTCAAAGAAGTCCACCAGGTTTAGGAGGCATGATCTGCCCTTAACAAAGCCAAACTGGGTAGGGTCCAGTGTTTGGAGGTTTCCACTGTCTCTGTTAATGAGTTCATAGGTTCATAGGTTCATACTAGGCTATCTGCCCTAGGGCATCTATAAGCCTAGCCAGAGTGTGTTTGGCTTTCACCACCCATTTTACATTAATTTTGCTATGCCCTTTTTCGAGGTTAGTATACTGTGCCTCTGTCTAACAGTGACACAGAAGTGATACCAGGGGTAAACCTACGATCTCCCATCCACTCATCGAGATTCCTCTTGAAGAGAGTCAATGAGGGACTCTGCCTAACCTGGACTGGGATTTTATTCTAGAGTGAAGGGAGCCTCTGGGTTATGAATCTGTCCCTCCGGCATGTCCTATTTATTTCAGTGCTGAGGTTCAAGTCTCTCAAGCGCGTAGCTCGATGGGATTTGGATTTTCTGAGGTGCAGCATGTCCATTAATTCCGGGTTGGACATGGCTTTATATGTCAGGCACAGATCGCCTCTGAGCAGGCAGTATGCCACTGAGTAGAGCTGGAGTTTCTTTAACTGGGCAACATATGGCATCTGTTTGAGCCCTTTGATCCTCTTGGTGAGGTACTTTTGGGGTCTTTCCAGTTGCTGCAGGTGTCTGGTAAGGTACATCCCAAAAGGGGCATTGTACTAAATTATGGGCCTGATGAGGGATGAGTAAAGAAGCACGATGACCTCCCCTGATCTAGATGTGAATCCCTTCATGATTAGGTGGGCTATATAAAATGTTTTTCTAACCACTTTGACCATGTGGTTATCAAATGAGAGATTGCTATCAACTTGGGTCCCCAGGTCCCTAATTACTTCTTCTGTACTTAATGGATTACCACCTGTGTGGTAATTTGTGGGCACTTTGTTTTTGCCAAAGGGGATGACTATACACTTTTTGGCATTTAGCTTGAGGCCATGGATTTGGCACCAGTTGTCTGTTTCTATGAGGCCCTTTTGGAGGATGCTTGTGTCGGCTGGAGAGTCAATTATGGCACCCAGTTTGCAGTCATCTGCGAACTTGGTCAGCCACAGTCCTTCCGTGTTGGCCTGTACCTCCGAGAAATATATACTGAACAGGACGTCACTTGTAACTGGTTTGGAGTCTGACATGGCTCCAGCAATTCTAACCATGTGGGTTCTGTCCTTGAGCCAGTTTGCAACCCATCTAGTGACATAGGGGTTTATATTTAAGCTGGTGAGCCTATCTATAATGCCTGAGTGGGGTATTGTATCGAAGGCTTTTGCGAGGTCCAGGTAGGCTGCGTGGACTACCTTCCCCTCGTCAATGGCCTTGGTGACTGTTTCAAAGAAATCAACCAGGTTTAAGAGGCAGGATCTGCCCTTAACAAAGCTGAACTGGGTAGGATCCAGTGTCTGTTGGTCCCCAATATCTTTATTTATGAGGTCCATGATGATCCTTTCCATAGCTTTGCAGACTAAGCTAGTCATGCTTATGGGGCGATAGTTTCCAGGATCCATTGAGGTACCACCTTTGTGGAGAGGGAACACTGTTTCTGTACGCCACTCTTTGGGTACATATCCTGTAGTAAGGCTGAGATTGAACAGTAGTTTTATGTTTGGGTTTAGTTCTTCTTGGAGTTCATGTAGAACGCAGCCCAGGACACCATCTGGTCCCATTGATGCTGTGTTTTTTGCTTTGGAGAGGGTGGCTCTTACCTGAGCATCTGAGATGTCAGGGGGGCAGCACTCTGCTGGGATAGATATTTGCCCTTTTGGTGGGGAGGGGGGAGAGAAGTTTGCACTGAACCTGTCAGCTAGGATGTTGGCAATGTCTGTGGGTTCAGTGTATTTTTTGTCATTTTGGACTAATTCTGAGCATATCTGGGAATTCCCACCCAGGTTCCTAACATAACTAAAGAAAGCCTTGTGATTATACTTAGTGTCCTGTGCAATTTTTCTCTCGAAGCTGGCCTTAGACGATTTTATGAGTGCCCATAGTTTTTTGCTAATATTGATCAGAGATGCCTTCCCTTTTTGGGATTTTGTTCTATCATGTAGTAGCTTCCTCCTTCTATTGTATAGTTTGTTTATGGCTGGGGTCCACCAGACAGGACGTCTGCCTTTGGAGGATTGGGTCTTGGTTTTATTTGGGATTGCATGATCCATGCATTCCTGAAGGTGTTCATAGAATGCGTTTATAAAGGATTCTGCGGTCTGGGCCGTATATTCCACAGGCCCAGGGGCTTTGAAGGATTCCACCTCGGTTTTGAGGAGTGTGAAATTTGATTTAGAGAAGTTTTTCACTGTGGTTTTCTGGGCAGGGGGTGGGGTCGGGATGTGAATATCCAGTGAGATTACTTTATGGTCTGATCTTACCAGTGAGGGATACACTTCTGGTCTGGAGCATAGAGTCCCCATGTTGGTGATGATAAGGTCCAGTATGTTTTCCCCTCTTGTGGGAGTGGTAACAAGTTGTTCCATAGCATTTGAGTTTATAAATTCTAGGAACCTTTGGGCTAGGGTGTTGGAGCTAGAGTAATGCTCCCAGTCTATGTTTGGGTAGTTGAAGTCGCCCAATATAATGGTGTTTGGAGAGACCTTCATATTTTCCAGTGTTCTCAGGAAGGCCGAGTGGGGTTCCTGGGTTTGGGAGGGTGGTCTGTAGCAGGCTATAAACTGGAAGGCAGTTTTACCCACTGTTAATTGCATATGGATAGTCTCTGATGCTTTGTGCTGTGCCACCAACCTGGAGGTGTGGGTATCTTTGATGAATATTGATACTCCCCCTCCTTTTGTGGTTTGGTCCAAGTTTTTGGGCCGAAAAGCATGGTATGAAGTATAACCTGGTAGTGCTGGGGTGCTCTCGGGAGCCTTGAACCAGGTTTCTGTTACTGCACAGATATCGATGTTCTCCATGCTAAGGAGAGTTTCAAGTGCATGTATCTTGAGGTTTAGACTTCTGGCGTTGAGTAGCATTACTCTTAGTTTCCATGATGATGCACTCCATAGCCTTGCAGACCAAGCTAGTCAGGCTTATAGGGTGATAGTTCCCGGGGTCTGTTGTGGCTCCACCTTTGTGGAGCAGAATAACTGTTGTTGTGCACCACTCTATGGGTATGTAGCCTGTGGAGAGGCTGAGTTTAAACAGTGTGCTTAGGTGAGGGGCTAGTTCATCTTTGAGCTCGAGTAGGATGCAGCCTAGGACACCATCTGGTCCCATTGATGCTGTGTTTTTGGCTTTGGAGAGGGCTTTTTTAATCTGAGTGTCTGTGATTTCAGGGACTCTACAGTCTTCTGGTATGGTTATGGGCCCTTTTGGGGGTGAGGTTTGCACTGAACCTGTCTGCCAGGATGTTGGCGATATCGGTCGGTTCAGTGTATTTTGTGCCATTCTGCACTAACTCTGAGCAGATGTGAGCATCGCCACTTAGATTCTTGACATAGCTAAAGAATGCCTTGTGGTTATCTTTGAAGTCCTTGGCAATTATTCTTTCAAAACTCGCCTTGGAAGATTTTATGAGGGATTGTGGTTTCTTGCTGATACTGATCAAGGATGTCTTCCCTTCTTGGGATTTTACTCTTTTCTGTACTAGTTTCCTCCTTCTATTGTATAGCTTGTTTATGGCAGGAGTCCACCAGACTGGTTTCCTTTTCTTGGAGGAGTGAGTCTTGGTTTTGCTTGTGATGGCACGATCCATACATTCTTGTAGCTGCCCGTAGAATGCATTAGTAAAGGATTTTATAGCTTGGACAGTGTTATCCTTCAGCATGGGGGCTTTGAAACTTTCCATCTCGGTCTTAAGTAACATGAAGTTTGCTTTTGAAAAGTTTTTCATGGTGGTTTTCTTGTCCAGGGGTAGGAGCGGAATATGGATATCCAAAGTGATTTGTTTATGGTCAGATCTAACCAGCGAGTGGTTGACCTCTGGTGTGGAACACCGGTCGCCCATGTTGGTGATGATCAGGTCCAATATGTTGTCACCTCTGGTGGGAGTGTAGACCAGTTGAACCAGGGTGTTTTGAGTTTATAAATTCTAGGAAAAGTTGGGCAAGGGAGTTAGTACTTGAGTAGTTCTCCCAGTTAATGTTTGGGTAATTGAAATCACCCAGTATCAGGGTGTTTGGTAGGACCTTTATGTTTCCCAGTGTTTCCAGAAACATGGAATGAGGGTCCTGGGACATGGTGGGTGATCTGTAACAAGCTACAATTTGAACTGCAGTTTCGCCCATTGTTATTTGCATATGGATGATCTCTGAAGGATCATGCTGTGCCACTAACCTGGAGATGTGGGTATCCTTGATGAATATGGATACACCCACGCCTTTTGCATTTTGGTTTGGGTTCTGTGGCTGAAATGTATGGTATGAGTTGTAGCCTGGTAGTGCTGGGGTGCTCTCTGGAGCGTTAAACCATGTTTCTGTTACTGCACATATATCGATTTTCTCCATACCGAGGAGTGCCTCGAGTGCATGCATTTTGAGGTTTAGACTTCTGGCATTGAGTAGCATTACCCTCAGTTTTTGTTACTTGTGCTATTTATGGTGGTGGGTTTGTCTTTTGAGCCTTGCCTAAAAATGGCACTATGGGGGTGGCAAGAGCCTTGGCCAGTATTCGAAAGCCAAAGGGTGACAGGTGCAAGCCGTCTCTAGCGAAGCAGCATGGCTTGTCGAGCATGTCATCCCAGGCAGACAGACACTGGATCCCCTGTGAATGACACCAGAGACTTAGACAATTGTTGAAATCGAGAATTCTTTCTTTATACCATGGTATCATTCTTGGTGAGAGCAGGATGCTACTCAGGGTCAGGGTCATACTGGCCTGGGCTACGTGATCAGAGACCTCTTCCATGTCTCTCTTCATGTAGTCTAGGGAGGTATGGCTCAGGTCATTCACACCAACATGGACAATGACAGAGTCATATTTGTACTTGTTCTGGAGTGACGTGAGTGCTTGTGTTATGTGGTGGATCCTGGCACTCAACAGGTAGCTAACAGTAACCTTCTCCTTATTCAGCCTAGTGAGTGGGATGTCAGTGTGCCTGACTATAGAGTCACCTATTACTAGTATGTTGGGTATGTTATTTTGCCTTAAGGGCTGTGATTGCATGGCACACTGGTTTTGTGAAGTATGTGTTTCATGGTTTGTGTTGGGGTGGAGGTTGCCTGGATGTTTGCTTTGGAGGTCTCTGTTTGTTTTTCAGATTTTTATTTAGAGCCTCTGAGTATGATTTCATGTATTTACGAGTGTTTTTTGCCGGTGCTGGTTTAATGGGTCTATGTAAGACTGGTGGTGTGATGCAAGTATTACCCTTCTCTTCCTGACTGTCTGACCCAGTCTTGGGTTGAGAGAGCTTAGCCTCTAGTTTGGCTGTATAACTGCATCTCTCGCATGTATTAGTGTTTGGTAGTAGGAGGAGGGGGTTGTCTGTATACATGAGGCAGTTGTAACATTGCCTCAAAATGCCCAGATTCACCAGTTGGACTGGAGAGTACACCTGAAACTGCCCTTTGGACATAACTGGATAGCTACAGTGAACTGTTTTACTTGATGGCTGGTAAGGTCGAATAGAGAGCCTTGGCCTTCTGTACAGTACAGGACGGTCTAATGCTAGGGTTTATAAGTGCTTGCTATAGGTTTTGAGCAAGTGCTGGGCTGAGAAATGAATGGCTTGAGTGCTTAAGTTGAAAGTTTGTCTAGTTCCAAGGGAAAAATTGAAGAGGAGACTTTGTGGAGCCAGGAATAGTTTTACCCTAGCTAACCAGCGCTGCCCTTTACCCTAGCTAACCGGCACTGCCCGGATTGCAAAACCAGGCAAATACGGTATTTATAGCAGGGAAATGAAAGAGATAGAAATTAGCCCAAAATGGCCAATAAACTACTAATTTCTGGGCTGAAACCACTCCTTCAGGGACAGATAGGCTGCTCAAAGCTCCCCTCTCTCACAGGTGAACAGAGAAACTTCCTTCTATCCAAGTAAAGTATGGGCAAACACAGAGATTTGTAACACAGCCCTGAATTCAGCACTAACCTAAAAACTGGACTATACTAGCTTTGAAAGGTGGGAAACAAGTATATATATATATATATATATATATATATATATATATCTTTTTTTTTTCAGAAAATAAAGCAGATACACTCAAAAAAACAGTTTAAAAGCACAGAAAAGGATACTTATTGTTATATATCGCAGATCAGAGTTGTAGTCAATGCCCCCAGTAATAAAGTAGGAAGAAACACAAATATATATATATATATATATATATATATATATATATATATATATATATAAAACAATATAAAACAAACAAACTGACTTAAACAAGTTACCCAATTAACCAGAAAAAAGCACAAAACTGAGCCTGTTCCAGCAGTCTTCAATCAGACAAGTTCTAACTGCACACCCCTGCTTACTTAGGTGCAGGGGAACCTTCTCCAAGAACAGATGGCCTGGATCAGTGCTCAAGTTATACAAACAAAGCTAGAGTCAGCAAGCCTGAATCTGGTCTATGCTACAGCAACAAGGCGCACCAATGTCAGAAAGAAACAGTTCAAATAAGCAGTCACAATAAGCCTGTGACCAGAAATTCCCTGCTCAGAAGGGCAAAATCCAGCCTCTCCTCCCACAAGAGTGCAGACCACGAACCTTCTTAATGTAAAATAACTGGTCTGAAGCCCAAGTGCTTAAGCCAGAACAAATACACTTTTAGAATAGCAGACACTGAGACATCAATCAGCAATTCCCAGCTTAGAAGGATGTAAGCTACCTTTCCTGCCACAACAGTGTAGACCACAAACCTTCTTAATGTAAAACAGCCTGTATGAAGCCCACGTGCTTAAACCAAAGACTTAGAATAACAGTTACAATTTAATCAGGCTACGAACAAGCAGTAATAAATGCAGCAGAATAAATAAAATTGAGTACTTTTAAGAAAAGCAAAATAAAGTAGGAGGAAACACAAATACAGAAAAAGCAAATGAATAAAGTGCAAAAATTATATATATATATATATATATATATATATATATGGGAGCACTTCACATAATCGAATTATTGAAATCTCGATTTGCATATGGTCGAGACCATATGATCGAGATTTTAATAAATCAATGTGTAGTGTTCAAATTACACTTTGCTTAACTTAATACATTACGTGCACACAGAGGCAAGTATTGTTGCATGCCTTGTGTGTACGTAATGTATTTTTTGTTTCGTGGTGTTGGCAGGAAGTAAAGAAATCTCCTGTTTGCTTCCAGCGCACAAGACGGAGATTTTCCATCTCCCCACTGTAGCGCGATCTCGGAGTTGGTATATTTAAGTAGGGGGGGTGTGGAGGGCGAAGCTTGTGTTTTATTTTTGTTTTATTGGCTTCGCTTCAGAAGTTCGAGTTTCTGAAACTCGAGCTTTTGGTTTCGGTTATTTGTAGATCGAGATTTCGGACATTCGATCTTCTGAAGTGAATCCATATATATATATATATATATATATATATATATATATATATATATATATTATTTTCCTTCCTTTATATTTTTATATATGCATATCTATATTATGACTCTGTTTTTTCATATATATGTTTCATCAGACACACGTATACATGGGCCTACTGCTTTTAGTCGAATTACATTTGGTCAAAAATGATCTCAGGCAGCCCACTTCACTGAAAACACATTTGATTGAAAACACATTTGGTCGAATCCTTTTTGGTTGAAAATGGAATATAGCTCCTGCCCCACTGCAGTGTGACCCTGGAGTGAGAATATAAAGCTATGGGGTGTGTGGGATGTGGGAGGCATAGCCCCCCACATTTTGCAACTAGTTTTTACTGACATTATATGTTTCAATGTAATTTTAATGTATACACAAGTATATAATAGTGAATACACTGCAATTATGTGGGAGGGCTACACCCCGACACCCCCCAATGTGGGGGGCTGTGCACCCCACACTCCCTAACTTTATATTCTCACTCCAGGGTTGAACTGCAGTGGAGCAGGGCTATATTCCATTTTCGACCAAATGCGATTCGACCAAATGGGTTTTCAGTGAAACGCATTTTTGGTGCAGTGGGCTACCTGAAATCATTTTCAACCAAATGTAATTCAACCAAAAGCAGTAGACCCATATATATATATATATATATATATATATATATATATATATATATATATATATATATATATATATATATGTGTGTGTGTGTGTGTGTGTGTGTGTGTGTGTGTGTGTGTGTGTGTGTGTGTGTGTGTGTGTGTGTGTGTATATATGTCCATATACAACACACAAAAGGTTCCACAAAGCTTTCTTCCTAATGTTGTATGACTCTATTGCATAATATGTTTGAAAAAGCAACATTCAACATTCATTCCTGCAGCTTAGATGGTGTAGTGATGCATTTCTCTGTGTGAAGTGGTAAGGGTCATGAGTTCAACACTTGGGACTGCATTTTTTCTTTTTTTTTTATTATTAATGTT
Source organism: Protopterus annectens (assembly GCF_019279795.1). Lineage (NCBI taxonomy): Eukaryota > Metazoa > Chordata > Ceratodontiformes > Protopteridae > Protopterus > Protopterus annectens. The sequence goes on from NC_056729.1 coordinate 1,860,643,216, forward strand.
AAATGACCTGAATGCAGAATATGTTTGTTAAACCCCTGCAAAACCTCACAGCTCACATGGTATAGTGGTATTTTGCTGTGATTGTACAGGACAGCATCCCGGGTTCGAGACTTGGTAGGGCTGATTATTTTATTGCTGGGCAAAACAAGGTCTGATTGATGTAGACTGATTAAGATATGTTTAAGCCTATTATACTTATAATGTTATATTTATGCAATAACCCACAGATGGGTGTGGGTAATGCTGGGTTTACCCATGGTTGGTGTGGTTTGGTCACGAGGGCGAAGCCCGAGAGTCCAAACAAAGCCAACTGTGGGTAAATCCAGCATTGTTCACACCCAGCCACTGGTTATTGCTATTATACAATGACATTATTTAAGAAAAACAATACTTACCTTTCTTAAATAATGTCATTGTATAATGCCTCAGTGCTGCCCTTCCGCGGTTTTCCATTATCCTGGGGCATTTCTGATGTACTGCGCATCCATAAGGGACATGTGCCCATGCTTATGCAGTGCACCAGTGCTGCGCAGAGGTAGCAACAGAGATAGGAAGATCTCCATTGCTTTTTTAACATATCTCAGTATGTTATACGAGTTGAAGAACTCATATAACATAGTGAGATATATTTAAAAAAGCAACTGAGATCTTCCTTTCTCTGTTGAAAGTAAGATCTCCGTTGTATTTTTTATGATATCTTGCTATGTTATATGAGTTCTTCATCTCGTAAAACATAGCGAGATATGTTAAAAAAAAGCAACTGAGATCTTCGTTTTTCCGTTGCTATCTCTGCAGAAAAATGAAAACAAACAAAGAACAAGAGATATACAAATGAAAAAAGGCCTGGCAACCAGACCTTTTTCTGTTAGTATACTCTTGAATTTACAGTGGGCACTCTGGTTGGGCTGGCCAATTAGCATACTCATTTTTGTATGTTAATGGCCAGTCATTGTATAATATAAAATAATATTTACATACACATTATAATTTTACGTTTACCTTCCATGACATCCCCTATGTGCTTTCATTACATTATATTCTTGTGTGACTATACTGTATGGGGCATGTGTGTTTATATGGGGGTTTCACATCTTTTCTATACTGACATCTCACTTTTGGAACTGCTACATTACCCTGGTTGACAAAAAATTAGTTGCTACATAATTTAAGTTTACTAAAAAAATTTGAACACTATTTTCACATGAGAAAAGGAGCTGCATGTCTTGAAACTCAAACCATGAACACTTGCATGCAAAGCTGCAACTCTAACCACTACAATACACTATTGTGGCTTGGAAAAATTCCCCTCTCTATTTTCATTTAGCTCCTATGGGATGTTTAAGCTATGCTAAACAGACGGACATAATGTACGCACCCACTTAGCTACTCTTAAACTTTCCTTAGGGTATTAAAAATAAGTATATATTATTTTGATATTTTTAGGTTATATGGGTATGTATTGTGTTCTGACAACTATCTGGGACTGTATTCATGAAATACTGTCATTGATTGGGCTTTCAGGCTTCTATGTGTGTTTCATGCTGATGCATGACATGTTTTCTATCAACTTTGTGTGTTTGTGGGGCTGTGCTTGTGCTTTTTAACTTTTGGGGGATTTATCCCCTGTTATGTGTGCATTTGCACATATTTCCTGCTTTTGCAGGATGCAGAAGTACCATACAGTGCTTAGGCAATACAGGGGGTGTGTGTCACAGAAGCTGTGACACCCCCTATATTGCTTTGCTCTTGCCGTTTTAATTTCAATGTCCGCGGACACTGAAATGATCAATGTTACATTTTAGTGTCCGCGGATGCTGAAATACTGGCATAATATTAGAGCAAAGCTCTAATATTATGCCCGTATGGCTTAGAAAGTGCTGTACAGCACTTTCTGAGAAAAGGGTGTGTTTAGTGTCCCTGCACTGCTCGGACACGCCCCCTGCACTCATACACGGATCGTTTCCGTGTAGAGAATACAGCAGCGATATGCAAGGCACGCTGCTGTGCTGAATGGGCACGATCGGGTCAGTGCAGGAATAGCACTGTTCCTGCAAGGAGTTTAATGAATCCCGGGATATGTCCTCACAACTTGTGGTCATGAAACAAATTAGGCAGTGACAGTAGAACTTGTGTTGTGTCTTTATTCTCTCACTGTCAGAATGGCTGTAACAGGGAACACAAGGGGGTTTGATTATTTTTATTATTTTATGTATTTATTTATTTATTTGACATTTGTTGGTTGGTCTAACTGAACTGAAGCCTATTTTCAGTGGAGACCCAAGCAGAAAGGCTCCAAATATAGAAAGAGGAAGACATATACAATATATAAAATAAGGAAAGTAAAAATAAACAAGAGAGCAATAACAGGATATAATAGGTTACATATATGAGGAATAAAAAAAAAATAGAAACATCATTATGTTACATACAATAAACCAACAAATGAAAAATACCTTTATACATGTTTATATTACATATGAAATGGGGGTAAGCTGTTTTAGCCTTAACATCAGGCAGGTATTTGCAGGTAATAGTAGTAGAGCAAGAATTTAAGAGCAGAAGGAAGAGGTAAGCTTTACATGAGATCTTGACAGGGGCAAATCCATGAGTTAGACAGAGAATTTGTTAGTTCTTTTTTTAAACTACTGGAGTATGTAATACACCTTATGTTGGGTGGGAGTTTGTTCCAGTTGTGAGATACTTTACCAACAGTTTTATTGGGTTTGTATATCAGTAGAAGATGTTGGTCTGTGCTATGAAATGGGCAAGGAGGGGTGTAGTATGAAACAAGATTGGATAGGGTGGGGCAAGCTGATGGTTTGTTGTGTAAGAAGTGAGTTATGTGGATTTGGGAAAGTTGAAGTTGACAGGGGAATTCAATCCACTGTGGGTTCTTTAGTGCCAAGCAGTGGTGAGAGGTATGTGGTAGAGTTACAGTAAATTTTGCTATTTTATTGTATGCCAGTTCAAGCTTAGTCATTAAGGTGGACTGAAGGTTTGTAAGGATTGGAGCAGCATAGAGAAGGCTTGGAAGCAGATAAGATTGAATCAAGGAGAGCCTACAGTCTAAAGGCAGGAATTTTTTGTTCCTGTAAAGGAGACCAAGTTTTTGACTATTTTTTAATGGATTGTTGGACATGTAGGTCAAATTTTAATTCATCATCTATTATCATGCTCTATTTATTTATTTATTTATTTTATTTAACATTTGTTAACCAGGAATGTCCAACTTGGAACAAAGCCAGTTTTCAGCAGAGGCCTGGGGAAAAACGTTCCAGACAGATGTCTTTGTAAGTAGCTTTGTGTGAGATTCTACATTAATGATGTTTTTATTTATTGATGAGATGGTAAAGGTGGGTTTGAGAAGTGAAACTGATTTTGGGAGGAAGACTAAAAGTTTAGTCTTTTTAGGATTTAAAATAAACTGATTTTTGGTGAGCCATGTTTCTACAGATAGAAAAGAGTTTTGGGTGAGAGTGTGAAGTTGAGAGATACTTTCGGAGGAGGTGATGAGTGTAGAATCATCTACATACCGAATAAGAGTGGAGTGATAGCAAGATGTATAGAGGTCATTAGTGAAGATGTTAAATAAAAGGGGTCCGAGGACAGAGACCTGGGGAACACCTGTATGGATGAGTAGGAAGGGGGAGCAGGAGGAATGATTACTCGCACTTACTGTTCTGTATTCCTATGGAATTTTCCTTGTCAAAATAATGTAATATTATTATTTAGTTTCAACTTTATTGAATAAGAAATATAAATTTTTTTTGGGTGGGCATCTCACTTGGTATTTAATCATTTAAGGACTGTGATAAGTGCCTCATATTTGTTATTACTTTTGTTGGCTTCTTCTCTCAATGTTAAGAGCGAGTGTTATCATATGGTTAATATAATCGACATTAACATTAATTGCAGGTCCTCGATTTATGTGTCTGCAGCATTTCTTCCCAGGGACACTGCTGAAAATGGGCTCTATCCCAGTTGGACTGTCAAGGTAAACAAATGTTAGATAAATAAAATAAATAATAAGTTACACATTTTTGTTTTTTCAATAGAAATTGTGCATAAAAAAGTAACTTATGGTGAGAGCCGAATGTTCATTATTTTGTTACAGCGACACCATCTTGAAAATCCAATGAGATTAAAATAATTTTTAATATGGTTATTAGTTGCATGTGATTTTTTTCACCTAGTTTCCTCAGACTGCGCATGCGTCTCATTGGATGGTAGGTCAGGACTGAGCATACTTCTCATTGGATGGTAGGTCAGGACTAAGCCAACTTCTCATTGGATGGTAGGTCAGGACTGAGCCTGCTTCTCATTGGATGGTAGGTCACAGCTCCTATTGTACTGATAAGGACCCTTTATATCTTTATTCTATCATTTCATTGGTAATCAAAACTGGTACAATATTTGAAAATATGTTTTACCTCTGATAACGTTTATATTACATACAGTAAAGGTGCCTGTAGTTTCAATTTTTTCCTACTCTTTCATCGACATTAACATTTTTTGCAGGTCCTTGATTTCCTCATCACCAAAACAGCAGGTGCTGTGTCTCAGACAGACGTTCAAACACTATTAGTGATACAAAATAGTAATGTAGAAACCTGACGCCATGGAAGCAACAACATGAAAACAGGATCAGATTGGACAGGACTTGTAACGTAACCGACACATACTAATATATGCAGTTCAGTGTGCAACTAACAAAAACAAACACAATTTTCTAATACTATAAGAAAACAATGCAACACTGGAATACATGGTACAAGAAGTTAGATCAAATAGGACACAAGCTGCATTCTTCACTTGATTAGTAATTCTTACCTGACTAATTAACATGTCTGGGATTTCAGATATATCATTTCCTCCAGGATAAATAGTTAATGTAATCTGGCAAAACAAAGCTTTCTTTGGTGGCACTAGAAAAATCACCATAAATATATTTTAATCACTGTTAACACATGTTTTTGTTTTTTTAAGATAGACAAATACAGTACATGAATGAGGTACTTTTTATAAGCTAGTACTGCAAATGTTTTTATGATGCTGCATCTCTTGTATTATTAAGCAGTACTATCTCAAAGAAATGTTTATTTATCTAACAGAAGATGTGGAATGCAGATTATGTCTTTACAAGTGTTTTACTGAACTAGGCAAGTACAGTTGGAGAAACACTATTTATGTTCAAGCAAAATTCAACATAGTGCATAAGCAGTTAACCTGAATATTATAATACAGAAGTCAGGATTCAAGATATTCTGAAAGTCACAGAAAGTCACAAGGAGCAGTTATATTCAGCACAGAGTGAAGTAACCACATAACCATTATATAGACAGACATGCATAAATACATATAAGTGCATACGTTATGAGTCGCATGACAGAGGGCAGACACTTACCTTAAAGAGGCTGATTGTACACTGGATACTTTGAGAGATTATCAGACATAAGGATGAGCAGACTTCCACTAGGAACAGGTAGAAATAAAAACAGAGCGAAAGTAAAACTCACCAATGAAGTGAAGATTTGTATTATAATAATAGGGCAATAAGTGCTTTAGGAATATAAACAAATATTTTTCCATCTCTTTCAACTTTCTGGTTTAAAAGCCTGCATTTGCACTTGTTTCCCACCTTTCCTGTAACTAGTCTCGTCCAGATACAGTTTTGCTGTATCCAGGACTGTTTGTAAGCTTTTGAGCCCCCCCAAGCCTTTCTGTGTTGGAGGGAAGCCTTCTAGCTTATCAGTGGGAGTGGCAAGCACTAGGTAGCCTATCTACCACAAGAGGAGTGGGTTCTGGCCCAGAAATTGTAGCTTATGGGCCGTTTGGGCATTTTTTTTTCCATCTCTTTAAATTTTCTGGTTTAAAAGCCCAAATCTGTGCTTATTTCCCACCTTTCCTGTAACTAATCTAGTCCAGATACAGACTTGCTGTATCCAGGACTGTTTGTAAGCTTCTGAGAGATGCCAAAGTCTGCTCTTCAATTTTTCCCTTAGATCTGCTAGTTCTCTCCTCTCCTTCACTTTTACTAGTCTATTAGTTTAGCACTTTACCAGACTTCTTGCAGCAATTATTTTAGCACACAAAAGTGCTACCAGCACTAAACGTTCTACAAGGAAACAGCTCCAATACTTATTAATGCCCACCACCCCCAGGCATGTCTAAAGGTCAGTTCCCTGTGCTTTCTCCTAATAACCTGGTGCACTTGGGCATCCTGAGACAATGTAGCAACTGACTCCTGTACACTGACAACCCTCTCCTCTTACCTCCCAACACTAAGACTTGTGAGAGATGCACTTATATATCCAAATTGGAAGCCACGCATTCTCCAGCCAAGACTAGAATAGCTGGTCAAGAGGAGAAGGTCAACACTTGCACCACACCACATGGAACACATAGCCCTCCAGAACACACACCAGCACTGCCTTCACATAAAAACACAAACCACACACCCACCTTTGTGGAGGCTCTCAATAAAAAACTACCCAAACAGCAGAGACCTCCAAGGCAGAAATGCACTTGACCACCACAAGACAACGCTAATCACAAGACACATAACTCTACTAAACAGTGTGCCACCACCCAAAGCCCCTAAGGCAAAACAGCATGCACAACACACGTCATAGGTGACTCAATAGTGAGGCACACTGATGTCCACTCACTAGGTTGAATAAGGAGAAAGTAACAGTCAGCTGCCTGTTAGGTGCCAGGATCCACCATATAACACACGCACTCAGGTCCCTCAACAACAGGTACAAATATGACTCTGTCATTGTACATGTGGGTGTGAATGACCTGAGACATACCTCCCTGGACTACATGAAAAGAGACATGGAGGAGCTCTTGGATTATGTAGCCCAGGCGGGTATGACTATAGCCCTGAGCAGCATCCTGCCATCACCCAGAATTATACCACAGTACAAGCAGAAAATGACTGATTTCAACAATTGGCTAAGTTTCTGGTGTCATTCTAAGGGGATCCAGTATCTGTCTGCCTGGGATGACATGATTGACAGACACCAATGCTTTGTCAGAGATGGCCTGCATCTGTCACCCCTGGGCTTCTGGATACTGGCCAAGGCTCTTGCCACCCCTATAGTGCCTTTTTTAGGCGGTGTTCCAAAGACCAAATTACCACCTTAACAGCTACAAACAAATGCAATCTGGGAGTCATGCTGCACAACGCTAGAAGTCTAAATCTCAAAATGCACTTGCTTGAAGCACTCCTTGAAATGGAGAACATCGACATTTGTGCTGTAACAGAGACCTGATTCAAGGCAGCAGAAAGCACCCCTGCACTACCAGGCTATAACTCATTCCACACCTTTCGGCCCCAGAACTTGGAACGAAGATCCAAAGGCAGTGGTGTTTCCATATTCATAAAGGATGCCACACCTCCAGACTGGTAGCCCAACATAATGCATCTGAGATACTTCAGGTGCAGCTAAAATTGGGTAAGACAGCGATTCAAGTTGTAGCCTGCTATAGGTCCTCAACCATGTCCCAAGACTCACACTCCACATTCCTAAGCACTCTGGAGAATATTAGGGTCCAACCTAACACTCTTATACTGGGCGAATTCAAATACCCCCCCCATTAACTGGGAAAACTACTCATGTACCAATACACTTGCCCAATGATTTCTGGAATTCATTAATTCAAATGCCCTGGACCAGCTCGTTCTTACCTCCACTAGAGGTAGCAACATTCTTGACCTAGTCATTACTAACATGGGCAACTGTTGCTCTACACCAATAGTCAACTCCTCCCTGGTTAGATCTGACCACAAACTAAACACCTTGAAAATCCACATCCCTCCCACCCACCCCCACAAAGGTAACCGCCATGAAAAAAACTTTTCCAAAGCTAATTTTAGGCTCTTAAAAACAGAGGTGGCTAACTTCACGGCACCCATGCAAATGGAAAATAGTTGCATGACTGCTGAATCATACACTAATGCACTTTACGAACATGTACACAAATACATGGATCTCACCATACCCAATAGAACCATGACACTCTCCTCAAAAAAAAAGGAAGCTAATCTGGTGGTCCCCTGCCATAAACAAACTCTACAACAGAAGGAGGAAACTGAAGGTGTAGTCCCAAGACTGGAAAAACTCCCTTATCAGCCTCAACAAATGGTTGAGATCCCTCATCAAATCCTCTAAAGCTAGCTATGAAAAACAGAATTTCAGCAGATAGTAAAGACAACCACAAGGCCTTCTATATTTATGTAAAAAAATCTCCATGGCAATACCCACATTTGATCTGAGCTACTGCACAATGGTACCACCTATACCGAGCTAACAGGTATTGTCAATATACTGGCTGACAGATTCAGTGCTAACTTTACCCCTGTCCTCCCCCCCTGAAAGGACCAATCGCAATACCAGTAGATTGCCAGGAACCCAGTATTACTACTGCACAGGTTAAAACAGCACTGTCCAAGGCCAAGAATACAGCTTCTATGGGACCTGACAATATCCCTGGCTGTGTTCTACATGAACTACAGAGTGAACTGGCACATCACCTGTGTGCCCTGTTCTATCACAATCTCACCTCAGGCTTTGTCCCTACCAAATGGACCACTGATACAGTCAACCCTCTCCAAAAAGGAGGAGAGATTACAGACCCTGGGAATTATCACCCATTAGCCTGATGAGTCTGATATGCAAAGCTATGGAATGCATCATCATTGACCTAATAAACAAGAATATAGGGAATCTCCAAACTCTGGATCCAACACAGTTTGGTTTTGTGAAGGGTAGATCATGCCTGCTCAACTTGGTTGACTTTCTTTGAGTCAGTCACCAGAGCTGTGGATGAAGGCAAGGTGGTTCAAACAGCCTACCTTGATCTGGCCAAGGCCTTTGATACCATTCCCCACTCAGGAATCATAGAAAAACTCACTAAGCTAGGCATCAGCCCCTATATCACTATGTGGGTTGCAAACTAACTCACAGATAGAACCCACAGTGTGAAAGTAGCTGACTCCAAGTCAGACTACTGACCAGTCATGCGTGGAGTCCCACAGGGTTCGGTCCTGGGTCCTCTCCTGTATGGTATCTACTTCTCTGAAGTCCAGGCCAACACGAAGGGACTCTGGCTGACAAAGTTCACAGATGATTGCAAGTTGGGAGCTATTATTAACTCCCCAAGTGATGTTGACATCCAACAGAAAGGCTTCAATGAGACCAATGACTGGTGTCAGAACCATGGCCTTAAGCTCAATGCCAAAAAATGTGTCGTCATCCCCTTGGGAAAAACCTGGTTCCCTTGAATTACCACATTGATAGTAGTCCACTGAACACAGAAGGCGTTATAAGAGATCTGGGAACACAGGTTGACAACAACCTCTCTTTTGACCACCACATTGCCACTGTGGTCAGAAAGTCCTTCTATGTGGCACATCTCATTACTAAGGGTTTTGCATCCAGGAGGAAAGAGGACATTGTGTCCCTCTACTCTTCCATCATTAGGCTAGTCATCAAGTACAATGCCCCATTTGGCATGTACCTCACTAGACATTTGCAACAACTCGAGAGGCTGCAAAAGTACCTCACATAGAGGATCCTAGACCTTAAATACTTGTCCTATATGGACAGATTGAAAAAACTCCAACTATTCTCTGTTTCAGATCACCTACTTAGAGGCAATCTCTGCTTGACTTACAAAGCCATGTCTGGCCCAGCTCTGTTAGAAATGCTACAGCTAAAGAAATCCCAATCCCTCCACACCATATGCTCCAGAGACCTCAACCGCATTACCACAATCAACAGAACATGCTGGAGGGACAGGTTCATAACCCAGAGACTGCCCATGCTATGGAATAGACTTCCCATACATGTGAAGTAGAACACCTTACTGGCCCTCTTCAACAGAAATCTTGATGAGTGGATGGGAAATAGAAAATTCACCCCAGGGATCACTCCAGTGGCTCTACTCGACAGAGGCACTAGGAACTAAGGTTGGGTGGCACGATGCCAGAGTAATAGTATGGGCTAGGCTTGTAAAGGCTCCAGGGCCATTAGCCTAGAACACACTTATGAACCTATGAACCTAAATGTGTCAGGTCTCCCCATGAGCTTTGATATCCAGATTTAAACATATCCTTAAAGTGATCGTAT
>NC_056729.1:1860655851-1860904979 GCF_019279795.1 Protopterus annectens
GTGTCTGTAAGCAGCAGAGATCCAACGTCCTTTTCAGAAGCACATTGAAGCTGATATCATAGATGTAGATGTGTGTCTGCAAGCAGCAGAGATCCAACCTCCTTTTCAGAAGCACATTGAAGCTGATATCATAGATGTAGGTGTGTGTCTGTAAGCAGCAGAGATCCAAACTCCTTTTCAGAAGCACATTGAAGCTGATATCATAGATGTAGATGTGTGTCTGTAAGCAGCAGAGATCCAACCTCCTTTTCAGAAGCACATTGAAGCTGATATCATAGATGTAGATGTGTGTCTGCAAGCAGCAGAGATCAAACCTCCTTTTCAGAAGCACATTGAAGCTGATATCATAGATGTAGATGTGTGTCTGTAAGCAGCAGAGATCAAACCTCCTTTTCAGAAGCACATTGAAGCTGATATCATAGATGTAGATGTGTGTCTGTAAGCAGCAGATCCAACCTCCTTTTCAGAAGCACATTGAAGCTGATATCATAGATGTAGATGTGTGTCTGTAAGCAGCAGAGATCCAACCTCCTTTTCAGAAGCACATTGAAGCTGATATCATAGATGTAGATATGTGTCTGTAAGCAGCAGAGATCCAACCTCCTTTTCAGAAGCACATTGAAGCTGATATCATAGATGTAGATGTGTGTCTGTAAGCAGTAGAGATCCAACCTCCTTTTCAGAAAACGTTATATTGAAATTTGGAAAATGTGGAGATTTCATCTTTGGTGCTCTGGATGAAGTCTTAGAATGCATTCAAGCTGACATACTAGTAATTGGCACTGACTTTGTGGACTGATAACCTTATAAACACAGCAGGCGGACACAGGAGACACTTGGCTTAGATCATCAATAATGAAGAAAAAAATGGAGATATTCCTGGCCCAACAAAATCAAAATGACACTGCATATTTTGTTACAGATGACCAGCAAGCTCAAAGTGTGGTTGTTTATTGGCTAAAGGACATAGGTGTCAGCTTATAAGCTTTTTTCTCTACTATAAATCAGGCAAGTTGCAAGGCTCTTTGTTCACTTCTCTGCAGTGCTTTTACAGTGTTCAATTGCATCCAGAACTATCCAAGCAAAGATAAAAATATTTTATTGCTTAACTGTACTTGGATTTGCTTTATACAGTGATCACTGTTGGTTTTGAACATTTTTAAAGCATTTATTTAATTTTGTGTCAGAAATAGTAATTTCTCTGTTTGCTGGCTTTTCTAGTCTGTGTGCCACCAAATCTATTTGCAGATGGGTGAATTAGCTAGAGACTTCATTGTTTGGCAGTTATTTGTTGTTTAATCTGCACTTGAGAGCTGCTTTTGCTGTGGTTTTACATTAAGAGACACTAGTGTCAGACATGTTGTGGCAGAAGGTGTTTATCTTGTCTTTCTGAGTTGGGAAACAGTGCAGGAAACTCAAACTGTGGTATTTTATTGGCAAGAGTGCATAGGAGTCAGTTTTCACATTTTTTTCTCTGTGCAGAGCTGCCCACCAGGCAGCAGTGGTTGGCAGTGCCTTGCATTGTAACAAATGCCTAGACAGTAACATTTACATATCAAGTTAGGATTAGATCCCAAACCTGTTAAACAGTGTGACATTGTGTGGAAATAAGTTTAGAGCAGATAATTTGTGCATCGAATAGCACTACCATATCCTAGCATTATATAACATCTGGCCTTTAACCCCAGAAACTACCCTAGGAGACCCCTGGTAAAACCCAATCCTTAATCCTAAACAGCCAACCCTACTACAGGACTTGACAACATGGATATGCAACTTCCAAATGTGTCTGTGGCCAGCTTGGCAGATTTGGGCATCTTAACGTACTGTAGCTATTCTCACACATTCTCAGATCAACCAGTTGATCATTAAACAAAATAACACAGTATGTGAGAGATGTAAATAAACACAATCTCTCCCACAAATGAGGTTGCCAGGAATTCCCACTCTATATCCCTCACACATACCATTCACTGTACATGCACTACCTTCCCAAATGTCAAAGACCTCCAAAGACACCTAATGGCCACTGCTCCTCAGCGATCACAAAAGCACACACCACAGCAACTCCAAACATCTCACATAAGCCTACACCTAATGGTCCCCCAAGTACAAAGTCCATAAGGCAAGCATATACTTTACCTAATACACTTGTCATTGGGGACTGTACTGTGCAACACACAGATGCCCCACACCCAGGTTAGACAAGGAGAAGATAACGGTTAGCTACCTATCTGGAGTTAGAATCTGGAATATCACACATGCACTCAGGCTATTGCATGCCATGGACCAGTATGATTCTGTCATAGCCCATACTGGTGTAAATGACCAATATCACACAGGCACTCAGGTTATTGCATGCCATGGACCAGTATGATTCTGTCATAGTCCATATGAGTGTAAACAACCAATATCACACATGCACTTAGGTTATTATATGCCATAGACTAGTATGATTCTGTCATAGTCCATATGGGTATAAATGACCAATATCACACATGCACTCAGGTTATTGCATGCCATGGACCAGTATGATTCTGTCATAGTCCATATGGGTGTAAATGACCAATATCACACATGCACTCAGGTTATTGCATGCCATGGACCAGTATGATTCTGTCATAATCCATATGGGTGTAAATGACCAATATCACACATGCACTCAGGTTATTGCACGCCATGGACCAGTATGATTCTGTCATAGTCTATATGGGTGTAAATGACCAATATCACACATGCACTCAGGTTATTGCACACCATAGACCAGTATGATTCTGTCATAGTCCATATGGGTGTAAATGACCAATATCACACATGCACTCAGGTTATTGCACGCCATGGACCAGTATGATTCTGTCATAGTCCATATGGGTGTAAATGACCAATATCACACATGCAGGTTATTGCACACCATGGACCAGTATGATTCTGTCATAGTCCATATGGGTGTAAATGACCAATATCACACATGCACTCAGGTTATTGCATGTCATGGACCAGTATGATTCTGTCATAGTCCATATGGGTGTAAATGACCAATATCACACATGCACTCAGGTTATTGCATGCCATGGACCAGTATGATTCTGTCATAGTCCATATGGGTATCAATGACAAATATCACACATGCACGTGGGTTATTGCAAGCCATGGACCAGTATGAGTCTGTCATAGTCCATATGGGTGTAAATGACCAATATCACACATGCACTCAGGTTATTGCATGCCATGGACCAGTATGATTCTGTCATAGTCCATATGGGTATCAATGACCAATATCACACATGCACTCGGGTTATTGCATGTCATGGACCAGTATGATTCTGTCATAGTCCATATGGGTGTAAATGACCAGTATCACACATGCACTCAGGTTATTGCATGGCATGGACCAGTATGATTCTGTCGTAGTCCATATGGGTGTAAATGACCGATATCACACATGCACTCAGGATATTGCATGCCATGGACCAGTATGATTCTGTCATAGTCCATATGGGTGTAAATGACCAATATCACACATGCACTCAGGTTATTGCATGCCATGGATCAGTATGGTTCTGTCATAGTCCATATAGGTTCATAGGTTCATAGGTAGGTACTAGGCTATCAGCCCAAGGGCCTATGTAAGCCTAGCCAGCAAGGTACCATAGCTTACACCACCCAAGAAAGTTATTTTCCTGTGCCACTGTCCAGCAGACACACAGACATAATCCCTGGGGTGTATTTCCTTTTTTCTATCCACTCATCAAGATTTTTCTTGAAAAGTGCTAATGAAGAACTTTGCTTGACATAGATGGGTAGCTTGTTCCAGAGTATAGGAAGTCTCTGGGACAGGAATCTATCCCTCCAGCATGTCCAGTTTATTGTGGTGACAAGGTTTAGGTCCCTAGAGCATGTAGCTTGGAGGGATTGGGATTTCTTTAGGTGTAGCATGTCCAACAGCTCTGGGTTTGACATAGCTTTATATGTTAGGCAGAGATCACCTCGGAGTAGGCGATATGCTACGGAGTAAAGCTGGAGTTTTTTGAGGTGGTCAGTGTAGGGCATTTGTTTGAGGCCAGTAATCTTCTTTGTGAGGTACTTCTGTGGCCTTTCCAGCTGCTACAGATGTCTTGTGAGGAGCATTCCAAAAGGGGCGTTGTACTCTATAATGGGTCTAATGAGTGACGAGTAGAGGGAAACAATGACCTCTTTTTTCCTGGATGAGAACCCTTTTATGATGAGGTGTGCCATGTAGGACTTTCTGACTACTGTGGCGATGTGACTATCAAAGGAGAGACTACTGTCCACCTGGGTCCCAAGGTCTCTTATCACGCATTCGGTGTTAAGTAGATTGCTGCCTATGTGGTAGGTCATGGGTACAGAGTTTGTACCAAAGGGGAATGACACTGCACTTTTTGGCATTGAGCTTGAGGCCATGGCACTGACACCAGGCATCTGCTTCAGTGAGGCCCTTTTGTAGGATGTCCACATCATTTGGGGACTTGACTATGGCTCCTAGTTTGCAGTAATCTGTGAACTTCATCAGCCAGAGGCCTTCTGTGTTAGTCTGTACTTCAGAGAAGTAGATACCAAACAGGAGAGGTCCCAGGATGGAACCTTGTGGCACTCCACTTGTCACTGCCTTGAGGTCAGATTTGGAGTCTGCAACTTTTACAGTGTGGGTTCTGTCAGTGAGCCATTTGGCAACCCATCTTGTGACGTAGGGATTTATACCTAGTTTAGTGAGTTTAGCTATAATTCCAGAATGGAGGATGGTGTCGAAAGCCTTGGCTAGGTCAAGATAGGCTGTGTGAACCACCTTACCCTCATCCATGGCTTTGGTGACTGCCTCAAAGAAGTCAATCAGGTTCAGGAGGCATGATCTGCCTTTCTCAAACCCGAACTGGGTGGGATCCAGAGTTTGGAGGTTACCAATGTCTTTGTTTATGAGTTCCATGATGATACATTCCATGGCCTTGCATACCAGGCTCGTAAGGCTAATAGGTCTATAGTTCCTGGGATCAGTGGTGGCTCCCCTTTTGTGGAGTGGGATAACTGTTGCTGTGCGCCATTCAGTGGGCACAAAGCCTGATGCGAGGCTATTATTGAACATGGTGCTTAAGTGGGGAGCCAGTTCGTTCTGAAGTTCATGTAAAACGCAGCCTGGGATGTTGTCCGGTCCCATGAATGCTGTGTTTTTGGCTTTAGAGAGTGCAGCTTTTACCTGCGTAGTTGTGATTACAGGGACTCTGCATTCTTCATGTATAGATATGGGCCCTTTAGGGGGTGAGAGGGGGGTAAAGTTAGCACTGAACCGATCTGCCAGGATGTTGGCAATATCAGTTGGTTTTGTAATTTTCGTTCCTTTGTGCTGTAACTCAGAGCAGATCTGGGTGTTGCCATCTAGATTCTTGACATAGCTATAGAATGCTTTGTGGTTATCCTTGGATTTAGTGGTGATTTTGTTTTCATAGCTAGCTTTGGAGGATCTTATAAGGGATCTCAGCTTCTTACTGAGGCTGACCAGGGAGCTCCTCTACTCATGGGATTTTACTCTCTTTTGTAACAGTTTCTTCCTTCTGTTGTACATTTTGTTTATGGCAGGGGGCCACCAGATCGGCTTCCTTTTTTGGAGGATAGCATCTTGGTTCTGTTTGGGATAGCACGATCCATGCACTCGTGTAAGTGCTTATAGAGTGCATTTGTCTTGGATTCAGCAGTTGTAACTGTATTGTCCATCTGCATGGGTGTCATGAAATTCACCACTTCTGTCTTAAGAAGCATGAAGTTGGCTTTGGAGAAATTTTTTACTTTGGCTTCCTTAATGGGGGGTGAGAGCGGGATGTGGATATCAAGGGTGATAAGCTTATGGTCGGATCGGACCAACGAGGAGTTGACTTCAGGTGTGGAACACTGGTCACTCGTGTTGGTAATGACTAGGTCTAGGATACTGTTGCCCCTGGTGGGGGTGTGGATAAGTTGATCTAGGGCATTGGAGTCATGGGTGTAAATGACAAATATCACACATGCACTCAGGTTATTGCACGCCATGGGACCGGTATTATTCTGTCATAGTCCATATGGGTGTAAATGACCAATATCACACATGCACTCAGGTTATTGCACGCCATAGACCAGTATGATTCTGTCATAGTCCATATGTGTGTAAATTACCAGTATCACACATGCACTCAGGTTATTGCACGTTATGGACCAGTATGATTCTGTTACAATCCATATGGGTGTAAATGACCAATATCAAACTTGCACTCAGGTTATTGGACCGTATGGACCAATATGATTCTGTCATAGTTCATGTGGGTATTAATGACCTAAGACATACCTTACTGGACTATATGAATACACACATAATGGATCTCTTGGAATGTGTGTCACAGACAGGTATGAGCCTTGCATTGAGCAGCATCCTACCTTCACCAAGGATGATGCTACAGTATGAACATAAAATAATTGAGTTTAATAACTGTCTTAGTTTCTGGTGTTACTGCAGGGGGATTCAATAACTGTCACCATGGCAGAACATAGCCAAAAGACTATGTTCTTTGCCAAGGATACACTGCACCTATCCCCCCAGGCTTTCAGATATTGACTAAATCTTTATCTACCCACTTAGAGCCTTATTTAGGCAATGCCAGAAAGACAAAACTACCAACACATAGAAGAAATCGACAAGCAACCTTAAGGTGTTACTGCTCAGCGCTCAGAGGCTAAACAAAAAACTCCACACCCTTCAAGCCCTCCTCACTCTGGATAATGTAGACATCTGTGCACTCTCACAATGGTATTATCATGAAAGGTCAGAAGAGACTTGGCTTAAAACTATAGAAAGTACCCTGGAAGTGCAAGGGTACAGTCCCTTCCACACATTTAGACCAACAACAACACAGACTGAGACCAAAGATGGAGGTATTGTCATTCGTCCTTCTATACACAGAAGACAAAGCAGGTGGAATAGTTCATTTAAGATGCTTTATTACCCAGAACACATCAGGATGGATAGCAGCATCATCAAATATAAACGAATTAATAGACAGACCTTACATACTTAAATGCTTACATCTCAACAGCTTACTACAAAATGGCAGTCAGACTTGCACGTGCTCAGTATGTATACACTTGTACAAGCCCTTGGATAGCTTCTTAAAGAGACGTACACACATTGATCTACACCCTCCCTCTTAAAAAGATTGCCCTTATTAAAAATAACATTAAAGTTAGACATGCATTATAATAGACATTAGAAACAAACACAATGTTCATGTCCAAGTTGCTGTGCATCTAGAACATGGTCTCCAGATGTGACTGGATCTCGTAACATAACAATCAGGACTGGGTTTAGCAACAGGGACAGTCTTCAGTGAACAACTCGTATCAGGAACTTTGGGATTCATCACAGGAATGGGAATACTCTCTGGAACATCTTCTGGAACTGGAACACTGGACAACTCACTCTGAGATAAAGAGTCTTTCTCACAGGGTAGTTACTGTGGTATAGGTTCAACTGGTTTCAAATGTTTCTGATTCTGCCTAAAATGTACTCCTTCTGATTCCACAATGTACAATCTCAGCTCTAGGCAAATATTCTTCATGACTCCAATCCGATCATAACATATGGACATTTGCATCCTTACCACTTCGCCCTCTTGTAATTAACTGAGCAGTTTGCTGGTCTTATCATAGTAGGACTTCTGGGTTAAACGCTTCTTCAACAAATTGGCTTTCACTGACCTGTTGTTCTTGGCACATGGAACCAGCAATTGACTACTGATTGGTAATGTGGTTCTGGTTGGTCTCAACAGAAGTCTCTGAGCAGGTGAACCAAGATGTTTATCAAGAAGAATATTTGTGAGGTTCAAGGGATTCAGGAAAACGTCACTATTGTCCTCTCTAGTTACTACTTTGCACTTTGAACTGCACGCTCTGCCAAACCATTTGACTGCGGACACTCTGGGCTACTCATGACATGAGTAAACTCCCATTCTTCTGTAAATCTGTTGAACTGTTGGCTTGTAAACTGCATTCCATTGTCCGAAATAACTTTGTGTGGGCTACCATGAACTGCAAAATGACGCTTCATCTTAGTAGTGACAGTATTGGATGTTAGATTTGGAAGTAGTTCAATCTCAAACCAATTGGAATAAGAGTCTACTAACAATTAATGTTGAGCATTCCACTCAAAAGTGTCTGTGGCTACTGTTGACCAAGGTAGTTCAGGAGTCTGATTCAGCTGAAGTGGTTCTTTCTGTTGCTGTGGCTTTGAACTATTACACACAGAACAAGATGAAGGTGCTCTGTCGATGTCATGTGACATAGAAGGCCAGACTACTTATCCTCTCTCCCTTCATTGGTAGAGTCTGCTCCTGGGTAACCTCGATGTAAGATAGTAATGTACTGTTGGTGAAAAGACTTTGGAACAATAACCTTCTGACCTTTCATGATAATACCATTGTCTGACAAAATCTCATTTCTGTATGGAAAATAAGTTTGCACTTCTGGAAGTAAACTAGATTGCTGTGACTGCCATCCTTCTTTGATAAAGTGGTTGAGTTTCTGTAAAACTGGATCTGTGGCTATATGATTGCTAAGCTCTTTAAGACGTGTGGAAGAAAAATTGTCACTTCCATGACTTCAAAATCAAACTGCTCATTCTCATGCTGTTCAGGGGTTGATATGGGTGATCTGGACAATGTACCAGCAAGATAAAGATGTTCACCTTTCTTGTAAACAAGATTGAAATGATACTTTTACAGTCTCAACATCATACATTGTTTGTAATCTGGCTGGAGCTGTATGCATGGCTTTCTCAAAATAGTGACTATAGGTTGGTGGTCTGTTTCGATCTGGATAAGTCTATCATAAACATAATCATGGAACTTGGAACATGCAAATGCAATTGCCAAGAGTTCTTTCTCTATCTGAGCATACTGCATTTCAGCTTGGATGAGAGTTCTGGATGCATAAGCAGCAGGTTGACCCTCTTGTAGAATGATTGCAAAAGACCAAATTTTGAAGCATCACATGAAAGAGTAACTGGCGTGTGAACATCATAGTATCTAAGAGTAGGTGGACAAACAATTCTTTTCAGGACATCAAATACTCTCTGGTGTTGTTCTAACCATAACCGGGATACATATTTATGTGTCATCTGTCTGAGTGGTGCGGCTATTTGACTCAAGTCTGGAATGAACTTGCCTAGGTAGTTAACAATGCCAAAAAAAATGCAGGGCTTGAGCACTATCTGGAGCTGGCACCTTGAGAATGGGTGTTTGCTTGGAAGGGTCTGGTCATAAGCCTGAACTGGTAAATAAATGACCAACATAAGTGACTTCTTGCAGCCTGAATTAGCATTTCTGAGGATTGAGCTTAGGATTCATTTAATGTGCCCTTTCCTGAACTCTTCTGAGGTTTCAGTAATGTTCAGTTTCACCATTACCTCAAGGGTACCCAGACAAAATTTGCTCCATTGCACATTGAAAGACTTCACTTGCAGAATTTATCCCAAATGGCATTCTCAGAAATATGTACCTTCCAAACTGAGTACTGAAAGTGGTTAACAATGAGGATTTCTTGTCATGCAAAATTTGCCAAAATGAACTCTTTCCATCAAAGACAGAAAAAACAGTGGCACTTGGCATAAGAGCAGTGACTTCTTTGACTGCATGCATTGGATGATGAGGTCTTTTCAGTGCCTTATTCAAATCTCGTGGATCAATACATATTCTGATGTCATCTGAGCTTTTCTTATGAGCTATCACCATGGAAGATACCCACTCAGATGGTTCATCAACTGGACAAATCACACCTTGTTGCGCCATTTTGCCTAGTTTGGCTTTGATTCTGGTCTGCAAAGCTATTGGAACTTTTCGAGCTGGCCTGATAACTGGACTGACATCTGGGTCTAACATCATGGAGTACACATCTGGAAGCTTCCCTTATTTGTCTTCAAAAAGATCAGCATACTTAGAAAAAAATAGAGTGGGTGAAATTAGAGTAGCGGTCTTTTAAGCTAACATGGTGGACTTCCATGTTAAATGAAAGCAGTGCCATTGTCAAATTGTCTCTGAGCCCCAATAATGATTGGATGTGCCTCTTGACCACATAAAATAATAAGTTGTAGTTTCTCCCAAAAGAGTAACATGAAATCATTACTGAGCCTTTGGTTTCTTCACCACCATAAGCACTAGCTTCTCACACTTTGCCAAATCAAGTCTTTCACTAGCCCTAACTCTAGCAAATGTTTCTGCAGACATAACATTGCACTTTGAACCAGTATCAACTTTCAGCTCTATGGGTTTGCCATTTACCTGAACAGTAGAAAATACTTTATTCCTTGCTCTTAAATCTACTGCATTGACTGTTTCATGAAGCACTGACACACCATCCACATAAAAGGTATGAGATCCTAGGTCATGGCTTTCTAATTGATCAAATTGTTTTTTGAAATGTTCCCTTTTAATAAAATAATATGTGGCCTTTGATTTACAAAATCTTTTGAAATGATTCCATTTATTACATTTGTGGTATTGCTGACTAAAAGCTAAATATTTTTCCATTTTAGATTCATGATTTCCACCACAATTACAACAGTTGGCAATGAAACTGTGTGCTGGCCCTTGCTTTGAGTTTGTTGACTCACTCTTATGCTTCACTGAGACTGTGCAATTTCTAGAACTTGATAGAAAGCTCTGGGGTATACCCGTGAGTGTTGCAGGGGTTACAGTTGCTGCCATGTACCGGGCCTGTTTCTTTTAACCACATGCTGCATGCTATCAATGTGAGCCTTAGAAGTAACTGAAAACATGCCTCTCTCATTTGTAAGGATATTTGTGTGCTTTTCTGTGAGCTCATCTATGAACCTATGAATCTTGTATATCTGACAAATCTCTATGGCCTTATTCAAAGCTAAATCACTGTCACGAAGCAAAATCTTTCTCACAGCATCATCTTTAATACCAAACACAAGTCTGGTCTTTTATCAACGCATCCCTTAAATCACCAAATCTGCACGTTTTAGCCTTATTTCTCAAGTCAGTTATATATGCTGCAAAGGTTTCACCAGGCTTTTGTTCCCTTGTGTAAAACAAGTGCCTCTCCACTGTAATATTTGTCTGAGGGTTACACATTTTTCTAAATGTAGGTTTTAAGCAGTCAGGGTCCTCACTTGACTCAGCCAGTACAACAATATTATGGTTTTCCCCGTCTCCTGCAAAGATAGCAGGTGCATATACAAATTAATTTTCCCTTTCTACGGCTTCTGACCCAGCTAAATTAAGTAGAATAAATGCCTTTGTATGGACATCTTTATCAGAAAATGCAGCCTGTATGAAAATATCGTACTCTTGCTCAAACACTCTCCTGTTCTCTGTAATATTATTATCGAACACAAGTAGCCCAGGTTTTTGAAAACTGTCTGCCATGACAACAAATTATGTGCCCAAACACACTGAAAATATGGCCATTGTAATTATATATGAATAAGTTGCTTCTCTGTAGCTTGCAGTAACACTCAGATGCACAATAAACTCTTTGAAATACTGTACTTTGCAAAATATGCCTGAAATGGCTGCATTTGTGAAATAACTTTACTGTAACACTGCACAAACATGCGAACACTTCATACACTACTGATAACTCGGATAGCCTCAATTAACACGAACATTCCTGCTTTGTGGAAAATGCAGTTATATCTTTCATTGTATTCTTTTCATTCGTTTTACACAAGTCAGACTTTATTTCAATCATTTTCAGTAGTAATTCGAATATTTCTATTAGTATCAGACATTTTGAGGTATTTAAATATTAAAAATAACAAAAACGCACCACCAACCGGCGAAAACTCCTGTGGTAAAAAAACAATAAATCCCAAACAATGCGTATAAGCCACAGAAGTTAGCCACGGCAGAGTAAATCCAAGAACAGCTAAATAGCAGCAAACTTAGCGTGAAACAAATAGTCTCAGATCAAATATGACCATAGAATAATCCACAGATGCCAAATTCAACGGTATCACAGTTTATTACAAGTTAGCGCTTTCACCTATCAGGCTTCATCAGACTTTCAAAACTATTATAACAATCCTGTTTAAATAGCAGACAATCTAAATCTATTGGTCCACTTAGTAACACATCATAGTGTCAATTATTAAAATCGTAAGAGTTCAAAAGACTCTACATTTAAAACATACATATATAAAAACATAAAATCATAAAAACATCAACTTGTATATTACAGTCTTTATTTATTAACAAGCAGCTTTCTACCTTTAAGAACAGGCTTAAGGGAAACCTTATCATTAAGCCCAGGGAAGACATCTGCCCTGAGCCTAATGATCCACCTCACTTCACATTCCTCAGTGAAATTACCAATGTCACCTCCTCGGGGATTGGAAGTAATACTTTGCAAAACAAAAAAGACAAATGAGTGCAAAGGGTCATTTAAAGCACAATGCTTAGCAAGGGCATTCGATTCAGAACCAACACGTATTGAGTAAATATGCTCTCTAATACGTTCACGCAATTTACGATTGGTCTTGCCAATGTAAAATGCCTCACAAGCAACACACCTAGCTAAGTAAACTATATTTTCACTCAAACAATTTGTATTGGTAGAAAATGTATACATCAACCCTGTAACAGGGTGCACAAACTCTGTCTTAGTGTCAATAAAAGCACATTGTCTGCACTGACGACAGGGTATAGTATTAACCTGGTCTTCCTTCCGTTCACTCAGAGGTGGCAATGTTATATTTGTATGCCTATCCGAAAAATAAGGACTAGCCCTCATCATCCTCAATAAATCTGTCTGAGAAATAGCTCGATCTACCTCCCTCTGACTATACTGGCATTGTAAGAACATATCCCTTAAGCTACCAATCTCCCTTAAGTAACCTTCATCCTCTGGGTTCAGCCTCAAAGCTCTCATACATTGCCCCTTAACTACATTATTAAAAACAAAGCGAGGATGCATACTTTTACGATGCAGCAGGGTATTCTTATAACAAGTTTTCCTATGTATAGCAGTATTAAGTAAGCCACTATCAAATCTCTCAATTTGTACATCTAAAAAAGAAATATTATTAGAAAAATTGACAGTAAACTCCAAAAAAGTAGTCAGAGTATTCACAGATGACACAAACTCCATTAAACTGGACTCATCACCTCTCCAAATGAGGAAGAGATTGTCTACAAAGCGTCCTTATTTTTCGGATAGGCATACAAATATAACATTGCCACCTCTGAGTGAACGGAATCAGTTTGTGAGGTTGCCCATGTTTTTCACCTATGATATGGATGAGATTAAACAAATTATAGAGAGGCACTGGAATACTTTGTTATTAGATGAACGAATAGCAGGGGTAGTAGGTCCTAAACCAAATTTCTCTTTCAAAAATAAGAAGAATTTAAAACGTCTTCTGTGTCATCGTCCACTTAATAGGACGATCATTGATCGGAAGGAAGACCAGGTTAATACTATACCCTGTCGTCAGTGCAGACAATGTGCTTTTATTGACACTAAGACAGAGTTTGTGCACCCTGTTACAGGGTTGATGTATACATTTTCTACCAATACAAATTGTTTGAGTGAAAATATAGTTTACTTAGCTAGGTGTGTTGCTTGTGAGGCATTTTACGTTGGCAAGACCAATCGTAAATTGCGTGAACGTATTAGAGAGCATATTTACTCAATACGTGTTGGTTCTGAATCGAATGCCCTTGCTAAGCATTGTGCTTTAAATGACCCTTTGCACTCATTTGTCTTTTTTGTTTTGCAAAGTATTACTTCCAATCCCTGAGGAGGTGACATTGGTAATTTCACTGAGGAATGTGAAGTGAGGTGGATCATTAGGCTCAGGGCGGATGTCTTCCCTGGGCTTAATGATAAGGTTTCCCTTAAGCCTGTTCTTAAAGGTAGAAAGCTGCTTGTTAATAAATAAAGACTGTAATATACAAGTTGATGTTTTTATGATTTTATGTTTTTATATATGTATGTTTTAAATGTAGAGTCTTTTGAACTCTTATGATTTTAATAATTGACACTATGATGTGTTACTATGTGGACCAATAGATTTAGATTGTCTGCTATTTAAACAGGATTGTTATAATAGTTTTGAAAGTCTGATGAAGCCTGATAGGAGAAAGCGCTAACTTGTAATAAACTGTAATACCGCTGAATTTGGCATCTGTGGATTATTCTTTGGTCATATTTGATCTGAGACTGTTTCACGCTAAGTTTGCTGCTATTTAGCTGTTCTTGGATTTACACTGCCGTGGCTAACTTCTGTGGCTTATACGCATTGTTTGGTATTTAAATATTGTTTACAGCGTTCTGTATACTTCCTTTCATATTTTGCAAATAAGAAACAGTTTGAGCAAGTTTTAACATTTGGAATTCGTTTCTGACCTGTTTTGCCAATTATATGTGCAGCACAGATGGTCCACTCCTGTACATACCTCCAACCATTGTTTGATGCCTCCCAAATTCAAACTGTAGAAACTGGAGTTCTTTCTGGCCACAAGTCATTTCAACCATGTCTCTACTGACATCGTGTCCTTTAGATATGCCGCTTCTGACACCATGTTGTTCGTCCTTCTATATGCAGAAAATGAAGCAGGCGGGGTAGTTCATTTAAGATGCTTTATTACACAAAAACACATCAGGATGGATAGCAGCATCATCAAATATAAACAAACTGATTAACAGACAGATCTTACATATATACATGCTTACATCTCAACAGCTTACTACAAAATGACAGTCAGACCTGCATATGCTCTGCATTTGCACACTTGTGCAAGCCCTTGGATAGCTTCTTAAAGAGACATACAAACATTGATCTACAGGTGTCTCGATCTACATTAACAAGAATCATACCTCCAACTTGGCTAAACTTGATGATACCATGGACTCATCCATGTCCAAGTCAGCATAGGTAAGATTCATTACTATATCATGGCTAGCTACAAATCATCATCTATGGCCGTAGAGTCTCATGACTATTATCTAAACCTACTAGAGGCAGTCACCATTCAACCAAACTCCCTATTTATGGGTTACTTTTAACTACCCCTCTGTAGACTGTGAAACGTACACTGCCTCAAACCCACAGGCACAACACTTGCTGGACTTTATTAGTGCAAACACCTTGGAACAGATAGTGCATTCACCAACATGGAAGAGCATTGCACCCCCCCCCCCCCGGTGTCGCATCCTTGGATCACAAAACTATCTCAGTTGAAGTAATAATCAGCCTAGAAAATCCAACTAAGCCAGTGACAGTTACGAACTATTCAAAGGCAAACTACTTCCTAATAAATGACAGTTTGTCAAAATTCAAGGCTCCCCCAACTCCAAGACCATAGCTACCCATGCAGAATTATTCACAGAGTCACTATACAAACATTTGAATGGCTGCACAGAGGCTGCCATATCTACCAAAAATAAACTCAAAACAAACACTAAAAGCAAACCCAAGTGTAGAATCCTTACCTATACAGGGCATATAATAAAAGAAGAAAACTCATGGCCAGACTCAGGAATCTAAGAGCTTATTTCCTTTTGTTCTTACTATAAATGCAGAATCTCTGTCACAGTCTTTTAAATTGATCTAAATGCTTTTAGTGTCTAATATTGATGAATAATTGCTAGTTTATACTTCTGCAGAACTGCAACTAGAGCAATTGATCCAGGTGCAAGCTGTTAGGGGGTGCAATTAGCTGATGCCCATGGTGCAAGAGTGCAGTACTGGCACTAATTTATGTTGCAACAAGAATATTTTTGCTTCCTGAATGAATGTTGATATTGTATTTGTGGTAAAAGCTGAAGTGCTGTGTCATGTGACGTAAACAGTAGCATGCTGCTGGTTACATTTGCAGTATAGCAGCTTGCTACACTTTCAGATCAGAAGAGATTGCTTTGAAGAGTTGGGGGATGCTAGTTCAAGGAGCCGAATGTTGTCTAGCCTCTTTAAATAGAATTTAAGATTTTACACAAAGATTCATCATAAAACCCGGAAATCTGAAATTGCACTTTTTACTGGATGAAACCCCAAGGGACATGGTGTAGAAGGATACTGATCTCACAAATGGGTGAGGGCTAAATATACTGACGCAGGCTAGCTTAGGATATCTGTCCTGGATAGGGATGTAAAATTCCTATCCAAAATTACTTTCAAATTCATAAGGTGTATCTCAAGGAAAAATCAAAGCCATTACAAAGTTCAGAAGTTTCATACTTTTGATCTGACCCTGCTCATGATGACCTTGTTATGTACTATACCCAGGCAGAATGGGGTACTTCCTAGACCATAGGGATTTAGTAATTACCTTTGTGGGGATAAGATTTTACAAAGTGGTTAGGAGAAATAATGTCAATGGTCACATGGGAAAACGCTTATGGGATGTATGATCTGCAAACTCATTGGGATAGAATAAAAGATTCCCTCAGGTGATTAAGAATGCAATATCCAGTAGTACAATAAAGGTTAATAATGCAGTGTCTGACCCAGTTTCAGTACTAACTAGTCCTCTAGCAGCTGCAGCAAGCAAACAAGTGATGCTTTGTAATTAGAAAAACTTGTTAAATTTAGCCAAGGCTGAGATACAGCAGATTATACAATATAAATCTAATTTCACAATCCTTGCTCTAAAAAATATAAATATTGTGAGGGAGAGAAGCTTCTTGCACTTTGGCTATCAGACTGAGGCCATGCAAAACTCATTATATTCTTACATAGATAAGAAATTGTCACAAAACCAGAATGACTGTCAGACTATAATGGTACCAGAAACATTATCTCCTAATCCTGAGGTTAGAAGAAAAATAAATTTTCTTTCTACTGGGAATCAAACCTTGTTGGGTGTCTAGAAAATGACATCTGTATTGATCCCCTGCTTGCAGTCGTTGAGAATGCTACATAAATCCTTAAAATGGTGAGATTTATTTGAGATTGGAGTTGTCATTTCAGTTATCTATGTATGCCTCAGAAGCTAAATGTAATTTCTATGCTTTGTACGGTATATACCTGGGTCTCTATCACATTATCGAATACTTACTTAAATTGCTTTTAGTCAAAACCTCTCTTCATCGAATGGCTGTTTCATGAAACTTTTTCACAGGGAAAAGCAATGGCCAACCTAGCATCTTTCACTAAATTCTAAAAATTAAAAACTCTCCCTGCACCTCCCCTAATTAAATAGATCAACTCTGAGATTGCACTGCAGTGGAGAAAAGGGCAAATTCCTGATGATGGCCAACCATTGCTTTTCCCTGTGAAAAAGTTTGATGAAACGGCCGTTTGATGAAGAGAAGTTTCAGCAATGTGGGTTCAATGAAGAGTGATTTGACAAAGTAAGTATTCGTTTAAATGATATAGACCCATATCCCTCTCAGACTTTACATTCCTTACATTCATCATATCAAATTCTGGAACTGAAAGCTCAGTTGTTTAGTTTTATTCTGGCCAGGATTAGAACTCGAGTATAATGAAACAGATTCAGACAGGCAGGTTGCCTTGACAGGGTTATCATGTTACCATATTACTGCCCAATTTTACATGGAACATTATAGGTATGACTAGAGCCACTGAGGATATTGGAAGGCACTGGAGGGAGAAAGTAAGATGCGTTCCCTAGGAAGACCCTATCATATAGCTCATCAGGCTTTTTACCCCCCTCCCACCATGTCTGTATTGAGGAAATTAAGCAAGGAGTAGGGAATATTAGACGTGATGGACAGATGTAATAAATTTTGTCATGACGGATTATTCCAGGTTTTGTACAGTCATGCCAAGTCACTGATGTATGAAATGTTGCTTTAGAGGGGTTTTGATCATGCATTCAGATTAGCCCTCTGGGAGAAAGGGACTTTGGCTACATGGTGAGGACTTTAGGGTTAGGAGAAGTACATACATTTTGCTGCACTCAGTGAATTAATTATGCCTGGAACTCTATGTTGTTTTCAATCCATAGGTTCCTTGGCTCCACCCCCTACCTCCACCCACTGCCTCCAACCCGCACCCAAATCTAACTTGTTATTTTAAGAGAGGAATCACATGAGAATACAAATTTTTTTTGGACTCACCTTCCCTACAGTTTTAATTATGTACTGACCTGAGTATCTTTGCTTTAACACTGACTAGTCTTTTCCAGTTAGGAAATGGACTAACATCAGTAACTTTACTAATCATTACATAGAACTAATGACTTCAAAATAAAGCCCTTATGAAATATAGGATGGCCATCAGTCACTTCTGTTTGGGTTGGTGGTGGTATTCTCCTTTAAGCAGAGAATTTAAAAAGCTAAAAAACAATTATGTTATTTAAATTTTAAAATATAAATTAAATTTTTAATGTAGCAACAGAGAAACTGGAGAACACACTATGCAAGCTGGAACACGTATAATGGGATTGGTTAATATACCCCCAGATTCAGCAAGCTGTGCATGGAGTGCCTGAATAGTGTCAGAGCTGCTGCATGCAATATGGCTGACGAGCGATCCAGGACCGAGCATCCGAGATGTGAACGAGCACGCCTACACTTTTCCCACCAGACACTACTGCCATATGCTAATTACCTCATTTGTTGGTAAAAAACATGCAAATGAGGTGAATTAGCGGTCCAGGAAGCAGGCAGGCATCTGTGCAGAAATAGTGTAACCTGCAGAAATGTATTTGGTTACTAACCAAATACATTTCTGCAAATTGCAAAATGGAGGCATTACAGTTTGAAAGAAAGCATGTATTCAATGTAGTAGGCATGCCAATGGCCAAATATGTGGCCATTGGCATGAAAAATAGTTACAATTTAAGAAAAACAAGTTTATTATTTTTTTGGCCGATCTCGACTGTTTAAGTGTAGCGCAGTGGTGCGCAAACAGAATTGCCATGAAAATAAGAAAAAAGGGGGGAAATAAGCTTTTATACCCAAATCAGCATTTTGCCATAATAGTCAATGACATGCATAAGACAACAATACCGGGGAATAGTGGTAGCTAAGGGGGAAGGCTCAGTGTGAGTGTGGTAACTATGAATTAGCATTCTGGTTTATGTATGAGGGGATTGCTACTGAATCACAGATTCCCTCTCAGTGTTAGCTTGCACCCAACCTTTAGGCGCAGCAACACCATTGTATAAGAGGTGGATGACCTCATAAGGGTGTGTGTCATGCATGCTGAAAGCTTATTGGAGCTCTGTGGCCTGTGTTTGCCCTTAGCTAAGCAAAGCTAAGGAAGGATGTGTGTCTGAGGCTGCCTAGCAGTGTTTACACTGCCTAAATGGGTGTGCACGCCACGCACCGGGTTTTAAACAAGCAAACAAAAAAACAGGAAATAGCAGCACTGTTCACATCTGAGCACTGGGTATGAGCGGTGTGCCTCGGAGCTTAAACAGGAAGGCAATGGGAAGGGAAAACAGCAGTAGGAAGCCAATCAAAGAAAACTAGCATAGCTGGCAGGTGAAATGTATCAAAATCAGCCAATTACACAGGCAGCAGCCCAGTACACTACTATAAACTATGCAAACACCTTTCAGTCTAGTTTTTCCAACAAACTCTACACCACTGGTGTGGACAGACGTGGAAATTTTTACCTGATAAAACTAACAAAAATGTTAGGGGCTGCTGTTGCTCTTATACATCAATATATGCAAGAGGCTGAGGATGGTGGGGATGTGAATGCTCACGACTATCCTACAGTGAGGAGGAGGAGAAGAGTGTACAGACCCTGGGTAACCTACCAGGGCCTACATGAGCTGAAGACAGTGGAGTGCTATAGGGTGGACAGGGACATCCTACAGCAAATTGTTGAGCTGTGCCGGCCCCGCCTCACACACAGAATCAACAGAGGGGAACTCATCCCAGTGGATACCAAGGTATGTGTAGCCTTAAGAATATTAGCCACAGGTACTTTCCAAAGGCCAACTGGGGATATCATGGGGATCTCAAAGGCATCAGCATCCAGGGTATTCCAACAGTTCCTGGATGCCATGTCAGCTCATGCCTGTGAGCACATATATGTCCTCAACACCCGTGAGGTGTTGACCAGCAATATGCATCTCTTCCACCAAATAGCAGAATACCCTGTGGTAGTGGGTACTATAGACTGCACACACATGCACATCAAGGCACCACCCGGTGAGCGGGGTAGGGTCTACATAAACCATAAGGACTTCCCCGCCATCAACTGCCAGGTCGTGTGCGATGTCCAGGGCATTATCTTGAATGTGTGTGTTGGCAGCCCTGGAAGCTATCACAACTCCCACATCTGGCATATGACACATCTGTACCAGTCATTTGTCAGTGGGGGACATCCCATATGGCCACCTAGTGGGGGATGCTGGCTACACACTGGAGCTGTGTATGATGACACCCCTCAGAAATGTACTCACACCTGAACAAGAACTCCATAATGAGGCACATGCACAAACCAGACTCATAATAGAGCATGTGTCTGGGATACTCAAGTCACGGTTCTGCTGCCTGGACATATCCGGTGGAGCCTTGCAGTACTCTCCAGCTACATGTACACAAATGTTCATAGTATGTGCCATGCTACACAATATGATCCTGTGGAAACAGCTGCAGCAGGAAGAGCATAGGGCAAGGTCACACAGTCCTGCACCATTGCCAAGACCATCACAGGCACAGAGTGACTCAGAGGAGGAACCTGCTGAGCCTGCCCATGTAGGCAGAAGGAGGCATGCCCAGTATGTCCAGGCCTTGGCAAAGAGGCAATGCATAGCACATTACCATGTATAGGGAGTGTACTATATGCATATGACATAGTCAGCCCTCCAACACTGTCCTCAATACTGGCCCAGCCACAAGGTAAGTCACCCTTCTTATCAATTACTGAATGGAGGAGTATGTTCTGCTAGTTGTGTCTATGGTATGCACATGAACATGCAAGGGAATCAGGTAGCTGAATGGGATGGCAGCAGACAGTGGACACCTATATGGGCAGCATGAAATCCATCACAGATACTGGTGTCAACATACTAGGTAGTACTAGACAAGGTGACAAATCCCACTGCAGTACATTGGTGGCTCAAATAATTGTGTGGCTACAAGACACACACATACATGTCAGTGAGTCTCACATACCCACCACCAGCCTCAGCCAGCAGGACAGGTGTAGATTACCATAAAGAAAGGCTGGGCTAAGGCCTCCAATTGATGGCAGTGGTGGACAGCTCCCCTCCAGACCTACACAGACAAACTACAACAGGTCTGGCAGCTGTATATAAGTTCTGAAGGGTAAGAAGTCTGAAACTGAATAAAACCTAAGATCCACACTCTCCTGATATGCCTCCAGTCTGCATGATAGGTCAGAATACAATATGAAATGGAAGCCAACAGAGTACCTGAAATACCAGTACAGTCATAGCAAATGATTAAAGTTGTCAGGTGTGCCCCCCCCCCCCCCACAA
Organism: Protopterus annectens; assembly: GCF_019279795.1. Lineage (NCBI taxonomy): Eukaryota > Metazoa > Chordata > Ceratodontiformes > Protopteridae > Protopterus > Protopterus annectens. The sequence goes on from NC_056729.1 coordinate 1,860,677,280, forward strand.
TCCTATGTAGAAATGCAGTGACATGTAAGTGTGAGGAGTAATATCAGTGGAGCACAGATTACCCCAGCTGGCCCAGTCTACAGGATAGATTGTTGCATGTGTACAATATGTAGGGGTCTGTGTGTTCGGTTTTTGTGGGTTCAATATTGTCTGCAAGTGGTCAGCATGTAGGCATGGAGAGTTGTGCCTCGGTGGCCTATGGCTGGTACTGTGGCTGACAGGGCTATGTTCAAACAACTGCAGTGCCAACCACAATGCTCTAAAGCAATACCCATGTCAGCAGTCGTCCACACTCACTGTCCAGATGGCAATATCTGTCACCGTCTGAAAGATGGACATGCCATGAATGTGGGCCCAAACATACACAGTACACAGATGAAAGTACCGTAGACAGAGTGCATAAAATGTAACTGTCAACTGTACACAGCTTTGGAATTGTACATACAGGTTGGCAGCACATTAGTTGTCTGTGTAGTATGGACTACTGATGTAGTCTGGCCAATCACTGGCAGACCACAAAAGGCACAGTTATGAAGTAATGGCAGACTGCCTATGTCCCCACACAAGGCAGCATAAGGGGAATGTCCCAGGTATATCTGTGAGTCAGCTGCAAGTAGCTGCCATACCACACATGCACTCAGCTCACCCCACCATCAGCCACAGGTTTATCACAGGTCATATCCCTGCCATTAGGAATGAGTACAGTATGACCCCACTTCTGTATGAGAATACCCACAGAATGCAGCATGCTGAAGAGGTGTCCTATGCAGGTGTGTCCTGAGCTGTAAGCAGCACCCTGCCTGCATCCAGACCAGTGGATCAATATGGAAAGGAAGTATTGCCATTAACACCTTCCACACTTACCCTGTCTCCCAAGGGGAATCCGCTGGCTCGCAACTTGGGAATGTAGGAGTGACAGAATGCACTGCCTGCTACAGATGGCCTGCATCACTACCAAATGGCCTACAGTCCTCTGTGAAAGGCATGTGCCTTACCCGTAGTGCCAGTGTATGGTATCTCATGGGGCACTAACAACCTAACACAGTCAACAGAACACAAATGCAAGGCCATGTTGACAAATCCCAGTAGCATGCCCCCTACTGCAAGAACTGTGGACCAATCCATAAATACAACTGGGATAAAGGGTCAACTATAGGAATACTTCTCAGATATTGCTTGCATAATGTTAGGAAGTGGATAAAATAACAGAGGGGGGTGTAGAAGCATGGACGTCATGGAGTGTGTGAAGTCTGAAACTCTGATGTGTGCCCATACCACCCCTGCCTGCAAACCCATTAATGGGTGGCTACAAACCTGCTCATAAACCACAATGTGAAGGGGAACTGACCAGATATATGAGCCCTGCCTCTGGGTAAACTGGGTGAATCTGTACTGCTGAGAGGTATGGACACAGCAGGATATGGCCATTCTGTTAAGTCGATATATGTATAAGAAGGGGATCCTTAGCCACCATAACACCAAGGTGCTGGACCATTTACACAGACCCATCGGCAAGTGTCTGTAGCTACCCCTCCAGAATGGCAGGAGTGTGCAAGAATGTAAAGGCTGTGGCCCACAATACTGGACTTGGCTTCATTCGTCTTTTATTTCCCAGTAAATAACTGTGAGCAAATAATTATATCTGTCAGTAGTTGACATAATACATCACACTGTAAAACAGTACATATGTCTGAATATCTCTGCTAACACCAACCATGTAACACAAGCAGCACAGACAGCAATAGTTACAGTATCCCCCTAATTGTCTCCCATTGTTAATCCGTATTGTCAACCTATCTACAGATATCTTGCAGAAACAGGCTGCTAGCTGTATGTGTGGAACACCAAACCCTGGACTGGAGTACAAACCTACTTGGAATGGATTCACACATCAATACAGAAGGTCATACTGGGCATGTTCATACACTTAGAGAAATAAAGCACATGTCTGACAACACAGTGGACTCTGCATATCTGTCATTTACAGATGTCTGTGCACACACACCAAATTGTACACCATTGATACTTCACACACACTGGATAGGAATACTCACACATATGTAAGACCAACAGACTATAATATGTCAAACATACACACACACAGATGTGGGGAAAAGAGGGAGACAGACAGTGACAGAGAGAATTCCATTATGAGGCCTGTCCCTCCCACTACACATCCAATTGGCCTATATCACATGATGTGCTTATGTCAATCACTGTAGACTCCTTTTGGTAGCCCTCAGCCCTACAGTGCCTGTGGTGCTTGTGATAACGGTGTAACATGGTAGTACAAATAAGTATTCATGTAGCATTTGTAAACTCAGCTCTGTCAAATGTAAAGTTGTGTGTGACTGACTGTGTGTGTGTGTTTCCAGAGGAATGACTTATGGCCCATTCACACACACTGCACTTTCCATTGCCCATGTTAGCATGCCTGCTGATGTCAGTCACCTTGAAATAACCCTTTGGCCAAGCCTCAATCCTATAAGCTCTATGGAGCTTGCAATAACTGTATAATACTGTAGTGTAACAAACTAGTTAGATTCGAGTTTGAATCCCAGACATGGCAACTGTTAAACTGTATGTGTGTTTGGAGCTGAATGATTTTGAGGCTATTCACACTCACTACACCTCCCATTGCTCTACTTTAGCACTCCTGCTGATGTCAGTCACCTTGAAATAACCTTTTGGCCAAGTTTCAGCCCATAAGCCCCGTGGCACTTGTGATAACTGTGTAATACCATAGTATAGCAAACTAGTCAGGTAGGAGTTTTAATATGGGACCTGGCAACTGTGAAAATGTGTGTGTTTGTGTAAGAGAGTGTGTACGTCTTTACTGACACCTAATTTTGTGGACATTCACACTTACTACACTTCCCTTACCCCTCCTTTAGCACTGCTGCTGATGTCACTCACCTTTAAAGATATCTTTGGAGAGTTCTGTTCAACATATAAGTTCCATGGTGCTTGTGATAACTGTGTAATACAATTCCCTTATCTCTCCTTTAGCACTAGCACTGCTGCTGATGTCACTCACCTTCAAAGATACCTTTGGACAGCCGTTCAACATATAAGCTCTGTGGCGCTTGTGATAACTGCATAACACCATAGTGTAACAAACTAGTTAGATAAGAGTTGTGATCCTGGTCCTGGCAATTGTGGAAATATATGTGTTTGTGTGAAAGAGAGTGTGTGTGTGTCTTTGTTGACACCTGATTTTGTGGACATTCACACTTACTACACTTCCCTTACCCCTCCTTTAGCACTGCTGCTGATGTCACTCACCTTCAAAGATACATTTGGACAGTTTTCCAACACATCAATTTCGTGGCGCTTGTGATAACTGCATAATACCATAGTGTAGCAAGCTAGGTAGGTGTTCTAATTCTGGTCCTGGCAGCTGCTGATGTCACTCACCTTCAAAGATACCTTTGGACAACCTACCAGCATATAACCTCTGTGGCACTTGCGATAACTGTGTAATACCACAGTGTAGCAAACTAGTTAGTTAGGAGTTCTAATCTTGGTCTTAGAACTGTGAAAATATTTGTGTGAGATAGTGTGTGTGTCTTTGTTGACACCTGATTTTGTGGACATTCACACTTACTACACTTCCCTTACCCCTCCTTTAGCACTGCTGCTGATGTCACTCACCTTCAAAGATACCTTTGGACAGTTCTCCAATATATAAGTTTCATGGCGCTTGAGATAACTCTGCACTACATTAGTATAGCAGACTAGTTAGGTAGGAGCTTGAATCCTGGTCCTGGCAACTATGAAAATAAGTGTGTTTGTATGAGAGAGTGTGTGTGTCTTTGCTGACACCTGATTTTGTGGACATTCACACTTCCCTTACCCCTCCTTTAGCACTGCTGCTGATGTCACTCACCTTCAAAGATACCTTTGGACAATTTTCCAACATATAAGCTCCATGGTGCTTGTAATAAATGAGTAACACAGTAGTAGCAATGCATAACTAGGTAGGTTCAAAACTCATTACTGTGTGTGTCTGTCATCAGTATCCTGTGCAGGTGTTGGTGTGATTGTGTAAAAACACGATTCATTGTGGGGTGGGTTTTGCTGCATTATTATACTAAGAACCTATATGTCCCAATGTCCACATTACAAGGCCAACAGTTGTCAAACACCGTAGAGATTGGTGTAGACAATCCACAGCCATAAATGTCTACTGCCATGTACAATGACTATGTGACAGCATGGATTAGTGAACAATATAGGCAACCCTTATAATACTCAGAGACCACTCTCCACCCATGGATCATACACTAACATGCTTGGCTCTTTCTCTGTCTGTCTTTCTTTCTCTCTGTCTGTCTGTCTCTTCCTCTCTGGTAGATGTGGAAAAATACATCTGTTCTGCATAGGCAGCAGCTTGACTTTTGTAGGTAATGCTCATGATCAGCTGATGGCCTGTGCATGAATTGGAGTCCCCCACTTGCTAATTGCATGTGGAACAGCTGTGGTATCATTCCTATAGCCAATTGCATGGAAACACACTCCTATAACTCAGCACTTCATGTGGGTGTTGGCCCTTTTCCTAAACTGTGAGCAGGACTTCATGTGGGTGTCTGACAAACAACATCACAGAGGGTAGTTGGAAATACCTCTTACAACAAACACTGTGGAGACAGGCCAACAAAATGGAGGGGGATGTACCAGACATGGGGACAGAATGTAAGTACTGCTGTTCTACATTTGAAGTAATGGTTTAACAGGGTTTGTGGGGATATGGCTGTTCTGTATGATTTAAAGTCTGGCATGACAGTGTTATGTGGTTGAGAAAACTCTCACCTGTAGGACTATCTGCAGACTGGCCAGAGTTTGGCACCTTAGATTTGGTGTGTTACTCACACATTGTCTGCCTTAATAAATGCAGTAGCATACCCTGATGATTGCAGTCAGTAAATGGTAACATCCAGGTGTGTTACTGCCTTCATATCCCTCAGAAGAGATATGTTACAACAAACCCTGGTACACCAGCAATTTTCTCAGTTTATAACAGCAATATGTCAATATTGGCCTTGTGTCTGAGCCTCTGTCCCCTAAGTATGTCACCCTTTGTCCATATGTCATGCAGTAAGAGGTGGATATGTACAGTATATCATTATTTACTGACATCATTCTTGATATCAAGCCAGTGATATATCAGACTGACAGACATGTTATGTATAGGATACCTTATATTTGAGGACAAGACCTGGACATTCTGTTGTAGTCTGTACAGTAGTGAGGTCTATGTACTTATGGTGATTGCTGACAGCGTGTCAGTATTGTGTAGCAGTGTATTGTGAATATGTTACTTGGCCTGTGTACAGACTGGGGTAGATGTCAGTGTTCTTGGTCCTGTTCTATCTGACATTGCATGCTGCTCAAGTTTCTGGTACCCTATCAGCTTATATGTTTGTAGGGCCAGACTGAGACATGTCCCATACCACAGTCAGGCATCAGACTACATTGTGAATTGGGCCAGTATATGTAGGGTTAGTGTGTGAGTGGCAAATGTGATGATGGGTTTTGTTCACACAGCCATATACTGTGCTATTAATTAGGCTTACCATTATGTGACTGTCACTGTGTTGAGATTGCCTGTGGGTATGCACTTTCACACTGGTGTCTGTTATGCCATGCTGTTACATGCCTCTAGTGCCTGCTGTAGTTGCAATTACATGTGTATTCCCCCATAAGGAAATTGGGATAGTGTTGAGGCAGTCTGCCTGTAGTTTAGACAGTGCTTGGTGAAATGCCTAGCAGCTCAGTGTATTTACTATAGTGTGATGTTATGTCCAGATATTTGTCAGATGTTGCCTGGCCACCATATGTGTTGTGTATTTCTGACAAAGCAGCGGGATGCTGTGAAGATGTATGTCACTAACTATTGGAAAGTATGTGGGCTTGGGACCTCTGCTTCTCCATTACAGTAGCAAGGGGTGTGAGTATACTGTATGGGACACCTGATTATATATGGGAAGTACCACAATATTTTCTCTTTGTATGTGTTACATACTTGGGTAGTATCCCAGGTTATATGCAGTCACACATGCATGTATTGTATCACTACATTACCACTTTTAACAGTGCTTTTCCAAGTAAGAGTAGATTGCAGATTGTAGCACTGGAACCATAGACCCCCTGCATGCAAAGCTGGATTCTGAGTACTGACTTTCGTGTTCTTGGTGTTTGAGCTGTATGTTTTTATGCATCTCCTATTGGATAATGATCTGATATGCTGATATTAACTGAAGACTACTATGTTTTTAGGACTTGTCATTGAGGACTGCTATCATGTAGTAAAGGCATATCTGTTTCAGATATCTGTCTTTCAAAACATTCATCCTAATGCATAACCTGTTGGCTATCTACTTTCTGTACTGTCCTCTGTACAGATGTGCAGATGTCAGGTATCCCTCTTGACTGCTTACAGCAATCTCTGATTGACTGACACCGACATGTCTGCCCAGCTGTATTATGAATGCCACAGCTAGGAAACCCCCACTCTCTGCGCACTACATGCCATGGATACTTCAACCAGACTACCACAGTCAACAGAACATGTTTGGGTACGGGTCCCTAATCCAGACACTGGCCATGTCATGCAATATATGTTGCATACCTGTTAATTGGAGCACCTCACTGGTCCTCTTCAAGAGGAAGCCAGATGACTGGATGTTGAATGTAACTGTCACCCTGGGGATCACTCAAGTGACAGTAGTTGATAGATGGCCTGCTGACAAATGTCAGGTGGCATGATACCACTGTACTCACATGCCCTACTCTTCTCATCTCTCCGTGGACATTAGTCTGGTACACACCTAGGACCTCAGTACTGATAAATGTGTCTGTGTGCATTACTGAGTATAACAGTGTTTGTGTGTATGTAAACATGTAGTTGAAAATACTCTGAGGGCCTTCTCACCCACTACACCTCCCATTGCTATACTTTGAAAGGCTGCTTCTGTAATTCACATTAAATGTACCTTGTGACAATCTTCACCCTGTGGGCTACCTGGAGCTTGCAGTACCAGCATATCACTGTTCTACAAATGGGTAGATAGGTGTGGGTTACCCTCTGAGTCCTGGCAAATGTGTGTGTGTGTGTGTGTGTGTGTGTGAGTGTGTGTGTGTGTGAGTGTGTGGGTGTGTGTGTGTGTGTGTGTGTGTGTGTGTGTGTGTGTGTGTGTGTGTGTGTGCGCATATTTGTAGGAGACAGCATTCTGAGGCCACATTCTCCAAATACACTAATCCTTGCCATATATTATAAGGGATGGTGATGTTGCTGACATTAAGGCAGCCATGACAAAACCCTCACCCTACTATCCCTGTGGTGTGTGCAATAAATGCATATCCCTGTAGTAGCAATAATTATATAGACAAGGGTTTGTTTCTCAGTCCTGATAAATGTGTAGTTGTGGATATGTCAGAGCATTATCATGGGTGTCAGTGGGTACAATATCCAATGTGGGGTGGGAGTGCTGGGTATACTGTCTTTACACCATGGTACCCACAGTACATGTCCCAAGGTCCACTGTATGAGGACCACTGTCACCATCAGCCATGCAGGTAACTAATGACACTATCCAGCGCAATAATGCATGTGCTGAGTGCAAGAACTCTGTAACAGTATAAAAAGTCCTTTTTGTTTCAAAAGCGCTCTTTTTCTTCTTATAACTAGCAATGTTTTTTTCAAGTTTTTTTTGTTTTTTTTTTTTTTTTGATTTTTTACTGTTTTACTAGCTTTTTCAAACATCTGGGTAAGAAAGAACTTTTTTTTTTTTTCGACATGACTGGAGTGTCTTTAAGCTTTGAGGGAGGCGTGCATATGGTGATTGTGATTTGCTTTTTTTTTTTTTTTATTTCATAACTCCCTTTACTTCGCTTGTGCTGTGTACTTCTTTTTGCTGTTCTGTAACAGTATGGACTCACTGACAAGGTAGTCGACACTGCTAAACCCAGGTCTGTCACGTGTGTCTATGACTGTATGTGTTTGTCAATGTGTATATGACAATAATATTATATTATATTATATTATATTATATTATATTATATTATATTATATTATGCATTGTCCATTAACACCCAGTATATAACCCATTACCAGACTGTACAAGGCCTGGTGATGTTGTTCACTTTACAGGAAGCTCGGGACACACCTCACTCTACAAGCTCTGTGGTGTGAGCAATTAAGGCCAAACACATTAGTAGCAACACATACCTTAGGTAGGGGTTCAAATCTCAGTTTTGCCAAGTAAGTGTGTGTGTGTGTGTGTGTGTGTGTGTGTGTGTGTGTGTGTGTGTGTGTGTATGTGAAGGGATCTACTTCAGTTTGCAGGAAATATATTTCCCAGGAGATCATTTGTTCGAGAACTAACAGGGAAAAGGTAACATTTCAAAGCAATCATCTTGTGGAAATTCATTCCATTAAAACTAGTAGTGGATGTGTAAATGCCCTCTTCCCCACTGTACAGCTGTACATTGATACTGAAGTTGGTATATATAGTTGGGTGTGATTGTTGTGGGCACAGCCACCCACACTGGGGTTATTGTTGTGTGTATCCCCCAGCTTACTGTGCTGTTATACTGTACAGTTTATGTTAAGAGGTTATGTAGTTGGTAATTACACTATTGTGGTTCTACACCACCCCACACCCTCCAAAGTGGGGGGATGTGCCCCCACACCAGCAGACCTATGTATACCACCTCCAGGATTGCACTACATTGGGGAAAAGGACATATACCCTGCCAGTACCATTTTCACTGACATTAAATCTGGTGGACTGATTATGTACTGATGTGATGTTTTGGAAATTTGGTCTTGGTGGAATTGCCTAGGCCAAAATGGAGTACATCCATGTGAACAGTATTGTCTGTGCATTCATCAACCCAAAAGCCTCTGTGTGTGTGTTATTCACAAACATTTGGTGTGTGCCACCCAGTACACTTATCATTGTCCACTGTAGAAGAGCCACTTACATCTGCCACCATGCACTCATCTGTATACACCCCTCAGACCTATCAGCCATGTGGCACATGCAGTAACTGTTATACAGACCTGTTACCTATGTTCAGCTGTACCTGGGATATGACACAGTCAATGTGTTACCACAGTGTCACACCCCTTGTAGGAAAGGACAGCAGACCAACATCCTCCTGACACACAGACACCTAGAACACAAACAGAATACATTATGGTGACCACAATCAGTCAGTGTTAATAACAGCTTTAATGAATCATGGCTGGACAGCTACACATCCTGACATGTAAGCATTAAACAATATAGCTGACAACATGTTAAACAGCAGTACATTGTTAAACTTTAGTACATTCACCCTGTGCATCAGAACCATATTAGCATGTCCTTGCATCGATGGTATGGATGACAGGGATGTGGCACAGGTATCATCATATGCACAGGGTGTGGTGTGGGTTTTCCAGAGGCTTAGGCTGAGCCATTTGGTTGACATCATGTGAGTGGGTTAGGGGGTTCTTTATTAAATGATCTGTGTAGACGTAAAGTGTGTGTAGGTATGGAGGTGCCTTAGCTGTGTTGGTGATGTGTGTGTGTGTGTGTGTGTGTGTGTGTGTGTGTGTGTGTGTGTGTGTGCGTGTGTATGTATGGACACAGTTCTGCCATGTGGTTGCCCTATACAAGAGTATGTTGGACAGCTGCGCACTGTACATGACAGGGTGTACAGATCACCGTGTCCGGCCACAGACATGGGAACTAAGCCTGCCAGGGGTTGCATGGGCACCACCAGGCAGAGGCAAAGATATGGTACTCCCCCTGATGATGACAATTGTCTGCTAGATACATGTCCCTGTTGGGACTGGCCAGGACCACATGCACATCTCCTGCTGCATTGTGGTGTGGACAGCACCCCCCCTGCAGTGCTGGTGCAGGTACTGTCAATACGGCAGTAGCCGTGAGATGTTGCATGTCCACGTAGACCCCCCACCTGTAGATGTTGCTGACCTACTCCATGTGGCCGATGCCCTAATCCCACCACATGCTCTATCACAGACACCACATGGTCGAGGATTCCCACCATCTCACCCAACTGTGTATCCATGACCTTTGCAAAATAACGATGGGCATTTGCATGATCACGGATGTAGTCACGTACAGCAGGAAGTGTAGCTCTCTGGACCCTCAGACTATCTCTGGTGTAACATTCTATATGTGCCTGCACCTCCATGATGGCCCAAAACATGCTTCTGGTGACACCTGCTGTGATACTTCTGCCAGGGGCATGATGGCCAGCAGCCCTTCTACGAGTACCCCCGTACATCTGCCTGTGTGGTACCTCGCCAGTCATCTGGCTATGGCTGCTGTGTACAGACACACTTGCCATAGTCACTACACTTTCCTGTCCCATGCCACCACCTGCCAGCTGTCCCTCATCTATGGCCACTGGTGATGGGGTATGTATTGACATTGTGACTGTGTGTGGGGATGGGGTGGATAAAAATGGGATGCCAACCAATGGCACAGATTCAGTCCCTGATAACCCTGCCTGTGCCTCACTATGCCTATCATCATTGTCAGAGGCTGTATGGACACTAACATCAGTTTGCCTGCAGGAGGGACCCTGACCCACCTCACCACCTGTGAGGGGCAGACAAAACATGAAAATTATGACCTGCACATTATGTTTTACTTCTACACAGACACACACACACACACACACACACACACACACACACACACACACACACACACACACACACACACACACACACACACTTACAGGTGAGGTGGGACAAAGATATTACACAGACCTCTCATTACCCAACAGTCAACATGCATGACATATGGCACTCAACAGCATGCACTGCAACCATACTCAGTCCTTGTTACCAACATTATACATCTCTGTGATGCATGCGTTGTGTTAGTAGTTGATGCCTCTTCCCCTGGAACACACTGCACCCATGTACACAGTATTGCTGGGCACATGTACAGCACACTGGTATGTACTGTACACTATACCTCACAAGTGTACAGAACATTGCTGAATATGTATATGTGTGGCAGTTATACTTGCACTGTAGCTCACAGCCCTTATGTGTTTGTCTGACACATACCTGGGATGATATGAGGACTGATGTCAGTAATTAATGCCTGATCTTGGATTTGCAGATCTCATCAGCAGCAGTGCATGTATGTGCAATAAAATACGGTTACACTGACAACCCTCAAAGCTTAACATGGATATGAGGAGTGTACACACCCTTGTTGACATGCCAGCCTCTTCTATGATATGTAATGGGGCCACACTACTGCATTTAACATTACACACACCTGATATGTGACATATGACCTGTGCAATCCAATTCAGTATCAAACAAATGTGTTAGTCATGCAGATGCTGAATGAGATGCATACAATATGTGGTTTGCATAAGCATGCACACCCTTAACATGATGGTTTGTTGAACCACCTGTTAAGTGAACTACAGCAGTCACTATTCCGGGAAGGGGTATACTAGCATGGCCGATCTTCACTTGCCATTATTTGGCCATTCTGCCCTACAAAGGTCCCCTAACTCTGCCAGAGGTCAGCTCATGTGTACAGCCCTTGGAGGTCACACAGTGGCTTCACTATTGCTGTAGGGTCTGGGTTATGTCTGGCACAATTCATAACCTTGACTGTTCGGATACAGCCATTCTTCACTAGCATTAAATGTATGCCTCAGTTCACTGTTTTGTTTCAAGCTGACACCCCTCCCCATCCTCAGCCTTATTGCAGATGCCTGACAGCTATGGGCCACACATGAGTGTTATTTTGCAGTGTTCCAAATTCCAAACACCATGTCTACCAGCCTAGTTCCAGCTAATAAACAGCAACTATAAAGGTGTACACTGCCACCAGCAAGCTAAGTGTTGGGGATGGTGGCTCTAAGGTGGAGTGAGGTATTGCTTGTGCACCACACATATCATTATGGATACTTTATGTAGGTTTGAGCTTTGGTCTCATGACATTACACATTGCAACACATGCCTTTGGGAGACTTGATGTTATGCTTATGCTACCTGTACAGAGCCCTGGATGATGCTTCATGTGGGCAAATCTTCTGTCTGATTACCCTAACCCATGTGCCACACTTATGCTGAATTCAGGTGATTGTCAACACAGGTACTGCACAGGCAGTACTTGCTAGACATTCCTGCTTCTCCCTTAGTGTTGCTGCATGTCTCTGGGCAGCCTCCATGACAAGTTTGCAACATGTTTTGTCATCTGTTTTGGATAGGCATCTATTTATTTTCTACATCAATGTTGTCCCATACTTCATACACACATTCATGACTGTCTACACTGTATGCCATGGTCTATGCGATGGTGAGGGAATGGACTTTTCCCACTCTTGAGTGCTACATTTTTGATATGGGATCCATTTCGTGGTTTGTAAGATGCGTGCAAGCCACGGCTGCCTCTGAGTGAGTGAGGTGAGTGGGCAAATGTCATGGACACACTTCTTGGAAAGCAGACCATTACTTGGTGTGACATTGAGGCCCTGTACTTGATGGAAGGTGTGTACTCAATAAGAGTGAATGCTGTCAGTACATCACAAGCTGCTCCACAATATGTTATTTGGAGTGTGTGCACACATATGCTTCCAGTGTTTTGTAAGGTTTGTATTCCCCATTTTTGTTGTCCTAACATAGGATTCCATATTACACATTCATTGCTCATGTTAGGATCATATTACAGGTTGCAAAAGGTGTGGAATGTGTTACTGTGGTCTGCCGTTGTATATATCAGGAACAGTTGCCATTGTAATAGTGGTGTATACACTGTTGTATCCCCTTTATATGGGTAATGTTTCATATATGTCCCTACTGTAGGCCATTTGTCCTACAATTTTGTTTATCTCTGTCCACACATCTGGCACTGACAGGTTGTGAGGTATACTGCAGGACTCGCACATACCCTTCAGATATGCCACCATGGTGACCACTGTGATACAGTGCAGTTAACACCAACATAAATGTACATGTACATCATGCATTATGGGTAGATGTGTTAAATGTGTGCATAGCAAATAGCATGGCCTTAACATGGCCGGTGTATTGGCAAAACTGAACATAACAACTCCATACTCACCAGCTACAGGCTGCTGTCAGACTTGTATACCAGAGGGACCTAAATAGTTGTGTGAGAGATGTAATGACAGTAGCCACACCTGTGGCATTGGTACAGGGTGGAAGCAGCATATCAGCACATCAACAGTACAAACCCCATAACTAGGGATTATGCACATCTGTGCATTACTACACTCCAGCAATAGACTATCCTATCTGACATATGCGTGTAGATACTTTACAGATAAAAATGGATATGCAACAGTGTTCTAGTAATGTGCACTGGGGCCTAACCTGCATGCTCCTCATCCATTGTGTGGGTGGCACCCACCTCTACAATGCTGTCTTCAGCTTGATGGTGTGTCTGGTGGGCGGGTGCCCCAAGGCTGGTGAGGAGTTTCTCAGCATGCGTCAGTGGGGGCTGGATGGCTTGACCCCCAGCTGTGGCTAGCCGGTTCCTCACAATGGCAGCAGCATGCTGACAGACATGGTGGATGAGGTATGTGCAATGCTGCCTCACCTGCTTATAATTTCGGCTGTGCAGGCTGACATCATTTACCCTGTGGACAAGCTCGTTCCACAGGGTGGTCCTCTCCTGCAGATCCTGGGCTCTGTGGCCAAATAAGATGCTGTGATGTTGTATGAGATGTTGTATAATGGTCTCATTCTCCATGTTGGTGAATGCAGGGAGCTGTGCCTGGGGATCACTTCTGTGGCACTGCTTGACAGGGGCACAGGAAAATAATTTTATTGGTTGGCGAAAGCCAGGGAACCTTTTTGGCTAGGCTTATATGGGCCCCAGGGCCGATAGCCTAGTACCTACCTATGGACCTATATTACCTGGAAAACATAAACAGGATAAAAGGTCACAGGACCTCATAGTTGTCCACTTGCACATCAACAGTGGATATTACTTGCAAATCATCCAGACTATACCATAACACTGTAAGCTATCATGGCTTTGGCATCTTGCATTACATTCCTGGCCCTGACCTGTCTAGTTCCCCAAATACTGGATACTTAATGGCATAATACACTAATCTCCATTCATATCTGTGTAGAGGGATGACAGTGGCCATCTTCCATGTGGTGGTGTGTGGATGGTGACAAGTCTGTGTTTGACTGTAGTGTGTGATGGAGCTGTGAGCACATGCCTGGGTTCATGTAGGAGGCAAACTGTGATGTTCTCATGCCCCATGGAGACTTGCTGTTATTGCCATCAGTTGGCATTATGTCCATGCTCACCACTGATGTGGACAGGGGTGTGGATTATGTGCATATCCCCCTGTACAAATTTTGTGGATAGGGTGGCACTGTTCCCACCTAACCTGTCTGATGCAGGTAGCCTGTATCCATGGCATGTGTGTATGAGGTGTGCTTTACCCCCAGTACAGGTTGAATTGTGTTACTTCCTCTGAGACCGACTACATATATGGAGACATTGTTGCAATTGGCCTTGGTGGTGTGGGTATATCTGATTTCTAGTCATAGTCAGCCTTACAGGAAGTCACCTGTGAACCTACATGCTTGCTCAGATAGAGGTGGACTTGCTTCCAAGTTGTGGTCTGCACATATGTGTCCCTGTACAGCCACTATAGCAACCTATTATGTTCTTTGTGTATTGGTGCTGTCCACCAAGGGGAATTACTCTATCCTTGGTGGAGGCTAGCTTTACTGGTCAGGTACTGCTGATTCCATATAGTTACAGTGGATATAAAGTGTACACACCCCTGTTACAATGCCTGGTAGTTGTGCAATTGAAACATGACCCCACAAAAGTTCATGTCAACACAATCCCCACCTGTAATGTGACCTACGGCCTGCTCAATTCAATAGAGAACATAACAAACTGACCTTTGGACACACATTGGAAATAATACTCAGTACAGTAAGCCAGGTGAATGTGTGTGCACAAACATAAACTGATATTTTGTGTATAAACACCTGCTGAGATGATTACAGCATCTGTTTGTCTTGGTTTGTACTCTAACATCATGTCACATCTTCACTTGGTAATGGCTGCTCACCTTCCATGATACAGCTTTGTTTCCTTTTAAATGGAATTGTACAGGTTATGTGTCACATTTGAGGTGAGAAACACTTTGCAATGACTTTCTGTGGTCTCATTGGCAAACAGCACACAAACCTGGCATTCCAAAAAGGGTGTGTACACTTTGCCTATCCAGTGTGTATGGGTGTTGATATAGCTGTTAGTGGTAGGCATGGACAGTGGGTCATAACACAGTTGTACACTTCTATGGTTACTACCTGATAATCATGCCTACTGTAGTACCCATATCAGTGTCATGGCAATGCAACAACCAGTAGCTGTACACATTTTATTTTGTTGTACGCAGTGACACTGATATTATACACATGTGCAACATGCACAACCTATTTTTCAGACTGCTTGGGACCCATGTTTTTACTTTCGTGCCTTTCAGCTGAACATACATATACATACACAAGCTCAGGGGATACCTGGTATACATTTGCATTCTATGTCAGTATGGCACACTGTATGTACAGTCTTGCAGCTCAATCATACATCTCAACCTATCATACCAGGACTTCTGGACAATGGTCCACATCAATGGGTGACAACAGGGAAATCAGTATTGATAATGTAATAATATAGCTGATATAACTGGAAGCATGGAGGTGCTTAGGAGAAATGGCAGTGGAATTTTTAACCAGATTGTTTAATGAAATTTTGGAAAGTCAGAGGATGCCTGAGGAGTGGAGAAAAAGTGTTTTGGTACCTATCTGTAAGAATAAGGGTGATGTGCAGAGCTGCAGTAATTACAGAGGGATAAAATTGATCAGTCACAGCTTGAAGTTATGGGAAAGAGTAGTGGAAGCTAGGTTAAGAAGGGAGATGATGATTAGTGATCAGCAGTATGGTTTCATGCCAGGAAAGAGCACTACAGATGCAATATTTGCTCTGAAAGTGTTGTTGGAGAAATACAGAGAAGGTCAGAAGGAGTTGCATTGTGTCTTTGTGGACTTAGAAAAAGCATATGACAGGGTGCCTAGACAGGAATTGTGGTATTGTATGAGGAAGTTGGGAGTGGCAGAGAAGTATGTAAGAGTGGTACAGGATATGTACGAGGGTAGTGTGACATTGGTGAGGACTGTGGTGGGAGTGACAGATACATTTAAGGTGGAGGTGGGATTACATCAAGGATCAGCTCTGAGCCCTTTCTTATTTGCAGTGGTGATGGATAGGTTGACAGATGAGATTAGACAGGAGTCCCCGTGGACTATGATGTTTGCAGATGACATTGTGATATGTAGTGAGAGTAGGGACCAGGTTGAGGAGACCCTGGAGAGGTAGAGATTTGCTTTAGAGAGGAGAGGAATGAAGGTCAGCAGGGCTAAAACAGAATATATGTGTGTAAATGAGATTGAGGGTAGAGGAATGGTGGGGATGCAGGGAGTAGAGTTGGTAAATGTGGATGAGTTTAAGTACTTGGGATCAACAGTTCAGAGTAATGGTGAGTGTGGAAGAGAGGTGAAGAAGAGAGTACAGGCAGGGTGGAATGGGTGGAGAAGAGTGTCAGGAATGATGTGTGACAGACAGGTACCAATAAGAGTGAAAGGGAAGGTCTACAAGAGGGTAGTGAGACCAGCTATGTTATATGGGTTGGAGACGGTAGCATTGTCAAAAAGGCAGGAGTCAGAGCTGGATGTGGCAGAGTTAAAGATGTTAAGATTTGCACTGGGTGTGACTAGGATGGACAGGATTAAGAATAAGTATATTATGGGGTCAGCTCAGGTTGGACAGTTTGGAGACAAAGCAAGAGAGGTGAGATTGTATTGGTTTGGACATGTGCTGAGGAGGGATGCTGGGTATATTGGGAAAAGGATGCTAAGGATGAGCTGCCAGGTAAGAGAAAAAGAGGAAGGCCTAAGATAAGGTTTATGGATGTGGTGAGAGAGGACATGCAGGTGGCTGGTATGAAAGAGCATGATGCAGAGGACAGGAAGAAATGGAAACAGATGATCCACTGTGGCGGCCCCTAACGGGAACAGCCAAAAAAAGATGAACACAAGTATATGTGTATGTGACTACAGATATCAGTCACAATTGTGAATATTGTCCAGTAGAACACTGTACAGTTGAATGTTGTTAATTCAATATATCACATGCAGTTTAACACACACATCTGCAACAGTACTTTACTATGCACATGCCCTATATGGTATCTCAGATTTACAATACAACCATGTATAATACTCATATTCACAGGTAGCATATGGATATGGGCAACATCCCATTAACTGGCCTAGCAGTGGCACAGTCACGACTCTTTGACAGACACTGTAGTGGTTGCCATATGTGAGCTAGCCTTTCCCCGGATGAGTCAGGGTCCTCAGCTGTGACCCAACCTTTCCAACTCTTAGAGCATCACATGTGGACAAAACCTAACATTAGGGGGGTATATAGGGGCAGATCTTAAATATGCCTGTTACAAACCTATGAAGTTTGTAGCATAATACATTTTGCATTACCATGACTGTTCTGATGGTGGTGGGGTCTGGAACTCAAGTGTTTGTCACTACTTCATGACTTCCATCTCCAGCTATTTGCCAGACTAATATAGATGTTAGGAGGAACAGACCAAACACTATGATGGGTAGATCTTGACATTCTGTGAAGATCTGCACAGTTGACAGGTATGGCCCACTGCAGACAGAGCCAGATGCTATGTCCATAGCAGTTGTTCAGCAGGACATCATTACAGAAAGTCTTGATGGCACATACAAATCTTTCAAATTCATCTCTCCCATCATTACAGACCGAGTACTACATTCAATTACATGCTTACATGTTTCACATACCTGTTGTACTATTATGGTGTCTTCTGTGCTCCTGTTTATGTGTTCCTTGTTTTGTTTGTTTTTTTCCTTTTTAGTATTATGTTTGTTCTCCCCCCTCTCCACTACAGGGATCGAGCTAGTTTGAATAGGTTGCAGTATGGCTTTTATAGGTGACGCTCATGATCAGGTGATGGCCTCTGCACCAATTCTTATTCCCCACTTGCTGATTGCATGCAAGTAGCTGTGTAGTTCTTCCAATAGCCAATGTCACAGCAACCCACTACTATAAATGACTACATCATGTGGGCACTGTCCCTTTACCTTGCCTGTATGGAAGACATCCTTCATATGTGGGGACAGCAGTGTTACAGACAGCACGTAGGAATACCTCTTACAACAAGACTTGTGGACACAGGCCTACATGTTTGTATAAGGTTCCAGACTTAGTGACAGAGTGTGAGTATTGTTGTTATATGCTTTGAATACTGTTAGTTTTGCAGGGTTTGTGGTACATGCTAGTTTTGCATGGAATGCAGTCTGTCTGCATAGCTCTCAACTGCGGGGCTATCCACATGATGGCCAGAGGTTTGGCTGTTATGTTTTGTCTGTTCCCCACACAAGTATTGTCCTTGACAAATCAGTGTAATTGTCTCTGTTGATTGCTATCAGTACATGGCAACATCCATTTGTGTTTTTGCCGTCATATTCCTCAGAAAGGGCATGTTGCAACCAATCCTGTAACACCAGCAACTTTCACAGTGTATTACAGCAATATTTCAACTATGGCCTTGTGTTTTGGCCTCTGTCCTCCACTTATATAGCAGGCTTTGTCCAGATGTCCTGCAGTAGAAGGTTGATAGGTAATGGTTTATCATTATTTAGTGCTGACATTCCTTCTATCATTCCGGTGATGGTGTGGACTCCCACACATGTTGTGGGGTAGGGGCCTTAGGGTTGTCAACCGTCCAGAATTCTTCTGGAGTGTCCAGAAATAAGGGACACTGTCCGGAATATGGAGACTGCCTTTTCTTGTCCGGAAAAAATAAAATCTTTCAATTAAAAAAAAAGTATTTTTTTTTTTAAAGGGTGTCCTTCTTTAAGAACACCCTTTGCATCTGGTCGCCATCGCAGAGACACAGAAGCCGAGGTTCTCACTTATGTGACATGATGACGTCTTCATCTTCTGTGCAGTGGGTGGAATTTGAATTTCAGTCTCCACTTTCTTGATGATGCTTGGACTCCAGCGGACCACCATGAATGGTCGGAATCGACAAATGAAAGAGGTAGGAGTGTGTGTGTGTGTGTGTGTGTGTGTGTGTGTGTGTGTGTGTGTGTGTGTGTGTGTGTGTGTGTGTGTGTGTGTGTGTACTGCTTTCTAGATGGGTAACAGGGATCAGTATATCTGTTAACAATGATACACAGAGTACCAGTTAGGAGAATGAACAGGCTAAGTGGACCAGAAGGATTCTGTTTGCTTCCAGCGTCTGTTCTTTAGTCGTTCTAAGCTATATACATATATTCTGCCTCTGCAAGTGTTTTGACTAGTCTACTAATATATTCCTTCTTTCTTTCTTTTCTTTTTTAAGTTTATTCAGTTAAGTGAATCAGTCAGCCGATTAAGGGATTTTTATATTTTGGTATTCTCTGGATTCAGTCAATGCACAATGCATCTTCTTCAGTAATATGACGCAGTGTACATTTTGTTGTATTTTTTGACTTGGTAACACAAAGTAGACATGAAGGTCTATTTTTGTGAGTGTTTGATAGAATGCACCATGTTTAAATTAATTTGCTCATTAACCAAATATGCAAGTGATGTTTTTTGAAACTTGAGAAAAATATCTCCAGGATTTGCAGCATTTCATCCTTTGTCTTAAATTTTATCTGCTGCGAGCCGTATGATGCAGCCATAATGCAAGTTATGGAATGTTGTTCTAGATGCACCTTTTCAGCATGTACTTGTCTAAAGCTGAAAGCATTTTTGTGCAGTTAATAGTAGCACAGTAAACTACATTTAGTTTAATTCTGTATCAGTGCACCTGCATTAACTAACTAACCAGAGGCAATACATTATTTTCTGTGACAGAAAACGAATCGGTTGCTGCCCATCTGTAAATATTTGAGTTTGTTTACATAGTTTCACACAAGGATCAGAAATGTGCAGACTGAGAGAGAGAAAGAAGTGGAGGTTAGGTAAACAGCTGCGAAAATCATGTCAGTAAATGCAGGAGTCTAAGACCTGTAATGAGTATGTATATCTCTTCCTACCTGACATCTAACTCTCAGAAAAGAATATGGTAACATCATGCCAGCTGGACACAAAGTCTCTCTGTAGTGTGTGTCAGCTCTTTTTTTCCTAATTAAATGCTCCTTCATTTCTATCCATCATGGTGCTGCTACCCCCATGAAGCACCATTATCACTGTAAGGGCAGAATCGTGTAAAGCATTGTTATTAAGAATAATATATGCCCCTTTAGAGACAGCTTCCTGTTTCACAGAAACACAGCTGTAAGCTGCATGCTATAATATGTATATAATCCATTATGAAATTCTTTGCAACATGCTGAAGACCAGGCATCAGTTTACTGACTACAGTTACCACACTAAGAATGCATGCTACCACTGAATATTAATTTGCGCTTGCATATGTTTAATGTAGAATTATTCACATAACTTCTGCAGAGATTTTGCATATTGACTGATATTGGAGGATTGTAATGATAGTAGTCCTTTATGGTTGAAATGTTCTGAATTAGGCAGTTTTTTGTCAATATTGGTTCATATGTTTTGTTTCATTGCTTACTGGAAAATCTTCAAAACTATAAATTTAAAACAAATGCTGCTGCATTATTCAAGGGATATAATTTAATTATCATATATTATAATTTAATACAGTCAGGAAGGTGAATCAAAGAACTTTTGCATGGTCCTAAAAAATGTGTGCAAGGGCCCTATGATATGAAAACAGCCCAAGGCTAAACTTAACCTGCCACTGGCGGCCACTGTGGCCAGATGCATTTTCTTTGAACGTGGCTTTCAGTGCTGTTTCAGTGAATGTGAGTTTCAAAGGAAGAGAAGTTTTAATGCCAAGTCTGTTTTCACTGTGAGACTGTATTGCTTTGTTGATCAAATAAGTATGGTTTGTACTATAAAATTTGAAATAAAAGTTTTAAATTAAATCCAAACATCTTTAATCATTGTAGAAGCAAAGCAGAAGACAATGTGCACACTGAGTTTTGAACAGTGTTTATGGCAACTGGGCAGAAATAGCCAAGCAATGGGACACTGGAATGGCTGCGTGGGGGGGGGGGGGGTCAAAATTAAAAGCATTTTGCTTTCACGTCCATGCCCAGAATTTTTGACATGGAAAGTTGGCAACCCTAGCCTGGGCCATATATATGAGGGCTACAGCTGGACAACATGTTTGAGCCTGTACAGTCAAGAGGCCAGTGTATAGAGAACTCTATTATATGCCCTTGTAAGATAATTTATGGGGAGGGGTATTAAATGTCTTTAACCCAGGCTGTTAGAACATGTGAGGGATATCACTACTAAGAAACATAAAGGTATACGGCTGTACATTTTCATACATTTCACAGTGGGGACAGTGGTGGGTTAGATCTCACTGTTTTGTACACAGTTCTGTTTGTCAGTGTGATAGTACAGTTTGAAGTGAAGCATTGTTATGTAAAGGATCCATTTACATTGTAACACTAGCCACTTTTACCCCTAGGGGTTAACTATAGAGTGTAATTGGAGACTGCTGAACTAAATCTGTAATTAAGTGTTGATTGATTCTTGTCATCAAGGCAAGTGTGAGTTTTTACTGTTGTACCACTTGAAGGCTTTAGCCAAGGCAGCAGAGTATCTTATATTTTGAGGATTACTGTATCATATGTTTACTTTGATAGTTGCATTAATCAGTTATTTTGTATTTCAAATACCTAAATGCTATAAGAAATGTCATAAACATAAATTGTACAGAAATAAACATTTATATTTATGCAAAAGGTGTGGTGTTATGTCCTTTGCATTGAGTGTGAGAATATGTTCTAATGCAATAATTCTCATTTCTAGGAAAGAATCAGAGTCTCAGGCCATTTAAGAAGGTGGTAACTGTGGGAATGATCTTGTATGATATCCTGTGCAGTCTCTCTATACATTCTCTTTATATATATCTATATGTATTTATATATATATATATATATATATATATATATATATAGATCTAGGACTTTTGAACAAAAGTTCAAAAGCCTGAATCCAAAACCACTGAACACACTTTAACAAAAGTGCTTTCATCGAAAAAGCGCTTTCGTTAAAGTATGTTAAAAAACCCCCCACTAAATCTACTTAAATGCAGGGGGCAAGCCCCCTGCACCCCCTATGTGGGGGGCTGCACTCCCCACACCCCCCTACTTTAATATTCTCACTCCGAGGTCTCATAAAAGTAAGGAAAAGGGAATTTCTCCTTCCCGCACCATAGTATGATTGGAACAACAAGCATACTTACGCAAAAGTGCTGCTTCAGTGAACAGCACTTTCGTGCAAGTATGTTCACCAAATTAGGATTCGGTGAAAGATGCAGTTGAGCATCTGTACGGATACCATATATATATATATATATATATATATATATATATATATATATATATATATATATATATATATATATATATATATATATATATCTATATATATATATATATATATATATATATATATATATATATATATATATATATATATATATATATATATATATATATACACACGTACACATATATGTATATTTGTGT
Source organism: Protopterus annectens (assembly GCF_019279795.1). Taxonomy (NCBI): domain Eukaryota; kingdom Metazoa; phylum Chordata; order Ceratodontiformes; family Protopteridae; genus Protopterus; species Protopterus annectens. The sequence goes on from NC_056729.1 coordinate 1,860,700,003, forward strand.
GTGTGTGTGTGTGTGTGTGTATATATATATATATATATATATATATATATATATATATATATATATATATATATATATATCATTTGAATGTTTAGTGCTTCCATATTGTACATTCCCTATGGTAGACTGACTGTTCTGTATGATATGTTGGAAAAATCATCCCAACACTTTATAGCTCAGATGGCTTAGTGGTAACTTGCTCTGGCCATGTGTGCAGTGTCTTAGGTTCAAGACTTGCAAAGGCTGATTATTTTGTTGCAGGGCAGAACAAGGGCTGTTGGATACAGGCACTTTTAAGCAGCTGTAAGTGGGTTTGCGTGGGTTTATGAGGTGGTAAGCAATGCTAACTTCCGGTTAACTATGCTTACAGACAGCCTTTAAAAGTGCTTAATCTGTGTAGGCATCACTTAGCACTGTGAAACAGACTTACTCCTGCTTACTACTGCTTATTCCCACTTACCCCGTGCTAATTTTTTAAAAATAAAATAAAAAAGGGGCGATAGGAAGTGGTGATAAAGGGGACATGAAGAGGGTAAAACAATATGACACATAGTTAAGGATGTGCAGGATGGGTGTAGGGAAGGTCCATAGCTGTCCATTTCTTCTACAACAACAGCTGTGCATATATACTGAATTTGGATGTAAATTTGGACACTCAAACTCCTGAGAGAGGGGTAAGGACAACAATAATGTGTTGTGAAGCCAATTAGACCAGAGTACGTGTCTAGTGGACACGTACGAAATGGACAGCTATGTATGGGGCGACAGCTTTTTTTTTCTTTTTGGGAACAGATTGCCCTTTTTTTAAGGTGAGAGTGGGATGTTGGGGAAGGATAGTAGGTATATTTGGGGAGGTAGCTTGGGTAGGAAGACAGACAAGACAGCAAATAGGGGTGGTGTATGACACATGTGGGGGTAAACACCTTGGACAGGGAGGGGTGGTTGGAAATCGTGAAGCCCACAAGCCCCCAAATGGAAACAGTGGGACTGAGGTCCCCCACCCATGGGCAGTCACCACTGTGCCTTCACAGCCCCGAAGGTGGCTGTGCTGGGGGGCTGAGGAGGAGGGGCAGGCTGACCCTCTAATTGCACATGTGGCCCTCAAGCTGGCATAGCAGATCTCCAAACTCCTTTCAGAGCTCGCTACACACCAATCCCCAGACTTGGCTCCAGGTGACAGTATCCCATCTGCGCCTGCTCCCAGGGGGGACGAACCCCATCCCCTGAGGTGGTTCCACTCGAAGGTGGTGCAAGACCAGCAGATGAGGAGGTCCCAGAGTGGGTCCCAAATGTGCTGGGGTCCGGTGTCATGGACAGATGAGGTAGGAGAGGTGGGTCCACTGGAACCGGCCTTCCCAAACATGCTATGATGTTGCAGTTTTAGAACATATGTGGGTTAGTAATAGTCAACACAATCCAGGATTAGTTATAACAGCATGCATAGATATTCCCATTAACCCAAAACAACAGATTTTGAACATTTGCATAGCAAGCAGAACACATGCATATATGGAACCACAGTGGCCATTACAATGGCATGCAGGTTACATTGATAGCAACAAGCCACCAATGATAGTATTTAAATATGGAACATTAACAGAAACACATTTCAATATTTGAACAAAGGCAGACACAGCAACACCACAAACTGGATAAGAACACACCCAGAGGTAATTCATTACCTCTGGGTGTGTTCTTATACATTTCAATATTTGTTGAACAATAGGACATATGTTCCAACAGTAGGTTTGGTGTAAAACATACCCATTGATTTGTGTGTTTAGATTATTGTTGCAGTTATGGTGGGGGGATGTCAATTAACAGCTTGTATATGCTTGCAGTACTCACAACTTTAATGATCATTGCTCTAATCATTACTCTACAGTATTATTACAATACTCTATGGCCTTGGTTTGGGCAGTAGTATGTTTGCACACAATATATACTTCAATTGTCTTATAGCTACATTCTACTTCTCTTACCTGGTAGACTTGTGGGGGGAATGTTTGTTAACACTACCTGATTACAGGATGCCCTGATGAATCTGGGCATCTTGGGGCAATATAGAAATTGCCTCATGTACACAGACAAGCCTCTCCTGCTACCACCCAACACTACAACCTGTGAGAGATGCACTTATCTAGCCAAACTGGAGGTAAATCTCTCTCCAACCAAGACTGAACTTGACAGTCAAGAGGAGAAGGTAAACACTTGCACCACACCATACTCATCACATAGTCTCACTAAATCTACACCACCAAAATCCACACATAGAAACACAAAAACATTTGCGGAGCCTCTCAGTAATAATCTGCTCAAGCAACAGAGACCTCCAAAGCAGAAATGCAAGCAACCTCCACCCCCCAACACAACCCAAATGACACATAGCCTGCAGATTCAGTGTGCCACTCAACCACAGCCAATAAGGCAAAACAACGTACCCAACACACTAGTCATAGGTGACTATAGTCAGGCACACTGATGTCCCACTCACCAGGCTAAACAAGGAGAAGGTTACTATCAGCTGCCTGTCAGGTTCCAGGATCCACCACATAACCCACGCACTCAGGTCACTCCACAACAAGTACAAATATGACTCTGTCATTGTCCATGTTGGTGTGAATGACCTGAGACGTACCACCCTGGACTACATGAAAATAGACATGGAAGAGGTCTCCGATCTTGTAGCCTTGGCAGGTATGACCCTAGCCCTGAGCAACATTCTGCCATCACCCAGAATGATGCCACAGTACAAGGACAAAATGACTAATTTCAACAATTGGCTAAGCTTCTGGTGCCATTCTAAAGGGATCCAGTATCTGTGTGCCTGGGATGACATGGTCGACAGACCATGATGCTTTGCCAGAGATGGCCTGCACCTGTCACCTCCGGGATTCCAGATACTGGCTAAGGTTCTTGCTGCCCCTATAGTGCCTTTTTAGGCAAGGTTCAAATGACAAATTCACCACCATAACAGGAACAGGCAAGAAAAAACTGAGGGTGATGCTACTCAATGCTAGAAGTCTAAATCTCAAAATGCACTCACTCGAGGCACTCCTTAAAATGGAGAACATCGATATCTGTGCAGTGACTGAGACCTGGTTCAAGGCTCCAGAGAGCACCCCTGCACTACCAGGCTATAACTCATACCACACTTTTTGGCCATGTAACCTGGACCGGAACACCAAAGGTGGAGGTGTGTCCATATTCATTAAGGATATCCACACCTCCAGGCTAGTTACTCAGCAAAATGCAGCCGAGGTTATCCAAGTGCAACTAACTCTGGGCAAAACTGCAATCCAAATTGTAGCTTGCTACGGATCCCCCACCATGCCCCAGGATTCCCACTCCTCTTTTCTTGATGTACTGGAAAATATTAGAGTTCAACTAAACACCCTAATAATGGGCGATTTCAACTACCCCACCATTAACTGGGAAAACTACTCATGTACCAACTCCTTCACTCAACGCTTTCTGGAATTCATAAACTCCAGTGCCCTGGATCAACTTATCCACACCCAACAGGGGCAACAATATCCTAGATCTAGTCATTACCAACATGAGTGACCGGTGTTCCACATCTGAAGTCAATGCCTCATTGGTCCGATCCTACCATAAGTTAATTACCCTAGATATCCACATCCTGCCCCCACCCCCATTAAGGAAACCATGGTAAAAAATTTCTCCAAAGCCAACTTCATGCTTCTTAAGACAGAAGTGGTGAACTTCATGACACCCATGCAGATGGACAATACAGTTACTACTACTGAATCCTACAGAATTGCACTTTATAAGCACTTACATGAGTGCATGGATCGTGCTATCCCAAACAGAACCAAGATGCTATCCTCCAAAAAAAGGAAGACAATCTGATGGTCCCCTGCCATAAACAAACTGTACAACAGAAGGAAGAAACTGTTGCAAAAGAGAGTAAAATCCCATGAGTGGAGGAGCTCCCTGGTCAGCCTCAGTAAGAAGCTGAGATCCCTAATAAAATCCTCCAAAGCTAGTTATGAAAACAAAATCACCACTGATTCTAAAGACAACCACAAAGCATTCTATAGCTATGTCAAGAATCTCAGTGGCAACACTCAGATCTGCTCTGAGTTACAGCACAATGGCACTAAATATACAGACCCAACTGATATTGCCAACATCCTGGCAGATAGGTTCAGTGCTAACTTTACCCCCCTCTCACCCCCTAAAGAGCTCATCTCTATACAGGAAGAATGCAAAGTTCCTGTAATCAAGGCTGCACAGGTAAAAAACACACTCTCCAAAGCCAAGAACACAGCATCCATGGGACCAGACAACATCCCAGGCTGCGTTCTACATGAACTACAGAATGAACTGGCACCCCACCTAAGTACCATGTTCAATTATAGCCTCACCTCAGGCTTTGTGTCTGCTGAATGGCACACACTGACGGTTATCCCACTCCACAAGGGGGGAGCCACCAGGGACCCTGGGAACTACCGCCCCATTAGCCTGATGAGCCTGGTCTGCAAGGCCATGGAACGTATCATCATGGAACTTATAAACAAAGACATTGGTAATCTCCAAACTCTGGACCCCACCCAGTTCAGGTTTGTAAAAGGCAGATAATGTCTCCTAAACATGACAGACTTCTTTGAAGCAGTCTCCAAAGCCGTAGACAAGGGTAAGGTGGTTCACACAGCCTATCTAGATCTTGGCAAGACTTTCAACATCATCCTCCACTCTGGAATTATAGATAAACTCACTAAACTAGGTATAAATCCCTAGATCACAAGATGGGTTGCCAACTGGCTCACTGACAAAACCCACACTGTGAAAGTAGCAGACTCCAAATCCGACTTCAGACCAGTGACAAGTGGAGTACCACAGGTTCAGTCCTGGGTTGCCTCCTGTTTGGTATCTACTTCTTTGAAGTACAGGCTAACACAGAAGGACTTTGGCTATCAAAGTTCGCAGATGACTGCAAACTAGGAGCCATAATTGAAACTCCTAACAATGTGGACATCCTACAAAAGGGCCTCACTGAGACAGATGCCTGGTGTCAAAACCCTGGCCTCAAGCTCAATGACAAAAAGTGCATTGTCATCCCCTTTGGTAAAAACTCTGTACCCATGAACTACAACATAGGTGGTAGTATACTTAACACCGAAAGTGTGATAAGAGACCTTGGGACACAGGTGGACAGTAGTCTCTCCTTTGATAATCACTTTGCCACAGTAGTCAGGAAATCCTTCTATGTGGCACACCTCATCACAAAAGGTCTCTCATCCAGAAAAAAAGAGGTCATTGTTCCCCTCTACTGATCACTCATTAGACCTTTATAGAGTACAATGCCCCTTTTGGTATGTACCTCACAAGAAATCTACAATAACTGGAAAGGCCACACAAATACCTCACAAAGAGGATTACTGGCATCAAACAGATGCCCTATGCAGACCGTCTCAAAAAACTCCAGCTTTACTCCGTCGCATATCACCTACTCAGAGGTGATCTCTGCCTAGCATACAAAGCTATGTCAAACCCAGAGCTGTTGGACATGCTCCACTTAAAGAAATCCCAATCCCTCCGAGCTACACGCTCTAGGGACCTAAACCTTCTCACCACAATAAACAGAACATGCCGGAGGGATAGATTCCTGTCCCAAAGACTTCCCTTACTCTGGAATAAACTACCTATCAATAGCAAACAAAGCTCCTCATTAGCACTCTTCAAGAAAATCTTGAAGATTGTATGGGAAATAGGAAATTCACCCTGGGGATCACCTATGCTGCTCTGCTCGACAGTGGCACATGAAAATAATTTTCTTGGGTGTCAAAAGCCAGGGTACCTTTTTGGCTGGGCTTGTATAGCCCCAGGGCCGATAGCCTAGTACCTACCTATGAACCTATGAACCTATGACTGTTTCTACACATATTCCCAGATTCCTAGTTAAAATTATGCATGCAGCTTACTACCACTTCTGGGATTCGAACTATGGCTGTGTCTGCTAAAAATACAACAATTTGTGTTTCATCAGAGTGAGCTACTGAGAAACTACTGTCTTTTCCTTCAGTGTTTTCTGTCTAAGTATCTCTTGGTTGTACAATCTAACCTTGTAAATACAAAATTCTTATACAGACATTCCTAGACATATTTTTTATGTCGCACAGTGTGGGTAACAGTGGTTAACACATCATTACTATTCAGATATCAGATCTTGGTGAATGCAACATTTCATGTCATACAATACCAGACTAAACACAGCCAGTCCAGGATTTAGAACTTTATTGCCAGGCAGTTACAGTTTTATTGAAATATGACCTATATGGGATTATTATGCCATATTGTCTGGTTTATTCAGTACAACCCATACACATCTTTTATACTGCCAGGTGACTTTCTACTACTTTATATTTATTTGCTATGACTACTATAAGCAGGATTGTTACTCACCAGCCTCCCGATGCAGCCTTTGCAACCTACTGGCATGACTTCCTGGTTCACAGCCCACTCAGCTGAAGCTGTAATGGAAATAGAGAAACATTTAGCCATACCTATCCATCACATACACAGGTTGGACTTTGGTAAACAGTTATTGCTATGAATACTTACACACTGCTGGGACATCACCCCTCTGTCTTACTTCTTGGACCCACTTGTCCAAGAACTTCCTCTTCCTCCACTTCAAGTTGGCATAGTGGTGCCGGACCTGTGCACCAGTCTGAGGGATACCAGTGGCACTGGTGAGATCACGGGTGAGACAGTCTCAGGCATCTGCTTTATATTGGGAGCCCTGGTACTGGTCCTGCAGCAGTCTCATGTCATGTTTTTTTACCAGGAGTCCTACCATGACCTTGGACTCCTCTATGTCCCAGTGCTGCGCCCAAAAGTACATGCCCTCTCCAACACCTGCCATACTGCCTACAGTGGGGAGCTGCAACCAGTTATGAGCTGTAGTCCCATCTGCGGGGTTTAAATATGGCCAATTTCCCACCCTTCGCCGTGATTGGACAGTTTTGAATATGCTGAGCTAAGCTAAGCTATGGGCAAACCTGCTTAGCTAAGGCTGGCAGTGCTTAAAGGGGCAGGTGCTGAGCACAGCTTACCAGTGCACATATCTACTTAGCTACAGTACTTTCTGCTTAGCATTTACATTTCAGCAATGCTTACAGTGCCTCAGCTTATCTGAGCATAACATAGCATTATTTACCTTTCATTTGTTTGGACTGTCATAATGGTGGGTTTCATTCATCATTTACCATAGCTTATGATATGTATGTTGACCTTCCATAACATCCCCCTATGTGCTTTTCTGACATATTACATTTTGTATGACTGCATGTATGGGACACTTGTGTTTATGTGGGGGTTTCACAACTTCAGTACACTGACACCTCACATCTGGCCCTAATACACTGCTCTGGTTGGGAAATATGTTACTTACTACATAAAATTACTAAAATATTACATTTGTGGTCTAGAACCCTGACTGATTACATGCAAAGCGTACACTCTAACCACTGCGCTATAGCACTACTGCTGATGGTGACTGTCTATTGCTATTTAACTTCTTGGGCCTTTTAAGCTGGCCTAAGCGTAGCTAAGCAAAGGGAACACCTGCGCAGCTACACTTAAACTTTGCTGCTGATGTGAAAAAAAAGCATTATGGACACTTTTTAAATATTGCTCTTACAAACTTAGACAGTTGTTAGAATAATAGGTTTTGCATTCACATACATTTTCCGAAGGGTATGACATCTAAAACTTAGTTCGGTCATTATTTTCTAACTTCATCCTTTAATGATTTGCCTCTACTTTGGCAGTGGCCACTTATTTATTTCATAGCCGTACAGTATACGGCAGGAATCTGGACATTCTCTGGGGATCTCTCCTGTTGGGGGTTTACGTTTTGTGAAAAGAGCGATCTCGCTCTTTTTACATTGCCGTACGGCAATTCTGATGTACAGGGGGGTGTGTATCTTGTGTGATCACTGCTCTCAGACATGCCCCCTGCGCTCGTACACATTTCTGTGTACGTATTGCAGCACAGCAGCACACCTTCATGCATATGCATGGCACGCTGCCATGCTGCACAGGAACCATCCCTTCCATGCAGGAATAAGTTATTCCTGCACAGACATTTGCTAAATCCTGGGGATAGCCTCTTATTAATGTATAAAAGTCAAATATTCTTCCTGAAACTACTATAAAAAGTAACACACAACAAGAAAGACAATTAGACAGCGTAGGGAACTTTATGTAAATGTGCAAGTTTAATATACTTTTAAGTGAGTGAGTGAGAATGTATATGTTTGTACTTTATATATATATGAAGAAAAACAAAAAAGCAAAGCTAATATAAATATTCCACATTCAAACATATAAATGTATATATTAAGAAACATAAAGTTATTAGTCACTGCGCTATATCACCACTTCACATTGTGCAACAAATAAATAATATTTATCATCATCATCATCACCCCCTTTTTTCATGTTTTCTACATAGGGTTTAGGTGCTGCGTCATCACCATCTTTCTTGATTCAGTACCAGTATCCTACCTGCTTTGGTAGTCATGCCTGACTGTCACAGGTATTCTCTCACACAATCCATCCATTTCTATATTAGATGCTCTCATTTCCTCATCTTCTCCTGTCTCCGCTAAATCCTCTTTGGCGGATTGTCTTCTGCTTTTCTGCAGATGTGCTGAAGCTACCAGAATAAGTTCTCTTTGACCTTCTCTGCAATTGGATCTACTTTGGCTTCTGCTTTGATGTAATTATTTCCTCATGTTTTCTGCAGTGTGCATCCCTCAGCCACTTCACCTCCATCACCTCTGTCATCCTATAGTGCCCAGATTTCTGTACCATACAACAGTACGGGACACACCATTGTTTTTTACACCTTATTTTTCAGACGCTTTGATAGTCTTCTGTCACACATTACCAGTGACAGTCTCAGCCATTTGGCTGCTGCCCCTCTGCTTCTAGCTTTGACCTCCTCAGTCATCTTTCCTTCCCTTCTACCACACCTCCTAGATACTTGAAGCTGTTAAGCTGTTCAACTATTTGTCTTTCTATCTCAGTTTTCAGCTTTTTCTGATTCTCCCACTTGCTGCCATGACATCTGTCTTGTTTGTATTCAGTTTTACCCCTTGTGCATTCAGCTTTGTATTGCATTTCCTTCCCATTTGCTGAAGTTCTTCTTCAGAATCTGCTTATAATGTCATATCATCTGCATACATTGTTGATCAAACCTCTCTGACCTGTTTGCTAATTCAGTCCATCCCTAGTATGAGTAGAACTGTGCTCAGAGCTGAACCCTGACGCACACCCACGCCCACTGGCATTCTTCTGTCTGTCTGTCTGTCCCTAGTAGGAACAGCACTGGGCTCAGAGCTGAACCCTGATGTGCACCCACTCCCACTGGCATTTTTCTGTCTGTCTGTCTGCCCCTAGTATGAGCAGCCATGGGATCAAAGTTGAACCCTGGTGCACACCCACTCCCACTGGCATTCTTCTGTATGTCAGTCTGTCTGTCTCTAGTATGAACAGCAGTGGGCTCAGAACTGAACCCTGATGTATACCCAATCCCACTGGCATTCTTCTGTCTGTCTGTCTGTAGTATGAATACCACTAGGCTCAGAGCTGAACCCTGATGCACACCCACTCCCACCAGCATTCTTCTGTCTGTCTCTCCTTAGTATGAACAGCACTGGGCTTAGAGCTGAACCCTGATGTATACCCATTCCCACTGGCATTCTTCTGTCTGTCTGTCTCTAGTATGAACACCACTAGGCTCAGAGCTGAACCCTGATGCACACCCACTCCCACCAGCATTCTTCTGCCTGTCTGTCCCTAGTATGAACAGCAGTGGGCTCAGAACTGAACCCTGATGCATACCCACTCCCACTAGCATTATTCTCTCTGTCTGTAAGTCTGAACACTGCTCTTACCTTTGTCATTGGGTCCTTGCACATATTCAACAGTAATTCTGGCAATGTTTCTTGGACGTCAAACCTTTGCAAGACTGCCCAAACCAGCTTTCTTGGAACTTGTCATATGCTTTCTGCAAGTCTAGGACTGCTGAAGTGGATTCATTCACATCTCCTGGTTCTCTATCTTTCCACTGCAAACATTGGGTCAGGTATGCTGCATCCTGATTTGAATATGAACAGCTCATCCCACATCTTACTTTCTGCTAACCTGCATATTTGTTTATCAATCAGCCTTTCCATAATTTCATGCAGTGTGGCAGGAGTTTGATACCTCTGTATCGCACACAGTTGTGAATGTCCCCATTGTTCTTGTACACTGGCACTGCTATGTTTATTCGCCAGTCATCTTACATACACATTTCTCTCCATACTGCTATAAGCACCCTGTTGGGCCTTTTCTCCCTTTATTCAGTCAACATCTCAATCATATCTGCAGAGACTTCATTTGAGCTTGCTGCTTTCCCTGACTTCATTTTCCTTAGTGCTGTTCTTATTTCTTCTAATGTGGGGTCCACTTATTTCCATACATGCTGTGTCTAGGACAGTACAACTTCTGTGGAGTTTTCTTTATTCAGAAGCTTCTGGAAGTATGCCGTTTGTATGTATTTGATGCCCTGTAACTGGATGAGTAGGTCGTTGCTGCCATCTCTTATGAAGGGTGCCAGACTATCTTCTTTATCTTTCTGTCTTTGTCTGGCAACCTGATAGAATTTCTTTGTGTCGGTTCACTTTTATGAATATGGTGAACTGTTTCTGGTGCCTTGTTCTTTGCGATAATGACTGCCCTGTTAGTCTTTTTGTTAGCCAACCAGGATTCTCGCTTAGCCTGGTGCATCTTTTCTCTCCTCCACTTTTACCTGCAGTCCTCTTTTCTTTTGATACCTTCCTGGACTTCTGCATTCCTTCGCCTGCTTTCCTTATGTACCATATTTTCATACCTGCCTAAGCAGCATAATCCTTCTGTAGTCCTCACAAATATTATCTTTGAAAAGCTACCGTTCTTCTTTAACTCCATCTATTTTCCTGAGGTGCTAGAGTCCTGAATATTTGCTTTAACTTTTGTGCTGTCTTTCCAGTCACCTTCCAGGTCTTCAGGCTAGTCTCCACAGAGCCTTCTCTGGACACTGCTAGCAGATGACTGTGGGAACCAATGATTTAATATGTGAGTTGAGTGTTTCACTGTGGGTGATGTTTCAATCCCTGACTCTATTCCAGTGTCCTCTCCTTACTAGGAGGAAGTCTACCTGAACTACTCTTCGATATGATCTAGTGAATGTCTTTCTACCTGGACCATGTGTCAGCCACCAGCAAGCCATTTGCCAGACAGAAACTGGAATGACCTCTCCTTTGGTATTCCTGCTGACCCCCCCCCCCCCAGCGTGTGCACCCAGGCAGTTGTTGTATCCTGTTCTATCAGTCCTGATATGAGCATTCAGTTCACCTATTATGAGCATTAACTCATATTGTCCTACTTTATCTGGGAGGCCCAGGCACTGTTGCCTCAATGTACCCTTTTCCTTGCTATAACAACCCTGCTGTGGGGCACAGGCTAAGATAGTGATTGCCGCCCTATCCCTACAGTGGAGTTTGATTGCCACAAGTCTCAGATTAATGTATTTATTTATTTTTATTTATTTAACATTTATTTACCAGGATGGTCCGGCTGGGCAGCTAGTGTCCATTTTCAGTGGAGTCCCAGGGAGAAAAGCTCCAGAAAACATTACATAATAATATCAGCAATGTATACAATGTCAATCAAGTTACAGTTATAGAGAGGTTAACGAGCTAATAATACAGAGATAAATTCAAGTACTAAGTATGGAAAGATTAACATGCTAATAATTCAGAGATACATCATGTCTTTATAGACAAATAAAAATTATAACATAGTATAGGCATGCAGACTATATTACAGTATGTACAAAGAGAGGGTGATATACAGTAAAAGTAAGTGGAATGCCCTCTTTCAGGTGGATGGGAGTTCAGGGAGGTCCTTTGCAGGCACATAATGGTGGGTATATAGATAAGCTTTTAACTGGATTTTGAAGGTGGTTGCACGTTGTTGTTGTAGCCTGAGGTCAGGAGACAGGGTATTCCAGATTTTTGTGACTTGGTTAGTGAAGAGAGGTAAAATAATCTAATGAGAATGTATTAGTACTTCATGCAGCAATAAAGAACTTTAAGTAGTTAAACTAGGTGGTGTAACTTATCATTCAAAACAGTCTTGCCATTGCACTACTTCATAGAAACAGTATAAAATCTAACTTTGCCCCTTGGCTTACTAATCAGAAGTCTTATGCAAAATACAGACAAGGTGTGGAAAGAGAGGCAGTAACTTAGCACTCCACAAACCTGCAGCTCTTTAAAGAATGTCATAACCTTATCAAAATGTAAGTTAACATTGATAAGAAACAATACTATTATGATTTACAAAACAAGCATAAATATAACCTCCCCAAAATCTGGTCATCCATTAAATACATTTTACACCCAAGAACTACTAACAATGTCCTTAATCTTTGTCCCAATAATTAACAGCCATAAATTATACTGCATTGGCATCATAGCAGCTTTCACCAGTGAATCCTTTCCCGACTCCCCTGACTCATGTCTATCCCCATCACTAATAACTCCACCCTCATACTAAAACCAGTTGCTGCCATCATAAAACATTTAATATCCAAACTTAAACCTTGCTCACCCTCTACAAATAAAAAAGTGTTGCCAACACCATTGCATATCCAGTCTCCATCCTTATAAACAAGCCAATATAGGAATCCTATATTCCTACCATCTGGAAAAAAATGCCATATCATCTGTCTCCAGAAAAGTGGAACTTCTACTAAGTTATTCAATTTCAGACCCATTAACATCTTATCTTCATCTCACAAAAATATTGGAAAAATGTGCTTAGAAACAACTACTCCAGCATCTCTTAAAGGAACAATTACTAAATGATACTCATCATGGTTTTAGACCTATCCATAGCACAACAACTGCCCTCCTACCTTTTATAGAGAACATAAATAAAGTCATGGATAGATATATGCACATATCTTCCTTATTCCTAGACTTATCTAAAGCTTTTGACACTGTGTCTCATAAAAAACTCCTACTACAATTGTCCACAACGGGTATCTCACAACCTACTATTCAATAGTTTAATAATCAATCGTCAGAATGCTACCAGGCAGTCAAATGGAATTCTCCCTTTTTCAGTTATCTACCCATCATTACAGGTGTACCACAAGGCTCTAGCCTTGGTCTTCTTTTATTTAGTATCTTTATAAACAATCCTTATACTTTTATACAAGCATCCCTTGTACAATATGCAGACGATTCCACCTTTATCTGCATTTCAATCTACAAGTCTTAGAAAAGATCAAACAGCTTTTCTTTAACTGTATTGAAAGCTGTCTTTGCAATTATCAACTCCTTAATCCAGTGAAAACCAAACTACTTTTATTTCCCCAAATCACTTACCCCTGAGAAACACAAGTTTAAAATCACATCCCTAAAAAAGACTCCGTTTGAAGTAGTGTCCCATACAAAACTGCAGGTGGTTGCAAAAGATGACAAACTTAAACATGACACCCACATGCAAAGCAATATTTATTTTACATTTGTTTACCGGGATAGTCCAACTGGATATATATCCATTTTCAGCAGAGGCCCAGGGAGAAAAGCTCCATACAGACAAAATTACATAGATAACATTTGAAAGTATAAAACACAGTATACAACAAAGTATAAAAACAAAATGATTATGTAGAAAGGATTGTGGTTTTCCCTAAAATAGGGTCACACCAATTCACATGGTAATATAAAAAAAAAAATCACAAAAAATAGGAACGTTGTATAGAGCCAAGAAAATTCCTTACTGCATGCACCAGTCAGTCTTGCTACTACCTAACTATTCCCCTCTCTATTGTATGGCTCTCCCATCTTGACTAACCCTTAGGGCATCCTAAAAATCTAAACAAGAACAGTTTTACAACAAGGTAAGTAGATTTGCAGTTCATGCAAGTCACAGAACACATCACTGTTCTGTACTGAAAACCCTAAATAGACAAGAATTATCCCATCAACTGAATTATACCCAATCCCTCTTAACACAGAGAATTGTATTTAATCTCACTTTCTGCCCATCTATAAGTGCAGTTCTTGACCCTTACGTCCTATATTGTTATCTCCGGTCTTCTGACGAAAATCAACCGGATATCTATGAGCCTTACAAAAACTGTAGTCAAAGTCTGTACTCATACTGTGTAGCAAAAGTCTAGAATATGATACCTGCACCACTCAGGAATATAAATAACATTCTTTTATTTAAGCAGTAGCTGAAATAATTCCTGTCTGACTCATGACCTCGCACTTCCTGCTCTCCTGACTAATAATTTCCTCTCTTCCTCCTGTAATGCCTACATACATCCTGTCTCTCCTTTTCCTCACTCGTATTTTCCTCACCCTTACTCTTCCTATAATTTCCTCTCTTCCTCCTGTAATATCGACATACATCCTGCCTCTCCTTTTCCTCACTCGTATTTCCCTCACCCTTACTCTTCCTATAATTTCCTCTCTTCCTCCTGTAATGCCTACATACATCCTGTCTCTCCTTTTCCTCACTCGTATTTTCCTCACCCTTACCCTTCCTATAATTTCCTCTCTTCCTCCTGTAATATCGACATACATCCTGCCTCTCCTTTTCCTCACTCGTATTTCCCTCACCCTTACTCTTCCTATAATTTCCTCTCTTCCTCCTGTAATGCCTACATACATCCTGCCTCTCCTTTTCCTCACTCATATTTCCTCACCCTTACTCTTCCTATAATTTCCTGTCTTCCTCCTGTAATGCCTATATACATCCTGTCTCTCCTTTTCTTCACTCGTATTTCCTCACCCTTACTCTTCCTATAATTTCCTCTCTTCCTCCTGTAATGCCTACATACATCCTGCCTCTCCTTTTCCTCACTCGTATTTCCTCACCCTTACTCTTCCTATAATCTCCTCTCTTCCTCCTGTAATGCCTACATACATCCTGTCTCTCCTTTTCCTCACTCGTATTTCCTCACCCTTACTCTTCCTATAATTTCCTCTCTTCCTCCTGTAATGCCTACATACATCCTGTCTCTCCTTTTCCTCACTCGTATTTCCTCACTCTTACTCTTCCTATTATTTCCTCTCTTCCTCCTGTAATGCCTACATACATCCTGTCTCTCCTTTTCCTCACTCATATTTCCTCACCCTTACTCTTCCTATAATTTCCTCTCTTCCTCCTGTAATGCCTACATACATCCTGTCTCTCCCTTTCCTCACTCGTATTTCCTCACCCTTACTCTTCCTATAATTTCCTCTCTTCCTCCTGTAATGCCTACATACATCCTGTCTCTCCTTTTCCTCACTCGTATTTCCTCACCCTTACTCTTCCTATTATTTCCTCTCTTCCTCCTGTAATGCCTACATACATCCTGTCTCTCCTTTTCCTCACTCATATTTCCCTCACCCTTACTCTTCCTATAATTTCCTCTCTTCCTCCTGTAATGCCTACATACATCCTGTCTCTCCTTTTCCTCACTCGTATTTCCTCACCCTTACTCTTCCTATAATTTCCTCTCTTCCTCCTGTAATGCCTACATACATCCTGTCTCTCCTTTTCCTCACTTGTATTTCCCTCACCCTTACTCTTCCTATAATTTCCTCTCTTCCTCCTGTAATATCGACATACATCCTGCCTCTCCTTTTCCTCACTTGTATTTCCTCACCCTTACTCTTCCTATTATTTCCTCAATTCCTCCTGTAATGCCTACATACATCCTGTCTCTCCTTTTCCTCACTCGTATTTCCTCACCCTTACTCTTCCTATAATTTCCGCTCTTCCTCCTGTAATGCCTACATACATCCTGCCCCTCCTTTTCCTCACTCGTATTTCCCTCACCCTTACTCTTCCTATAATTTCCTCTCTTCCTCCTGTAATATCGACATACATCCTGTCTCTCCTTTTCCTCACTCGTATTTCCTCACCCTTACTCTTCCTATAATTTCCTCTCTTCCTCCTGTAATGCCTACATACACCCTGTCTCTCCTTTTCCTCACTCGTATTTCCTCACCCTTACTCTTCCTATAATTTCCTCTCTTCCTCCTGTAATGCCTACATACATCCTGTCTCTCCTTTTCCTCACTCGTATTTCCTCACCCTTACTCTTCCTATAATTTCCTCTCTTCCTCCTGTAATATCGACATACATCCTGTCTCTCCTTTTCCTCACTCGTATTTCCCTCACCCTTACTCTTCCTATAATTTCCTCTCTTCCTCCTGTAATGTCTACATACATCCTGCCTCTCCTTTTCCTCACTCGTATTTCCTCACCCTTACTCTTCCTATAATTTCCTCTCTTCCTCCTGTAATATCGACATACATCCTGTCTCTCCTTTTCCTCACTCGTATTTCCTCACCCTTACTCTTCCTATAATTTCCTCTCTTCCTCCTGTAATGCCTACATACATCCTGTCTCTCCTTTTCCTCACTCGTATTTCCTCACCCTTACTCTTCCTATAATTTCCTCTCTTCCTCCTGTAATGCCTACATACATCCTGTCTCTCCTTTTCCTCACTCGTATTTCCTCACCCTTACTCTTCCTATAATTTCTCTCTTCCTCCTGTAATGCCTACATACATCCTGTCTCTCCTTTTCCTCACTCGTATTTCCCTCACCCTTACTCTTCCTATAATTTCCTCTCTTCCTCCTGTAATGCCTACATACATCCTGTCTCTCCTTTTCCTCACTCGTATTTCCTCACCCTTACTCTTCCTATAATTTCCTCTCTTCCTCCTGTAATGCCTACATACATCCTGTCTCTCCTTTTCCTCACTCGTATTTCCTCACCCTTACTCTTCCTATAATTTCCTCTCTTCCTCCTGTAATGCCTACATACATCCTGTCTCTCCTTTTCCTCACTCATATTTCCTCACCCTTACTCTTCCTATAATTTCCTCTCTTCCTCCTGTAATGCCTACATACATCCTGCCTCTCCTTTTCCTCACTCGTATTTCCCTCACCCTTACTCTTCCTATAATTTCCACTCTTCCTCCTGTAATGCCTACATACATCCTGTCTCTACTTTTCCTCACTCGTATTTCCTCACCCTTACTCTTCCTATAATTTCCTCTCTTCCTCCTGTAATGCCTACATACATCCTGCCTCTCCTTTTCCTCACTCGTATTTCCTCACCCTTACTCTTCCTATAATTTCCTCTCTTCCTCCTGTAATGCCTACATACATCCTGTCTCTCCTTTTCCTCACTCGTATTTCCTCACCCTTACTCTTCCTATAATTTCCTCTCTTCCTCCTGTAATGCCTACATACATCCTGTCTCTCCTTTTCCTCACTCGTATTTCCTCACCCTTACTCTTCCTATAATTTCCTCTCTTCCTCCTGTAATGCCTACATACATCCTGTCTCTCCTTTTCCTCACTCGTATTTCCTCACCCTTACTCTTCCTATAATTTCCTCTCTTCCTCCTGTAATGCCTACATACATCCTGTCTCTCCTTTTCCTCACTAGTATTTCCTCACCCTTACTCTTCCTATAATTTCCTCTCTTCCTCCTGTAATGTCTACATACATCCTGTCTCTCCTTTTCCTCACTCGTATTTCCCTCACTCTTACTCTTCCTATAATTTCCTCTCTTCCTCCTGTAATGCCTTCATACATCCTGTCTCTCCTTTTCCTCACTCATATTTCCTCACCCTTACTCTTCCTATAATTTCCTCTCTTCCTCCTGTAATGCCTACATACATCCTGTCTCTCCTTTTCCTCACTCGTATTTCCTCACCCTTACTCTTCCTATTATTTCCTCTCTTCCTCCTGTAATGCCTACATACATCCTGTCTCTCCTTTTCCTCACTCGTATTTCCTCACCCTTACTCTTCCTATTATTTCCTCTCTTCCTCCTGTAATGCCTACATACATCCTGTCTCTCCTTTTCCTCACTCGTATTTCCTCACCCTTACTCTTCCTATAATTTCCTCTCTTCCTCCTGTAATGCCTACATACATCCTGTCTCTCCTTTTCCTCACTTGTATTTCCTCACCCTTACTCTTCCTATAATTTCCTCTCTTCCTCCTGCAATGCCTACATACATCCTGTCTCTCCTTTTCCTCACTCGTATTTCCTCACCCTTACTCTTCCTATAATTTCCTCTCTTCCTCCTGTAATGCCTACATACATCCTGTCTCTCCTTTTCCTCACTCGTATTTCCCTCACCCTTACTCTTCCTATAATTTCCTCTCTTCCTCCTGTAATGCCTACATACATCCTGTCTCTCCTTTTCCTCACTCGTATTTCCTCACCCTTACTCTTCCTATAATTTCCTCTCTTCCTCCTGTAATGCCTACATACATCCTGCCTCTCCTTTTCCTCACTCGTATTTCCTCACCCTTACTCTTCCTATAATTTCCTCTCTTCCTCCTGTAATGCCTACATACATCCTGTCTCTCCTTTTCCTCACTCGTATTTCCCTCACCCTTACTCTTCCTATAATTTCCTCTCTTCCTCCTGTAATGCCTACATACATCCTGTCTCTCCTTTTCCTCACTCGTATTTCCTCACCCTTACTCTTCCTATAATTTCCTCTCTTCCTCCTGTAATGCCTACATACATCCTGTCTCTCCTTTTCCTCACTCGTATTTCCTCACCCTTACTCTTCCTATTATTTCCTCTCTTCCTCCTGTAATGCCTACATACATCCTGTCTCTCCTTTTCCTCACTCGTATTTCCTCACCCTTACTCTTCCTATTATTTCCTCTCTTCCTCCTGTAATGCCTACATACATCCTGTCTCTCCTTTTCCTCACTCGTATTTCCTCACCCTTACTCTTCCTATAATTTCCTCTCTTCCTCCTGTAATGCCTACATACATCCTTTCTCTCCTTTTCCTCACTCGTATTTCCTCACCCTTACTCTTCCTATAATTTCCTCTCTTCCTCCTGCAATGCCTACATACATCCTGTCTCTCCTTTTCCTCACTCGTATTTCCCTCACCCTTACTCTTCCTATAATTTCCTCTCTTCCTCCTGTAATGCCTACATACATCCTGCCTCTCCTTTTCCTCACTCATATTTCCTCACCCTTACTCTTCCTATAATTTCCTCTCTTCCTCCTGTAAATCCTACATACATCCTGTCTCTCCTTTTACTCACTCGTATTTTCCTCACTCTTACTCTTCCTTTTACACATTCCTTCTCCTGTTCCCCGTGCCGGCTCCCCTTATCACCTCCAAGAACACTTGTTTACCCTCTCCCCTCCCTTTCTGTCCTCCTCCTTGGCCACTATTTGAATGTTCTGCTGACATTTGCTTTATAAGTGAGTAATAATCTTAAGCGCTCACAGCATGTCAACAGGCCTCAATGCTACATGTTATTGTATTTATCTTATTCTAATGATGGTATATCTGCATTATCCTAGATGTCACATGTATATTAATAAGTGTATTAATCTATGTATTTATAGTACATGATAATATAATGTCACATTTCACCTATGTGTGTGTATTTTCCTGTTACTTTATTTGTGGAGCTTTTCTTTTTGGGACTGAGCTGAAAACTGATAAAAGTAACCAGCTGGATTTTCCCTGTAAAGAAATGCGAATAAATTAATAAAGTAATCATTTAATGCCACAGGGAGCAAGTGAAAGCAATGCTGCTTATCAAACATATCAGAGCTGTACAGATAATAGCAACACAACACATGCTTGTAGCTTAATATAAACTAAACTCACTTATATCCATTTAAAAGCTGATAATAAAACTTTTCACCTCTCCTCTGGCTTAAGTCATTAGTAACTTCTGAAAGATCCAAACTTTTCAGGCTTCATGTTCAATACTCATAGCAAAAAGATGGTTTATAGGTAGGTACTAGGCTATTGGCCTTAGGGCCTATATAAGCCTAGCCACAAAGGTACCCTGGCTTTCGCCATCCAAGAAAATTATTTTCCTGTGCCCCTGTCAAGCAGAGCCACAGAAGTGATCCCAGGGTGAATTTCCCATTTCCCATCCAATCATCAAAATTTTTCTTGGAGTGCTAATGAGGAGCTCTGTTTGACATAGATAGGTAGTCTGTTCCAGAGTATGGGAAGTCTCTGGGACAGGAATCTATCCCTCCAGCATGTTCTGTTTATTGTGGTGAGAAGGTTTAGGTCCCTAGTGCATGTAGCTTGGAGGGATTGGGATTTCTTTAAGTGGAGCATGTCCAACAGCTCTGGGTTCGACATAGCTTTGTATGTTAGGCAGAGATCGCATCTGAGTAGGCAATATGCGACGGAGTAAAGCTGGAGTTTTTTGAGACTGTCTGGGTAGGGCATCTGTTTGAGGCCAGTAATCCTCTTTGTGAGGTATTTCTGCGGCCTTTCCAGTTGTTGTAGATGTCTTTTGAGGTACATACCAAAAGGGACATTGTACTCTATAATGGGTCTAATGAGTGATGAGTAAAGGGGAATAATGACCTCTTTTTTTCTGGATGAGAAACCTTTTGTGAGGAGGTGTGGCACGTAGAAGGATTTCCTGACCACTGTGGTGATGTGATTATCAAAGGAGAGACTACTGTCCACTTGTGTCCCAAAGTCTCTTATCACACTTTCGTTGTTAAGTAGACTACCACCTATGATGTAGTTCATGGGTACAGAGTATTTACCAAAGGGGATGACAATGCACTTTTTGGCAGTGAGCTTGAGGCCATGGCTTTAACACCAGGCATCTGTCTCAGTGAGGCCCTTTTGTAGGATGTCCACATCATTAGGAGTTTTGATTATGGCTCCTAGTTTGCAGTCATCTGTGAACTTCATTAGCCAAAGACCTTTTGTGTTAGCCTATACTTCAGAGAAGTGGATACCAAACAGGAGATGACCCAGGACTGAACCCTGTGGTACTCCACTTGTCACTGGACTGAAGTCGGATTTGGAGTCTGCTACTTTCATAGTGTGGGTTTTGTCCATGAGCCAGCTGGAAACCCATCTTGTGAAATTGGAATTTATACTTAGTTTAGTGAGTTTATCTATAATTCCAGAGTGGGGGATAGTGTCGAAAGCCTTGGTGAGATCTAGATAGGCTGTGTGAACCACCTTACCCTCGTCTATGGCTTTGGTGACTTCTTCAAAGAAGTCAATTAGGTTTAGGAGACATGATCTTCCTTTTACAAACCCGAACTGGGTGGGGTCCAGAGTTTGGAGATTACCAATGTATTTGTTTATGAGTTCCATGATGATACGTTCTATGGCCTTGCAGACCAGGCTCATTAAGCTAATGGGGCGGTAGTTTCCAGGGTCCATCATGGCTCCCCCCTTGTGGAGTGGGATAACCATTGTGGTGTGCCACTCCGTGGGCACAAAGCCTGAGGTGAGGCTATGAATGAACATGGTACTTAGGTGGGGTGCCAGTTCATTCTGTAGTTCATGTAGAATGCAGCCTGGGATGTTGTCAGGTCCCATGAATGCTGTGTTCTTGGCTTTGGAGAGTGTGTTTTTTACCTGTGCAGCCGTGATTACAGGAACTTTGCATTCTTCCGGTATAGAGATGGGCCCTTTACGGGGTGAGAGGGGGCTAAAGTTAGCACTGAACCTATTTGCCAGGATGTTAACAATATCAGTTGGTTCTGTATATTTAGTGCCATGGTGCTGTAACTCAGAGCAGATCTGAGTGTTGTCATTGAGATTCTTGACATAGCTATAGAATGCTTTGTGGTTGTCTTTAGAATCAGTGGCGATTTTGTTTTCATAACTAGCTTTGGTGGATTTTATGAGGGATCTTAGTGTCTTACTGAGGCTGACCAGGGATTTCCTCCAATCATGGAATTTTACTCTTTTTTGCAACAGTTTCTTTCTTCTGTTGTAGAGTTTGTTTATGGCAGAGGACCGCCAGACTTTTTTGGAGGATAGCATCTTGGTTCTGTTAGGGATAGCACGATCCATGCACTCGTGTAAGTGCTTATAGGTTCATAGGTTCATACTAGGCTATCTGCCCTGGGGCAATTATAAGCCTAGCCCGATTCTGTATGGCTTACGCCACCCCTTGATTTGGGTATACTGTGCTCTTTTTAAGGTTTAGTTTACTGTGCCTCTGTCTAATAGTGACATGGGAGTAATCCCTGGGACAAACCTACGATCCCCCATCAACTTATCGAGATTCTTCTTGAAGAGATTCAGTGAGGTGCTCTGCCTCACATGAACTGGAATTCTATTCCAGAGCGAAGGGAGCCTCTGGGTTATGAACCTGTCCCTCCAGCAAGTTCTATTTATTTCTGTGCTGAGGTTCAAGTCCCTCGAGCGTGTGGCTCTAAGGGATTTAGATTTACTGAGGTGGAGCATGTCCATTAATTCTGGATTTGACATAGCTTTGTATGTCAGGCATAGATCGCCTCGAAGTAGGCGGTATGCAACTGAGTAGAGCTGGAGTTTTTAACCGAGCAGCATATGGCATCTGTTTGAGACCCTTGATCCTCTTGGTGAGATACTTTTGGGGTCTTTCTAATTGCTGCAGGTGTTGGGTAAGGTACATCCCAAAAGGGGCATTGTATTCTATGATGGGCCTGATGAGGGATGAATACAGGGGCACGATTACCTCTCTTGATCTAGATGTGAAACCCTTCATGATGAGGTGGGCTATGTAGAAGGTCTTTCTAACCACTTTGGCAATGTGGTTTTCAAAGGAGAGATTGCTATCAACTTGGGTCCCCAGGTCCCTAATAACTTTCTCTGTACTTAATGGGTTTCCGCCTATGTGGTAATTTGTGGGCACATTGTTTTTGCCAAAGGGTATGACTATACATTTTTTGGCATTTAGCTTTAAACCATGGCACTGGCACCAGTTATCTGTCTCTGTGAGACCTTCTTGAAGGATGTTTGTGTCAGCTGGAGAGTTGATTATGGCGCCCATTTTGCAGTCATCTGCGAACTTGGTTAGCCATAGTCCTCCCACGTTTGCCTGTACCTCGGAAAAGTATATACCAAACAAGAGTGGTCCCAGGACAGAACCCTGTGGGATGCCACTTGTGACCGGTTTCGAGTCTGACATGACTCCAGCAACTCTCACTCTGTGGGTTCTGTCTTTGAGCCAGTTTGTGACCCATCTTGTGACATAGGGGTTTATATTTAAGCTGGATAACTTATCTATGATGCCCGAGTGGGGTATTGTGTCAAATGCCTTTGCAAGGTCCAGATAGGCTGTGTGGACTACCTTCCCTTCATCTATGGCTTTGGTGACTGTTTCAAAGAAGTCAACCAGGTTCAAAAGGCAGGATCTGCCCTTGACAAAGCCGAACTGGGTAGGATCTAGTGTCTGTAGGTCCCCAATGTCTTTGTTTATGAGCTCCATGATGATCCTCTCCATAGCCTTGCAGACTAAGCTAGTCAGGCTTATGGGGTGATAGTTTCCAGGGTCGTAGAGGCTCCACCTTTGTGGAGTGGGACCACTGTTGCTGTACGCCATTCTGTGGGCACATATCCTGTAGTGAGGCTGAGATTGTATAGCTGTTTTATTTGAGGGATTAGTTCCTCTTGTAGTTCATGTAGGACGCAACCTGGGACGCCATCTGGTCCCATGGAAGCAGTGTTTTTTGGTTTGGAGAGGGCAGCCTTCATCTGAGCATCTAAGATGTTTGGGAGGCAGCCCTCTGCCAGGATAGATACTTGCTCTTTTGGGGTGGAGGGGGTGGAGAAGTTTGCACTGAACCTGTCTGCTAGGATATTGGCGATGTCTGTGGGTTCAGTGTATTTTTTGTCGTTTAGAATCAACTCAGAACAAGTCTGGGAGTTGCATCCCAGGTTTCTAACATAACTGAAAAAAGCCTTATGATTGTCTTTGGTGTCCTGTGCAATTTTTCTCTCGAAGCTGGCCTTGGAGGATTTTATGAGGGATCGTAATTTTTTGCTAGTACTGATCAGAGATGCCTTCCCTATTAGGGATTTTGCTCTATCATGTAGTAGCTTCCTCCTTCTGTTGTACAGTTTATTTATGGCAGGGGTCCACCAGACTGGACGCCTGCCTTTGGATGATTGGGTCTTGGTTTTGTTTGGGATAGCATGATCCATGCATTCCTGGAGATGTCCGTAGAATGCATTTATATAGGATTCTGCAGTTTGGGCTGTAGTTTCCACTGGCCCTGGGGCCTTGAAGGATTCCACTTCGGTTTTGAGAAGTGAGAAGTTCGCTTTGAGAAGTTTTTCACTGTGGTTTTCTGGGCTAGGGTGGGGTCGGGATGTGGACATCCAGTGAAATTATTTATGGTCTGATCTTACCAATGAGGGATATACTTCTGGTGTGGAGCATAGAGTCCCCATGTTGGTAATGATCAGGTCTAGTATGTTGTCCCCTCTTGTGGGAGTGGTGACTAGTTGTTCCATAGCATTTGAGTTTATAATTTCCAGGAATCTTTGGGCTAAGGTGCTGGGGCTTGAGTAGTGCTCCCAGTCAATGTTTGGGTAGTTGAAGTCACCCAATATAATGGTGTTCGGAGAGATCTTCATGTTCTCCAATGTTTTCAGGAAAGACGAATGGGATTCCTGACTTTGAGAGGGTGGTCTGTAGGATGCTATAAACTGAAAAGCAGTCTTGCCCACTGTTAGTTGCACATGGATGGTCTCCGATACTTCATGCAATACCACTAACCTGGAGGTGTGGATATCCTTGATAAATATGGAAACTCCCCCTCCTTTTGTGCATTTGTGTAGGATTCAGCAGTCGTACCTCTATTGTCCGCCTACATGGGTGTCGTGAAGTTTGCTACTTCTGTCTTAAGAAGTGTGAAGTTGACTTTGGAGAAGTTTTTTATGGTGGTTTCCCTAATGGGGGGGGGGGGGTGGAGGCAGGATGTGGATGTCTAAGGTGATTAGCTTGTGGTTGGATCTGACCAACAAGGAATTGACCTCTGGTGTGGAACACCAGTCGCCCATGTTGGTAATGACCAGGTCTAGGATATTGTTGCCCCTGGTGGGGGTGTGGATAAGTTGATACAAGGCATTGGAATTTGTGAATTCCAGAAACTTTGAGCAAAAGGGTTGGTACATGAGTAGTTTTCCCAGTTAATGGTGGGGTAGTTGAAATTGCCCATTATTAGGTTGTTGGGTTGTACCCTAATATTTTCCAGTGTATCAAGAAATGTGGAGTGGAAATCCTGGGCCATGATGGGGGGTCTGTAGCAAGCTACAATTTGCATTGCGGTCTTGCCCAGAGTTAGTTGCACTTGGATAATCCCAGATGCATGATGCTGAGGAACTAGCCTGGAGGTGTGGATATCCTTAATGAATATGGACACGCATCCATCTTTAGTGTTTTGGTCCAGGTTAGGTGGCCGAAAGGTGTGGTATGAATTATAGCCTGGTAATGCAGGTGTGGTCTCTGGACCTTTGAACCAGGTCTCAGTCACTGCACAGATGTCGATGTTCTCCATTTTAAGGAGTGCCTTGAGTGAGTGTATTTTGAGGTTTAGACTTCTAGCATTGAGTAGCATTACCCTCAGATTTTGCTTGCTTGTACCTGTTACAGTGGTGAATTTGTCACTGGAACCTTGCCTAAAAAAGGCACTATAGGGGTGGCAAGAGCCTTAGCCAGTATCCGGGATACCAAGGGTGACAGGTGCAGGCCATCTCTTGCAAAACATTGTGGTCTGTCAATCATGTCATCTCAGGCAGACAGATACTGGATCCCCTTAGAATGACACCAGAAGCTTAGCCACTTGTTGAAGTCAATCATTTTATCCTTGTACTGTGGTATCATTCTGGGTGATGGCAGGATGCTACTCAGGGCTAGGGTCATACCTGCCTGGGCTACAAGATTTGTAGAGCTCCTCCATGTCTCTTTTCATGTAGTCCGGGGAGGTACGTCTCAGGTCATTCACACCAACATGGACAATGACAGAGTTATATTTGTACTTGTGGAGTGACCTGAGTGTGTGCATTATTTGGCAGATCCTGGCGGCAGATCCTGACACCCGACAGGCAGCTGACAGTAACTTTCTCCTTGTTTAGCCTGGTGAGTGGAACATCAGTGTGCCTGACTATAGAGTCACCTATGACTAGAGTGTTGGGTACGTTGTTATGCCTTATGGGCTGTGGTTGAGTGGCACACTGAGTTTGTGGGTTATGTGTCATTTGGGTTGTGTTGGGGGGGGGTGGAGGTTGCTTGCGTTTCTGCTTTGGAGGTCCCTGTTGCTTGGGCAGGTTTTTATTGAGAGCCTCCATGAATGTTGGTGTGTGTTTTGTGTTTCTATGTGTGTGTTTTGGTGGTGTAGGTTTTGAGGGACTATGTGATGAGTGTAGTGTGGTACAAGTGTTTATCTTCTCCTCTTGATTGTCTAGTCCAGTCTTGGGTGAAGAGAGCTTTGCTTCCAGTTTGGCTATATATGTGCATCTCTCATGGGTTGTAGTGTTGGGTGGTAGGAGGAGAGGGTTGTCTGTGTACATGAGGCAATTGCTGCATTGCCCCATGATGCCTCAGATTCATCAGGTAAACAAGAGAAAACACCAGGAACTGACCCTTAGACATGCTTGGATAGGTGCTTATTTGTTAAATGCTAAAAACTGCTTTCCTCTAGACAAGTGAGGAAAGTTGAGTGCTGTAGTAATTTGTAGCTTATATAGTGCTTACAATGAGTTCTGAACAAGTGCTGAGCTCAAAGAAACAGATTTGAGTGCTGAAACTAAAAAACTGGCTAGTTGTAAGAAACAAAATTAAGCTAGAAGGCTTCCCTCCAACACAGAAAGGCTTGGGGACTCAGAAGCTTACAAATAGTCCTGGATACAGCAAATCTGTATTTGGAGTAGACTACTTACAGGAAAGGCAGGAAACAAGCTTAGAATTTTTTTTTAATGGAAAGGGAGAAAGGAGAAGCAGAAACTAAGTGAAAAGCAAACAGCCCTGGCAAGTCTTGAACGCAGAATCCCATAGTCAAAGCACTTAACCACTAAACCATTTGACATACAGACAATTCAGTCACATTCTCTCTCTTTCCTATTCCAGGTGATTCAGACTTCATTTTTGATTCACTTTAGTTTGCAGAAAGATCTCTTAATAGTTGCATTTGAAACTATCATACATAAATATATTCCCAGAATTCTCAGTGTTGAGCCCATTACGGAGAAGAAAGAACATTTGGTGTTCTGGTATGACATCTTTTCTATAGGATACTATTGTTAGATCCATTCTTCAGGAAATGAAACCTGCATACTGAATTAGCTCTGCTCCTGTTATACCAGGTAGCAGGCTTTCAGGAGATGTCTGGAATAGGGACTTATATTTCATACTGGCCAACAGTCATTAGCAGAATTTGTTAAGGGGTATTTTGATAGAGGTTTGATGAAAGCATGTCAAATGCTATGTGATAGATGTTTTTTAATTAAAGCAGAGTTATAAATCAGAATTTGCGGCTTGGAAAACTTGCCCACCTTGTATTAAGGATTTAAATGTGGGAAGTTAATGATTATATTTGTAATCTATATTTTGTAGTAAGTTTTCAACTTGGTCATTTTTATTTGTTTGAAGTTAAATTGCATAAAGTATGTCAGTTTGTGTAAGGCTAAAGAAAGATTTATTCTGTGATTTTAACTGAAGAATTAGTTTGGTGATGGGGATGAGGAGAAACTGCATCAACAAAAGCATTGATTTTTGGATAATTTATTAAGCTAAGTTTGTAAAACACCATTTTTAGCTAATCATGTTTAATATCTTCCAAATTTGCAAGGTTGCTTAGTTGATTATTTTGCAACATTTTGTACTATTATAATTTGTTTTTGCTGAATTAGTATGTATTCTAGGAGACTATTTAAGGCTATTTAAGGTTGAATTAGTTTTGTAGTTTTATACATTATTATTGGTATTTCTTCAAGCATTTTCAGGATTTGCCCCTTTTTATTATAAGGCCTCATAAATCTGGGGTTAACCAAAGAAAAAAGTTTATTTTCATTCTTTCTTGTGTTAGTGGGAATTCTCTATCATGTCTTGAAGGAAAGTTCATAGAGTATAGACAGAGCTTCTAATTTTAGTTTACTTATTAAAAACTTGTCCATGTTAAATCGAATGCTAACTTTGAATATGCAATAAATATCAGCACTGGTAATGCTACTATGTTTAATAAACTCATGTCACTTCTTAGGATGCACTGCAGTGAAAATTACACATGCCTTCCAATTGCATAGTAGTGAAGTGTATCGGGTGCCTATACTTGTATACATGTGTATGTGTGATCAAATTCAGCCACAGCATTGTGGGGGATAAATAGGGGCACTCTATGTGCTCGACAATAAGATGCATTCATTGGAATAACACAGCACAGCGAGCATGCAATACAAACATAAGGTGTATATTATTGAAGTAAATGTTCATATAAATTGTATGAAATCATTTTTAGTATACAAAAATTTTAACAAGTTGAAACATGTAAACTGATTATAAATGCATGTCTTTAATTAATTTGTTTCAAAAAAATCATGCCACACACCTGGCGACTTCTCACAGCCAACCAGTCTACTGTGGCACACTGACTGAAAATCACTGTTATAAGTAACTCTGAGGCTGCTCTAGTTATTTCAAAATGTGTAACAAAAAAGCATACACTAAAAGGCAGCAGAAACACCATGAGTAAAATAATTTGTATTTATTCACAGAGATTTAGTGCTTTTAGCACTTAAATACTTGACCAATCAACTAACAGTTCCAATTCAGTCTATAGAACACATTTAATTAATGACAACGAAGGGGTTTACCAATGTGGGAGTGCTTTAAAGCAATATGTTATAAAATATTACTAAATGCTGGGACAACTTTTATCATTATGTAATTCAATAATTAATTCTTATGTGTCATATGAAAATACACTTAGCTATTACAAAAATATAATAAATGGTTGACTCCAACTTTGAAAATATTTAAAAAGTATGTGAAGAAAGGGTGATATAAGTAAATGTATTGTCCTAATAAGGACAATAAAGACATATTTAGAAGTAGGGATGAGTTTTATAAAGTTAATAAGGAACACAAGAAAGGATTTTTGAACTGAGACTTGGTTCTAATAGTGCTGACAATAAAACAAATCACTATTTAGACATTTAAAGAAGTATAAGAACATAGAAGACATTATTAGTACACTCAAGAATGATGACTGACAACCAGCAAAGTTTTTCTGGTTACTTGCTTTTCTGAGAAATCCTCAGAGATATTAAGGAATAAAAGTGATGGCCACCCCAATATAACTGAGAATATGGTTACTGAAGTCCTAAGATTATAAAATTGAATGCTACAGCAAGGCCAGATGGATCAAATTGGCTTTTAGTGTAGCATTAGTGATTTAGTGGAACGCTGCTTGCACTGGTTTTTAAAAAAACTCTAGAGAAAGGATTCATTCCTCAAGTATGGAAATATGTGTTGGTAGTACCTCTATGTAAGGGAGGCAGTAATGCTGCTGACAACTATTGCTCTATAAACTCGACAAGCATTGCTGGTAAATGTTTTAAAACAGTAATGTACAGATTAATGCTTTGAAATTTTATATCTGATATGGATATTTATTGGCATGCTTCATGTGAGGGAAAGTCTTGTTTGTCAAATTTGATAAACTTCTATCAAAATACATGAGAAGCTGCAAATATGAGGTGACCAGTTGATGTCGTTTATGGGGATTTTGCAAGAGCTTTTGACTCAGTCCCACATTGTGAAATTTTTAAAATAATGTAAATCATTTTTATTTATTTATTTACATTTGTTTACCAGGTAATGTCCGACTGGGCAATTAGCCTGTTTTCAGTGGAGACCCGGGGAGAAAAGCTCCAAAGAAGTAACATAGTTATACAAAGCCATTAAAAATACAAATGTGTAAGGGAGAACCATATGGTTACACACTGATACATTATTAACAATTAGGGTTAGTAAACAGAAACATCATTACATCAGTGAAGCCAGTACAAAAACTGAATTTATGTTTTTTTAGCATATGAAGTACAAGAAAAAGAAACTTGACAGATTAAATGAAAGGTGGAAGTATCATCATCAAGGAGGACACAAGGCTATGTGAGAGCATGAAGAGAGAGAATCATCATCAAGGAGGACATGAGGCTATGTGAGAGCATGAAGAGAGAGTATCATCATCAAGGAGGACACAAGGCTATGTGAGAGCATGAAGAGAGAGAATCATCATCAAGGAGGACATGAGGCTATGTGAGAGCATGAAGACAGAGAATCACCATCAAGGAAGACACAAGGCTATGTGAGAGCATGAAGAGAGAGTATCATCATCAAGGAGGACACAAGGCTATGTGAGAGCATGAAGAGAGAGTATCATCATCAAGGAGGACACAGGGCTATGTGAGAGCATGAAGACAGAGAATCACCATCAAGGAAGACACAAAGCTATGTGAGAGCATGAAGAGAGAGTATCATCATCAAGGAGGACACAAGGCTATGTGAGAGCATGAAGAGAGAGTATCACCATCAAGGAGGACACGAGGCTATGTGAGAGCATGAAGATAGAGAATCATCATCAAGGAGGACACAAGGCTATGTGAGAGCATGAAGATAGAGAATCATTATCAAGGAGGACACAGGGCTATGTGAGAGCTTGAAGATAGAGAATCATTATCAAGGAGGACACAGGGCTATGTGAGAGCATGAAGACAGAGAATCACCATCAAGGAAGACACAAGGCTATGTGAGAGCATGAAGAGAGAGTATCATCATCAAGGAGGACACGAGGCTATGTGAGAGCATGAAGAGAGAGTATCATCATCAAGGAGGACACAAGGCTATGTGAGAGCATGAAGAGAGAGTATCATCATCAAGGAGGACACAAGGCTATGTGAGAGCATGAAGAGAGAAAAAAGGAGGGAGGGAAACAGGTAAGTCTGGAGGAGAACGGGAGCATGTCCAGTGAGTTGAGAACTATTGTTTTAGGGCCTTTTTGAAGGTGTGAGTATTTTTGATGGACAGAATATGTTGAGGAAGAGAATTCCAATATTTAGCAATTTTATGACAGTATAAGGAGTCTCCAGGTGAGTTATGCGTTTTGTTAACTTTAAGCAACACTTTATCAGCTGACCTAAGAGATTTAAGATTAGTATAGAATTGAGAAACATGAGCCAAAACACATTTCCAGTGGGTTTTATTGTAGCTCCACAAACTTAGCGCTTTCACCATCCACTAATGGCATCATCAGAGTTAGTGGAAACCATACTCATACATTATTTATATACACTTCAATTACTCAATCTCCAATAAAAAACATGTCATTATCTTAAAGGTACATCCCTAAATAACACATTTATAACAATAATGTCATCACATAATAACAATGGCTTATTTATGGCTTTCCACTAACTCTGATGATGCCATTAGTGGATGGTGAAAGCACTAAGTTTGTGGAGCTACAATAAAACCCACTGGAAGTGTGTTTTGGCTTGTGTTTTTTAACTTGTGTTTTTTACTAGTTTATTCCCCCTTTGGGTGATTTGTTTTGTGTTAGTATAGAATTGAACAAGGCCAGACAGAGCTGGGCAGTAACCAGGTTTATACATGACTGTATGGGTGATTAATCACATTAATGGGACCACTATAAAGTGGGTACTAAACTGATCAACCAAATGAACTTCTAAAGTTAAAATTGATGAAGTGACATCCAGGAATCCATCATTCTTTGTGAGGGTACCACAATGATCTGTACTTAGCCCAGTACTGTTTACAATACTCATGTCTGACTTCCCATTGACTAAGGGTATTTGGACTACAAAATTCACAGATGATTTTGGTAAAAATATTCCATGTTACCACTGTTTAAGTTTGTACACATCTTTAGAGACATAAATTGGTATATAACTTTAATTGCTGCTGTTAATATGAAAAAGCCAATCAAGAAATTAGATTTGTAGATTACTGCATTTACTTTGGTACAGTTTATCTGGTGAACTGGTAACACCATAAAAAGCTGCTATGTTTATTTATTTATTTTTATTTATTTACAGACCTAAACAGTAACTGTCAGGAGTTTGAAAAACTGGTTTACTTTCTGATGTGTACAAACTTAAACAGCAACTTTCAGAAATTTGAAAATGCTTTCTACTACTCATTTGGGAGATAGGCGTTCCCTTTGTTGTTAGGAGTGAGAAAGGGAGAAACACTAGCTGCCTAGTTTGATTCACAGCCTAGATCCATACTGATTATACCAACCTCTTACATCATCTAACCCCACCATGGGCCCAATGGCACCACCCCCATCTCTCAGGAGATTGGTTAACTGCCCTTTCACCACCAGATCCCTCCCAGTTTCCAGCTTTTCATCTAGCTATGCACAGAGCTGTCTATCCCTGTTTTGTACTGACTTCACCACCTGTAACCTGAAGAGAGCAAGAATCTGAATAGAAGAGCCCTGACATCATCACCTTGAACCTGGAGAGAGCAAGAATCTGAATAGAAGAGCCCTGACATCATCACCTTGAACCTGGAGAGAGCAAGAATCTGAATAGAAGAGCCCTGACATCATCACCTTGAACCTGGAGAGAGCAAGAATTTGAATAGAAGAGCCCTGACATCATCACCTTGAACCTGGAGAGAGCAAGAATCTGAATAGAAGAGCCCTCAGTAACGCCTAGACTCTGGAAGAGGCTTAATAGTGAAGATCCCAGACTGGAACACCACAGAGGATGGTCTGTGACCAGGGCCATTCTCCTTCTCACTGTGAATACCACACAGCAACCAGATATAGATATTCTAGTCACTTGGCCTGCATTTAACATCATTTCTGTAATTTGCAGTACAATGAAAATTGCTGTCCCAGGACACCCTTCCACACTACTGTTTTCTTTACACCATAAGCACAGTTTGCTTATGCTCAAAGATGATCCAATATTCTTATTTATATTAAATGTTTTGTATAGCCTGCAGTTCACCACTTGGATTTTTATCCCATGGGCACAAAAAGCCAACGTAAAAGGTTCTGAGGTCTCAAACTGTACTTACATTTTTCCTCCCAGTTGTGCACATCCATGAGCTCTGTAAAAATGAGCCCTGGGACTTGTTTCCTCTCTAAGATATTTCTCTGGCTGCATACGTTGTTCAAAAACTGTGAGTCACCTGGTGTGGCTCTAAGTGACTACCTCTCCTGCATGTAAAAATGTCTGCCTGTATCAATAATAAGAATGGGGACTAATGGTATTTATGCTGTATGTGAGCTTCTGATCCGCTGTGGCGACCCCTAACCGGGAAAAGCTGAAAGAAGAAGAAGAAGAAGAAGAAGAAGAAGAAGGTGAGGTTCTTATAAGCAGGCACTGTAATCCTTTGTGACAAACAAGAGAAGACAAGTCTTTCATAATGTATTTTGGGAGATACGAGACACATAAAAGTGGCACAGCCTCTCATATTACATGTGCCACAGGCATTGATAAGGACAAGTCAGAAAGGAGAAAGTTCTGTAATAAAGCTTTCATATTTGCTTCACGGAATATGACACTCACAAAGGCAGATATGGCCTCTCATACTACATTTCATACAGAATAGGCTAATAAAGCCTAAATAACCAAGAAAACTGTACAAAGCCACACAGCAAAGAACACCTGTTGTGTGCCGAAAAATAATGTTAAAAATATTTATTCTGAAAACAAAGTTAAGTGGTTTCATCCATTAACATCAATACTTGAATTCATTAGAATCTAAAAATTAACAGAATAAAATCCTTTTAAATACATGGTCATGCAGTTGTGTGAACCAATTCACATCATGCACCCCACCTCCGATTTAACTCATAAAGGTGAAGTGACCTAAAATATACTAAATAAACAATAATAATACTAATACTTGGAGAAAATATTACATAACACTACAAATCATGAAAATTCATAGAAATATACCATGAGTTAGTTACACAAATTACTTAAGTGTTGCCAAGTTCATTTTCAATGCATAATTAATACTAACATTTTCATTAAGACAAGGTGCTTTTGTGGCTTCTGTTCAAATCTTTTATTGTAACTCTTTGCATTCCACATTGGTCTTCCAGTCATGACCCCACATTGAAATATCAACTTTTTTTAACACACTAAACGAAAGACTTAATAAAATGGATCCAAAAAAATGATAAACACTCAAAATAACACTAAAAACAGCAGCCGCTAAGCACTTTCATTCTTTCAAAGAACGTCAGGAACGCACACAGATAAATACACCAGACTTGTAGTGGAACAATTGATTTTTCCAGACTTTCTCCACCTATGAATAATATCAAAAATCTTCCCCACCTACATTATATTAATATACGGACATTGATTACAATGACAATATTTTCATTTTTAGAGACAACTACCATTATGTTGTTTAATTTTAACATCCATGAGATTGTTCAAATTGGGTCTCCTACTGAAAACTTCTGAGGGAGTGGTTCCCATAATGTTCTTGGGAAGATTTGCATGTTTGGAAACTCCCAGTATTTAATAAAATTTTCCTTGATCACTTTGCTATTAATTGATTATGGGATTGTAAAGAGTTGTAGATCTCCAACATTTCTACCAACCTTCCCCCACTATAAAAGGCATCCATTACTACTAAAGTAGTAGTTGTTCCGGAGTTCAGTGGACAGGTAGAGGTGGGATTGTGTGCATGCATATGTATGCATATAGCTTCATGTGTATGTATGGATGCATTGGGAAGACTGGTCTCAGATGAATGAGTGAGAGTGTGTATGTGTGTATGTTTGTGTGTGTGTGTGTGTGCGTGTTGTTAGTACTCATATGTGTGCGCATGTGTGAATGTGTGCATACGTGTCTGTGTGTGTACACATGCGTGTGTATGCACGCTAGTGTGTGTGTGTGTGTGTGTGTGTGTGTGTGTGTGTGTGTGTGTGTGTGTGTGCATGTGTACATGTGTGATTGGAGAATGAATGGGGGTTGCCTGTGCTAACACGATGCATGGATCAACAGAGGTGATTACCTCAGGAAAGTGCAGGTTAGCACTAGTGTCAACACCATGTGATATAGACATACAAATTAGTGGATAACAACACCTAACATGTCTTTGTATTGCATTTCTTATAATTGCAGAAACTGCTACTTTCAACTACAGCATATTCTGAGTGTGTGGGGTGATCTTTTTGAATGCTGCTCAGAGGAGTAATATATAAGTAATGTGGAAGGGGTATTACCCTTCTAATGGAGGCTGCAGAAGGCTCCTCCCACATTTTGAATTCTGCTCAGTTGCGTAATTGGTAAGAAATAAGAAAAAAACTAGAACCAAACACACTTCAGCCCAGGGCTCCAATAAAGGCTATCCCTCCAAAAGTACAAATACAAATGGTCCAGTCCCGTAGGTTCAAAAATATTTAATAGTACACTCCCAAAAACATGTACATAAACGATTAAGCGCTTTCATTTCCCACAGGAAGCTTCAACAGAATCTCATTCAAATGGCTTCCCAAGCACTTATATAACTGAAGTATCTCCTTGATTGGATAATCAGTTAGTGTCTTAAAGCAATAACATTTAATGTTGTACATTTAAAATGCACTTAAAATGCACATCTAAAATACCCACAATTTTTGTTTAACAACAATATTACACTTCAGTTTTAAAATTTTTTGTATATAAAAAAACCTTGGCAAAAGCCAGGGTACATTTTTGGCTAGGCTTATATAGGACCTAGGGCCAATAGCCTAGTACCTACCTATGAACCTATATATAAAGCAAACTTCCAATAAATACTTCATAAAAAAACTCATAAAAGAACTTCATATAAAAGCCTAAATGTACCCACTGATCCAATGACCAATGACCAATTAATTGGTAAGAAATGTGGAAGAGGTACTGGTCCTCTCATGGAGGCTGCAGAAGGCTACTCCCACTCTGCAGATGTAATTTTAACTCAAGCAGTATTATTTCCTGCACTTGAATCATCATTATGTCCATATATGACTTGGCTTGGGCCAACTGTAGTTAGCTGTCTAGGAGACTGACGAATTTTAGTAATTTCAGGAGACTGACGACTTTTAGTAATTCCAGGAGACTGATGACTTTTAGTAATTCCAGGAGACTGACGGCTTTTAGTAATTCCAGGAGACTGATGACTTTTAGTAATTCCAGGAGACTGACTGCTTTTAGTAATTCCAGGAGACTGACGACTTTTAGTAATTCCAGGAGACTGACGACTTTTAGTAATTTCAGGAGACTGACGACTTTTAGTAATTCCAGGAGACTGATGACTTTTAGTAATTCATTTTAGTAATTCCAGGAGACTGATAACTTTTAGTAATTCATTTTACACTGTTAGGTAAGATTTCTTGTTCCTGCTTTGGATGCTTTTTGTCTTGAATGGCCACTATTGATCTCCTGAGTATTTTTATTACTGTTCCATGCAAGCTGAAGTGATTCCCATGGTGTATGGTATCAGTGTATTCTCCTTCCCAATTAACAAACACTAAATAAAGTAATTTGTAATATAATATATGTCTTTGTCTAACATGCTAAGTATATAAACAAAAACTGAAAAAGGATAAGTAGACTTTAACATACTTTAAAATACTATTTTTTTTAAATGCTTAAAGGCTGAGATTTTAGAGGAATGTGTTACATACAAATGTTAGTTTACAAGACATAATACTATTTTAATTAAAATTACTGTGACTTACTTGCCCCACATTTCTTTAAGGTAATGCCAGAAACTACTGCAGGCTCTATAACAATTGGTGATGATAAAAGCACATCAAATTTCACCTTGAGGAAGCACAGATGTCTGAAATGTAAAAATAGGTTAATACGCTTCTGTCTTGAGTAAATATAAAATATAATATTCGTTATAAAATAAGAAGTGAATTACTTTGCACTAATACAGTAAAAATAAACAACACAACTCGGAAAGGTACAATAAAAGCAAATAAAACACAGAGCCTGCAAGGCTTAAAATAAAACCAATTTTTAATACACAAGAGAACAGAGCAAAGCTTGTTTTACCTTGTCCTCTTGTGTATTAAAAATTGTTTTTATTTTAAGCCACCTTGTTTTACCTTGTTCTCTTGTGTATTAAACACTGGTTTTATTTTAAACCTTGCAAGCTCGGTATTTTTATTTTATTTTCAATTAGTTTGCACTATTCTGTTGTGAGTGTATGTCTATCACCTTAGTCACACAGGATATTTAATTAAATCATGCTACTGTAAAATATTAAACAGTATGCTAAATTGTCTTTATCTTTGTTAGACTCCATGGAAATATGATGAAACAGAAAGTGATTTTATAACCTAACCTAAGAATCTACACAGACATATGAGGGAAAGGAGAGTCAGAGTATTAAATGTAAAACGGAAAAGACTACCGTATTTGACTACATCCTGGAAAAAGGTACATCAGTTCTTAATGGAGCTGTGGATGAAGGCAAGGCAATTCATACAGCCTACCTTGATCTGGCCAAAGCCTTTGATACCATTCCCCACTCAGGAATCATAGAGAAACTCACTAAACTAGGCATCAACCCCTATATCACTAGGTGGGTTGCAAACTGGCTCACAGTGTGAAAGTAGCTGACTCCAAGTCAGACTGTCAACTAGTCATGAGTGGAATCCCACAAGGTTCAGTCCTGGGTCCTCTCCTATTTGGTGTCTACTTCTCTGAAGTCCAGGCCAACACGAAGGGACTCTGGCTGATAAAGTTCACAGATGATTGCAAGTTAGGAGCTATTATTAACTCCCCAACTGATGTTGACATCCTACAGAATGGCCTCACTGAGACCAATGACTGGTTTTCGAACCATGGCCTTAAGCTCAATGCCAAAAAATGTGTCGTCATCCCCTTTGGGAAAAACCCGGTTCCCATGAATTACCACATTGATGGTAGTCCACTGAACACAGAAGGCATTATAAGAGATCTGGGAACACAGGCTGACAGCAACCTTTCTTTTTTTGATCACCACATTGACACTGTGGTCAGAAAGTCCATCTATGTGGCACATCTCATTACTAGGGGTTTTGATGCAACCAGGAAGAAAGAGGTCATTGTCTCCCTCTACTCTTCCCTCATTAGGCCAATCATTGAGTACAATGCCCCATTTGGCATGTACCTCACTAGACGCCTGTAACAACTGGAGAGGCTGCAGAAGTACCTCACAAAGAGGATTCTAGGCCTTAAACACTTGTCCTATATGGACAGACTCAAAAAACTCCAACTATTCTCTGTTTCATACTGCCTACTTAGAGGTGATCTCTACTTGACTTACAAAGCCATGTCTGACCCAGCTCTGTTAGAAATGCTACATCTAAAGAAATCCCAATCCTTCTGCACCACATGCTCCAGAGACCTCTACCTCATTACCATAATCAACAGAACACGCTGAAGGGACAGGTTCATAACCCAGAGACTGCCCATGTTATGGAATAGACTTCCCATACATGTCAAGCAGAGCACCTTGCTGATCCACTTCAAGAGAAATCTTGATGAGTGGATGGGAAATAGAAAATTCACCCTTGTGATAACTCCAGTGGTTCTACTTGAGAGAGGCACTGGGAACTAAGGTCGGGTGGCATGATGCTAGGATAGTCCTATAGCAAGGGTTGTAAAGGCTCCAGGGCCATTAGCTTAGTACACACCTATGAACCTATAATGTAAGAGGAGGGGAAGAAAAACAGTCTGGGCTTTTGAGATATTTGAGTAAAACCTGTTCATATGTACAGAAAAACAGGACAGATAGGCTAACGGCACTATCACCAATCAAGTACCTTTCTCAGTGCTACAAAACCTTAATATGTTTACAGACTTTGACAAGGTGTCTGGTAAGGTCACAATGTGTAATAGATTCATAGGAGATTACTAGGCTAACAGCTCAAGAGCCCTTACAAGCCTAGCCAGTTTTACCCAGATTTTACCCAATTTTCTATCCCTAGGAGAAAGATAACAAGGGTCAGCAAGCGGGATTTTGACTATTTTTACAGACTGCCTCTGTCTAGAAGGGACATGGGCACCATCCCAGGAATGAATTTGTGATTTCACATCCATTGATCCAGGTTGTGCTTAAAGATGGTCAGGGAAGGCTCTCCTTCATGTGAATAAGAAGCCTATTTCAGAGGAGGGGCATTCTCTGGGATACATATCTGTCTCTCCAACATGATCTATTCATGTCAGAGATCACATTTAGATCGGTGGAATGGGTAACTCTCATGCAGTTTGTTTTGAGAATATGCAATGTTTTCATCAGGGCTGGGTTACAGACTGCCTTGTAGATCAGGCATAGATTACCTCTCAGGGGCTTTTAGTTAGTCCACATATGACATGCTGGTTATACCCTGTATTTTTTTGGTGAGAAACCCCTGAGGACACTCTAACTGTTGCAGGTTCGTGGCAAGGTACATACAAAGGGTGCATTGCACTTGATTATTGGTCTGATGAGGGCTGAGTACGGCGGTACTATGACATACTTAGATCTTGATGCCATGTCCTTACTTATAAGGTGCGTCACATAGAAGGACTTCCTCACCACCATGGACACATGGAGGTCAACATTCAGATTGCTATCTATCTGACAGTGATCGACAAAGCAAGGCCAGCGTGGGAGGACACAGCGCTCTGGCAACCACATTCAGCATATAAATGAGGAGGAAGTGAAATTGGTCGCGGTAGAAAGGATAGCGCTAAAGTTGTGCTACGAAGCGCGGCCACAACAACTAGTTAGAAATGTTGCTGTGGCATCATCTCATCTTGCCAAGGTAATAGCATGTAACTGTTGATAGATTTACATGTAATTGTCATTAATTGGATCTATATTATATGATTAACTTTTTAAATAGTTGAATTTCATATTATCTGACTGTAAGTCAAACATACCCAAAATAGCACAAAAAGTGGATTGTACTGAGATCACGGTACAGTACAGGTTGGAAAATATGATATTTTCCCCACTGTAGTGTGATTTCAGAAATGGTATATATACTTAACAGGTAGTGTGGGGGGTACTGAGGGGTTTGCCCCTGCAAAAAAAAGTGTTATTTTGGGTATTTTCAACTTTTTAAACAGTTGATCATATGAATTCGATCACATGAAATTTGACTATTTAAAAAGTCAATTATACAAAACTTATCCATCAACAGTTACATGCTATTACTTCAGTAAGATAAGGTGGAGCTACAGCAACATCTTTAACTAGTTGTTGGGGCCTCACTTTGTAGCACAACTTTATCAACATCTTTTCCACAACTATGTACCTCTATTACTCTGCATTTATATGTTGAATGTGGTTGGCAGAATGGTGTATTTACCCTTGCTGGCTTTGCTTTGTTGGTCACTATGCTGTCCATTTTATACCACAGGGGCACTAGCTGCAGAGCTATGTGATGGTACTTCACATAGGTGGTTGCACACTGACCAAGCCTTAGCTGTTGTACCCATCATGTCGCTCATGTGAATTACTGTAACGGTGGTAGAGCTGCAGTGCAGACTAATACTCCTGAGCACTCCTGGGCTGCTCATTTTGCGTGCAGCCCTTTGTCTGATATATAAATATGGTTAATGGACTAATATATTAATTATTAGCTCTGTAAAGCTACACACAGAGACTTTCTTTAATGTTAGTGCTACACAGGCATGCAGATCTTGTTTATGTTTCTCAAACATAATCTGGCGTGTGTGTGTGTGTGTGTGTGTGTGTGTGTGTGTGTGTGTGTGTGTGTGTGTGTGTGTGAGTGTGTGCCTGTGTGTGTGCATGTGTGTCTGTGTGTGTTCGTGTGTGTGTGTGTGTGTGTGTCTGTGTGTGTGTGTGTGTGTGTGTGTGTGTGTGTGTGTGTGTGTGTGTGTGTGTGTGTGTGTGTGTGTGTGTGTGTGTGTGTGTGTGTGTGTGTGTGTGTGTGTGTGTGTGTGTGTGTGTGTATATTTATATATGTATTTAACATTATAGGGCAAGCATCAAGTTTTGTGTACAAAACAGGAAGGAATATTAAATATCTTATGGAACATGCTACTGTACCAAGATTAATGGTAACTAAGGGTACAACCAAGTGTGGTCATTTTAACCAATGCCCCTGCATCCTTGACAGTGATGTGGTATATTTAAAAGGAAGGAGACAAGGTGTTAGTTTACAAAGGGGTAATTGTAACACAAAAGGTATTATTTATATTTCCAGCTGTCAAACGTAATAATTTTTACGTAGGTAAAACAGAGAGGAAATTCAGATCTAGAGTATATGAGCATTTGTATGCTATAGCTAAAGGTAATATGAAGAATGCCCTATATAGACACACACTCGCCTGTCAAGGGGAAACTAAATTCAAATTTGGAATACTGGAAGTAGTGACACACAGCATAAGGGGTGGTTGGTGAGAACTCCAAATTGACTTAAGAGAATTTTATTGGATTACAAGACTTCATGCAGTTAGTGAACCAGGACTTAATGACTATGTTTCTTTGTTATCTGTGTTAAAAAGGAAAGCCTTGAATTTTTAACAAACAACAAATAACTAATATTTTTTCATTATTCATTGTTTTAAATACATTATTTACTAAGTTCTTCTAAAGTTTTAAGGTTTTTAAGCACTTAAATGTTCAAATTTTAATAGTGTTAGTGTGGTTATTTTTGTGTTTTTCTGGGGTTGTCAAAGGTTTTTATGGAGTTTTTTGGATGTCCTTTAACATTTAAATATTTAAATATTTAATTGCTGATTAACACTTAATTGTTGTTTGATTTTATGTATATAAAGAAGGTGATTTCATTGTACTTGTTAGTTCTGAGGAAGTCCCAGAGTGTTATATAAGGGATGAAAGTGCTTAACTTTTTGAAGGAATAAACATTTTGTTACATGGAAGTACTGTGTGGAGCTTATGGTGTTGTTTATGCCCAGTGAGCACTAATTATTTGGATTATTGGTCTTTACTAGTGCTCTCTACAAACGGTGCTTTGTTTATTTGTTTGTTCACTCATTCCATTTGGCATCAGCATTTCTACACTGCTGACACAGGTCGGTGGAGGAGATTTCAGGTGATTAAAGACTGTTTCTCCATTTCATTGCATTTAAAGCTTTTTTCTGCCACTGACTGTTTTTCCACATTTCAGAATTACCGGCATTATAGACTGTACCACAGATGAAACCAGAGGGATGTCGCCTACCTTTTCTGATCAAACACTGGCTGTTTTTATCAGTTCTCCGGTAAACATTGGTTCTAATGGAGTGGATTTAATTAAAGCCATTTCATCTTTGTCTCAACAAATTATTGATTTAACCAAAAGGGTGGACACTCTTCAGGGTTTGCAGAATTGTTCCACCCAAGGTGAAGTGCGGAGAAAGGAATTGGTTCCTCCTAATTTAAGACTGGTGAACCAGGGTGACATCTCTGATGGTATGCAAGAGGCATGTCTGCGTACACAGAGGTCAGGGGAGAACACTACTGGTGCTGCTTTGAACAAAACACCTAGGAACATCAATGAATGAATTACGAGGGATGTTTCTTTCCCTGAAACAGACTAACAGCAAGCCACCGGATGAGAATTTTAAACTTTTAATGCCACAATGAAGGACTCTGAGAATCTGTTGCAAAAGGTACGTGGCATTCAGTGTGCTAATTTGTACCTACAAGAAAGTTTGGCCCCAGTCTGTGCTCATGACATCCCCAACTTTGGCCCCAGTCTGTGCTCATGACATCCCCAGCTTTGGCCCCAGTCTGTGCTCATGACACCTCCACCTTTGGCCCCAGTCTGTGCTCATGACACCTCCACCTTTGGCCCCAGTCTGTGCTCATGACACCTCCACCTTTGGCCCCAGTCTGTACTCATGACACCTCCACCTTTGGTCCCAGTCTGTGCTGTTGTGGATCTAAATAAGTACAAGGCACTATAGTCTGGTACTGCTGGACTACTTTCTTTGGCTTTAAACCAAGTCTCAATCACAGCACAGATGTCTACATTCCCCAGAGTGAGGAGGAGTTGTAGGGTGTGGAGTTTTTTGTTTAGGCTCCTAGTATTGAGCAGTAACACCATAAGGTTGCTTGTAAACTCTTTCACTATGTTGGTAGTTTTGTCTTTTTGACATTGCCTAAAAAGGCTCTAAGAGGTGGATAACGTTTTAGCCAATATCCAAAAGCCTGGGGGACATGTGTAACCTATCCTTGGCAAAGCAACTTGCTCTTTTGACTGTGTCCTCTCATGCTGACAGATATTGGATTCCCCTGGAGTGATACCAGAAACTAAACCAATTATTAAAATCAATCATTTTATGTTCATAGTTTGCTATTATCCTTGGTGAAATTAGAATGCTGTTCTAAGCAAGGCTTGTACCTATCTGTGACACATATTCCAAAATACCAGTTATGTGTCTTTTCATATATATATATATATATATATATATATATATATATATATATATATATATATATATATATGTGTGTGTGTGTGTGTGTGTGTGTCTGTGCACTAGAGTCACAATATAGTACCTGATGTTGTAGTACTCAGATGTTTCAGTAACTTTCAAAGTCTTTCCTTTTCTGCTGACCAACACAAATGTGCATTGCATTTTTTGTAGCTTTGTTAATGTTGCTTGTAATGTTGAGCAAATAAACTTGTAAACTTATATTGATGCTGTACCATATGTAAGAATATTATAAGACGTGATTTCTCATTATGTTTTTACACAATCACATTAGCTTTGACCTTACCAGCATCTGGTTGTATACCATTTTTGAATCAATCCTTTACCAGGGAATTTCAAAGAAGTCATAAAAAATTGGAAATTGGCTCTTTTGAGTTTCAAACCTTAAAGTATATTGCTATACTCGTATATCTGTGTTTTGCAGCTAACTTCAATTCTGGGTATTCCTCTGATGTTAAAG
Organism: Protopterus annectens; assembly: GCF_019279795.1. Lineage (NCBI taxonomy): Eukaryota > Metazoa > Chordata > Ceratodontiformes > Protopteridae > Protopterus > Protopterus annectens. The sequence continues at coordinate 1,860,743,778 of NC_056729.1, forward strand.
CTTTAAGTGGTCATGCGTTCTCAGCTTGGTTTGTGACTGCCTACATCCCATCTCACTAAAGCATCATGAATCAGGGGGTTATCACAGACACAGTGGAGCAGCCCACTTCCCATACGGGGCTCGTGTCTAGCCCTCAGAGCGAGTCAGTTTCTCATGAGTTGGAGGAGTTACCGTTGCAGGCTAGTCGGGACGTACCATTTTTCCTTTCTTTGAGTAGGGATAAGTACAGATGGGTCCTCCCAAAATGGGTAGTGTGTATGCACCAATGTGCATCTGCTGTACCCTATCAGAATATCAACAAAACTCTTTACCAAAACAAGTATTTGTTTAAGTTTACTAACCAGCCTTTTAGTCAGGGGAAAGGATGTTGATAAAGTGCCCAAAAAATGCAATGTATTTTATAGAAAAATGCTTATTTTGAAAACCAATTAATGTGGGTAACAGAAGGCTTTCTTGTTTGTTAAAGTCTGCAACAAATAACAGCATATTATAATGTATCGCAGGCATTGCTGTGCTTTGTTCAATGACAGACCACTTGGTGTTGCACATCTCCCTGTAATCCCCTCTTAACCCATTAATTTTCCTTAGTATGTGCGCAAAGAAAGCATTAGAGCTGTAGAGGTACAGAGGCCTTTCATCACCCAAGTCTGTACTTGTTTTGTTTGCCACCACCCTCTGTCAAGTAGGGCTGCTGTTATATAGGTAGTCAAGAAATGTCTTGTCACACACCTCTGATCCTTTAAAAAGGTATGCATTTCTAGCCTTTCTTGTTCCAACATTCTTCCTCCCAGGCTGCTACGCAAAAGCTGGGCAGGCAGTATTGCAGTCAGATACTTCGGCAATGGACAAGTTCTATGCTATGTTATGTACTGCTGACTCCTTAGCACAATGTGACTGTCACTTCTGTGTATGACAAAGAGACATGGTGGTATTAATGCACTAACTACAGAAATGCTTGTAGTTCAGATCACAAGTGTGGCACACATATTCACAATTTCTCTTCTGAAATGTCATATATTTCTGAATGTGGACAGAGTAAACAAATATTACTTAATATTACTTAATAGACTGCCTGTTAGTTTCAACAAACTTATGTCTACTACATGCTGGACTCTAGCCTGTTTTAAGATATTTCTTACCTAGCCTGTTTTAAGTTATTTCCTACCTGATAGTACTACACAACAAAACCTCTTTTTCTTACTATGAACAGTACATAGCCTTATTCTGTTAGAGTTTTTAGTAATTGTGCTTGACTCTGGGCTTGGCTGAACCTGCTCTGTTAGCCCTCGCTTCACTAAGGGTCACTTTGCTCTCCTCCCACCCCCCATATCATTACCTTTATAGCTAACTACTTTACACCTCCCACAATATAACCCTCCCCTCCTGTCTTTCACTCCATAATAGACTATACCTCAACCCACTTGCTGCTACAACAAAATATTCTAACTTCACCCCCCTACTGGTACTAGTATTATTCGCTATCTGATAGACCAAAAAACTGTCCTCCATGCATTTTTTTAACTAAAAACACCCTACAATATGTATTCCTCGAACAGTAAAATCTATGCATTTCTAACTATAACCATCCTATTACTGCCTCTCCTACTCCCCCTCCTTATACTCACATCACTTAACACCCACTTACACCCCAGACATATCTCCCCTACAGACCCAGAGTGCTGTAGTCATATAAATAATCACCAAACCTTCGCCATTTATCCATCTATCTTCTCATTAAATACTCCATTACCAAAAATACACTTATCTAACATCCAACTCACCTCTACCAGACACAAAACCAAATACTACACCCCCACTGCTAATATGCTCAAACTCAGCTACCTCCACAAAAACATTTTCTTAGCTGGAGACATCCAACCCAACCCTGGTCCAACACACTCCACTGCTAGCCCTCCTAATCCCAAAGTCAATAATCTCCCAAAGAAACATCTTTCCTTCTATTCAATAAACACTAGGAGTGTTCTGAACAAAGTAAGTGAGCTACATGCTTGGATCACCCACCATACTCCTGACATCCTTGTTCTGACTGAAACCTGGTTGAAATCCCAACACCAAGACATAGAGATCTTGTCCTCTGGCTATAGCACACACCATCTAGATCGACCAAAAAGGAAAGGTGGCGGCGTTGTTATCCAACACTCTAACCACCTTACCATTTCTAACTCTACTTTTACATCCCAAGCCTTCTCCCCAGCCAAAATTTTATCTGTAAACTTAAATATTAATAGCCATTCCACTATCACCATTGTAGCAATTTACATTCCACCAGGTGACAATATCCCCCTACTGGAAAATATGCTTGCCCATATCTCCCAACACATCCCAAATGAAACTATCATTATTGGGGATGTCAACATTAACTGGCTATCTCTCTCCTCTCAAAACTCCTCACAACACCTTAATCGCTATGGCTTTACTCAACTCATCTCTGATCCCACTTATTTCAATAACTCCCATACAGCCTCATCTCTCCTTGACTGGATTCTTGTCTCTCACACTTCCAAATACCATAACCCTGAAATGCTACCAAATTTAAGTGATCATTGTTCAGTAAAAATACTAAGATACACGCCCCATCAAGCTAAACCTCAAAGGTTTATCAAACACCGACAACTAACAAACTTTAATCCTGAAACTTTCAAATATTTACTATCAAAAGTGAACTGGAATCCCTTAAAACTACTCCCTTTGGATGAAGCTATCCACTTTTTTAACTCCACTTTCCTTAGTATTTTAAATTCTGTGGCACCCCTTAAAAGAGTCCACATAAAGTCTAACATAGCCCCATGGCTGACCATAAACACACATGCACTACTAAAAAATAAAGACAGAGCATGGAAAATTTGGACTAAAACTAAACATCAACCAGACCTCCAGAAATATAAAGAACTTAGAAATCTTGCCAAAAGTCACATAAATAAAGATAAGAAAAACTTCTATAATAATCCATCTTCTACATTTAAATCCAACCCTAAAAAGTTCTGGCACTCTGTAAATCAAATACTACACCCAGGTACGCAAGCATCCCCTAGCCCTCATTCTGACAAAACACATGAGGAAACCACCTCCATATTTAACACCTACTTTATAGACTCAATATCCAAATTACTAAATTAAGACACAAACCATCCCACCAGCAATAATAGACTTAATAGCTCAAACTCTTCCATCAATAGTAACCCTACAACTACCTTCTCCCTCAAACCTGTCTCCACTAACTATATTAAAACTCTACTATCTAAATTAAAACCTTGCTCCACATCTGTAGACAACATTCCCTCAGCATTTCTACAGGCTGCTGCTGATGTTCTTGCTTTCCCAGTTTCTATTCTAATAAACTGCTCTATCACAGAATCCAGAGTCCCTTCCATCTGGAAGCAATTTTACACCCTTCCAATACACAAAGGAGGAAACTCTACAGATATAACTAATTTTAGACCCATAGCCATAGGAGATGTGGTATTGTATGAGGAAGTCGGGAGTGGCAGAGAAGTGTGTAAGAGTGGTACAGGATATGTACGAGGGTAGTGTGACATTGGTGAGGACTGTGGTGGGAGTGATAGATACGTTTAAGGTGGAGGTGGGATTACATCAAGGATCAGCTCTGAGCCCTTTCTTATTTGCAGTGGTGATGGATAGGTTGACAGATGAGATCCAACAGGAGGCCCAGTGGACTATGATGTTTGCAGATGACATTGTGATATGTAGTGAGAGTAGGGACCAGGTTGAGGATACCCTGGAGAGGTGGAGATATGCTTTAGAGAGGAGAGAAATGAAGGTCAGCAGGGCTAAAACAGAATATATGTGTGTAAATGTGAGGGAGGGTAGAGGAATGGTGAGGATGCAGGGAGTAGAGTTGGTAAAGGTGGATGAGATTAAGTACTTGGGATCAACAGTTCATAGTAATGGTGAGTGTGGAAGAGAGGTGAAGAAGAGAGTACAGGCAGGGTGGAATGGGTGGAGAAGAGTGTCAGGAGTGATTTGTGACAGACAGGTACCAGTAAGAGTGAAAGGGAAGGTCTACAAGAGGGTAGTGAGACCAGCTATGTTATATGGGTTGGAGATGGTGGTATTGACGAAAACGCTGGAGTCAGAGCTGGATGTGGCAGAGTTAAAGATGTTAAGATTTGCACTGGGTGTGACTAGAATGGACAGGATTAAGAATCAGTATATTAGAAGATCAGCTCAGGTTGGACAGTTTGGAGACAAAGCAAGAGAGGCGAGATTGCATTGGTTTGGACATGTGCTGAGGAGGGATGCTGGGTATATTGGGAAAAGGATGCTAAGGATGGAGCTGCCAGGTAAGAGGAAAAGAGGAAGGCCTAAGATAAGGTTTATGGATGTGGTGAGAGAGGACATGCAGGTGGTTGGTATGACAGAGCAAGATGCAGAGGACATGAAGAAATGGAAACAGATGATCCGCTGTGGCGACCCCTAACGGGAACAGCTGAAAGAAGATGATGAGCCATACTCTCACCACTCTCCAAAATTCTGGAAAAATGTATACACAATCAAGTCTTACACTACCTTCTGCAAGAAAATCTACTCACACCTACCCAACATGGCTTTCGTCTCATGCACATCACTACTGCAGCTCTCCTGTCTTTCCTAAACTCTGTATCACTAGCTAGAGACAGTAACAAACTTATTTCCCGTCTCTTCATTGACCTCTCTAAAGCCTTTGATACAGTCTCTCATAAACTCCTTCTTAAACTAGCAAACTTACACTTCTCTCCATCTGCCATATCTTGATTTAACAGCTATCTGACTGACAGACTCCAATCAGTCAAATGGCTCTCAGCTTTCTCCCCTCTTCTTCCTGTTAAAACGGGTGTTCCACAAGGCTCCATCCTTGGGCCACTTCTTTTTAACATCTTTACCAACCTTCTCTACTCTTCCTGTCCTGGATCCTCACTGATACAATATGCAGATGATCCTACACTTATCACTATTACTGAATCACCAACTCAACTAAAATCAGACACACAGTCCTCTTTTAACTCTGTAGAAGACTGGCTATCTGAAAACCAACTTATCCTTAATCCAAAGAAAAACAAATTACTACTCTTTCTCCCTAAAACCTTAACCACATAGTCTTCCTTCTCCATACTGTCACAAAATAATACTCAAATACAGGTGGACACCAGTACAAAACTCTTGGGTGTTACTATTGATGATAGACTAACCTTTGATTAACACGTCAATTAATTGTATCTGAAAAACACATCTCAAGCTAGGTCTCCTTTATAGAAACAAAAAATATCTTACCAAAACAACAAAACTAATCCTTTCAAATGCCTACCTCTTACCCACTTTACTTTATAGCTCCCAAATTCTCACCATCCTCAACACTGGACTACTAAACACATTAGAAACAACTTATAACAGGATTGCCAGATTTGTTGCCCAAAATTCTTACAAATCCCATCACTGTCCTCACTAAAAGAACTAAATTGGCTAGAATTACCTAACCTGCTTCAGTATAATCAGTTTCAGATTATTCATTCCATTCTCTACAAACCCTCTTTCTGTCCAACTATCTCATCTCTAGTCTCACATTACCTACCCACTAGATTATTCCGCAGTTCTGAACAAGGCCTACGAACAATCTACAAACCAAAGACCAAAATGGGTCACCTAGTCTATAGCTTTAACCCTTCCAAGGCCTGGAATAGCCTACCACTGGATATAAGATCCCTTGAACATCCCAATCAATTCAAAACCGCTACAAAAAATACCTTCATGAGAAATGGACCTGCCAATGTAATTATCCCCCGTAAACACCCCCCTATAACCTTCTACTTCCCTTCTCTCTTCCTTCCCTTCAGTAAACAAACTTACTACTTTATCTTCTCCTGCTGGTACATCACTGTCCAAACATGACTAGTAAAATATTTCAGCTGTGTAACTATTGCACTATTATGTATAAAATATGTAATTATGAATGTATCCCTCTGATGAATGTATTTCTATGTATTTCACTTGCCACAGTTTAATGTATGACACTGTAATGCAATAATGTGTGGTACTGATTAATGTAATGTGTGGCACTGTAATGCAGTAATCTGTGGTACTAATGAATGTATTTCTATATGTATTTAATATGTAAAATTTCTATTTTTTGTTAGAGCTTTTCTCCTTGGGCCTCCGCTGAAAATGGGCATTTGTAGCCCAGTCGTATAAACCCAGTCAACAAATATAAAATAAATAAATAAATGAAGTGAAATGTGCTTTCTTTCTAAGCAGAGTTAGTAAGTCCTTGCCCCTTCAGTAACAGAGTACTTTTCACTGTCAGGCTGTACAGTCCATTTTGTTCCAGTGACCCTTGCCAGAACCCACATTCCATTCTTTTGTTAGTGGCAGTACCCCTTGAACAGTTCCTAGATTTTTACTGGCAGAGGTCCATCATATTTTTGGTTAGACCTACTTTTCCTTGAGTGTTTTCCATCATGTTCTATGTATACACAGATATTATGGGCTCACTTTGGTACTTCAAGCATCTTTGCTTGGTGAACTATATTTTATCTTATGCAGTTGACCGAATGGCCACTGTCACAGGAATCTAGAGAATCACTACTGAAACAATGTAGCGGTCTCATTTCCCTACACTCTGCTTCCTTTTGGCTGTACTTTGGTGTTTCTGGGAGTGATTATTGTGCCTGTTAATGATTATCCTCAGACAGCATCTTGGGGGAGCTACAGGCATGTAGCACATTACATGTTCCAGTTAAAAAGGAATGTATTATGCAAATGAGTGTTTAGTGAAGTAATGCACAGAGGTATCAAATTATAGTAAAGAGGTATTTGCAAGTTTTAATGTTTGGGAAGGGTGACATTTAACTAAACTTGCTGTTGATGTAAAATGTATCTCAAAATGCCTTACTAACTATGAATAAAATCTGTACTTTATTAATATTTTTAACACCTTTATTAACGTCACACAGTTTCAGTATTGGTATGGATACACACAGAGTTATATTAAAGGAAACAAACCATTGCAAACCTTTTTCATTAGCCTGATTCATTATACAGATTTCTTTTTTTAACAATTGTCATTCACTCCAACATTACATAAATTGCTACATCCTGCTTCCCTGAAGTTTCACTCCTCTTCCTCCTCCTGAATGTTATTCTGCATGTATTGTTCCTACAAATTCCATTTATTCTATATAATGTGCTCCTTCCCTTTTGTAAAGATCCCACTGTGACAATTGGGGCGAGATGGTCGAAGGCTGCCAGTCTAGTCAAATAGAATTTGATATCTAATTCTATCAACTGTATAAATAAATGTAAAATACAGGCTTGCGTTTTTAAATGTAAGAAAACACTGTGAAATGTGGAACTGTAAAATATGTGACAAAATTGCACTCTACTGGCCCAGTGAAACATGTTGTATCCTTTCATGTTAGAATTTGGCCCGAGGACGGCTGGATAAATATTTCATGCCCATTGTTTTAAGGCTAATGTTTATGACTAGAATTTAGATGTAGAAGGTGCTTTATTCCTTTAGTTTCTGTTAGTATATACATGTGAAATATCTTCTATTGTAAGTTTCTGTGCAGGTGTTAGATTGCTAAATAATGCAATTTGTAGCCTGAGAACTCAGACCAGGTGTTAAAATGATGCAATATGAATACTGGGAAAACCTGTGTCAAAAATGATGTAATTTTGGGAGGGCCTTAGAGACATATTTGTTAGTAATGTTTAAATGCTATTTCTGACAAGAGACAAGAAGCATTTTGATCTTGGACATCTAACTTACCAGCACTGCTTATGCTCTTTACGTATGTAAGTAGGATTATAGCACTGTGTTTTCTCTTAAGATTAGCTAAAGATTAGAAAGTTAGATTAAGTATTTTTCTGTGTAATCAGATCTTTCCTATGATATTATTTTAAGTTTCTGTGTGATCTCTGAACTCTTAGATATCTCTGTGGTGTAGTAGATTTGTATTGTGTTTTAATTATTTATTATTAAATATTTTTAAAACCTTCTACCTGTGGCTGGTTTGCATAGAGATGAAGTATGCTTTAGAGTACATTATATATTTATAGAGTTTACTGTCTAAGCCCTTCCAATAAGCCTTAGACTGTATAGTCACATTACCATTGGATATTAATATTGCACAGTAATAATTGGACACCCTTTTAAGGGCCTTTAAGTAGCTGATATTAAGTGGGTGTGGCAGTAATTACTACCGTATAGTCTGGGTAAAGGGGCACAGCTGGAGAATCTGTGTCAGCCTTTCCCAGAAGAGTCTGTGAAGTTGTATAAATATTTATCTCAAAGTGTGTGTGTGTGTTGTGTCAGTTACTTGGCAGGGACACGAAGTACTGCTTGGACAGAGAGGGTACTGGAGGTTCTAGCTTGCCCAGTTAGGCTGAGACCTGGGCCCTATAGCTGTGCAAGTGGGGAGTCTTATTGGGGATCTAGTGAGCAAGGGAGCAGCCAGCCCCAGACTGACTGTGATCTCTGTGTACACTTAAGGGAAATTGTACTTCACTGTGTGCATTAGTTATCCTTTCCTCTTCTATGAGATGACCTCCCTGGTGTTAGTGGTGAGGATTGAGGCTCATTGACTGCTGGGCCAGAGCACGGTCATCAAGGGCAGGGGTGGGATCTACTTCACATACTAATTGGCTTGTAGTGGTGTGGGGTAGATCGAATTCCTGTAGCTTATGTACAGTGATCTCTAAAAGTGTTTTGTACTCTAAAACAGCCACGCAGTGTATACTCAAGAGTTCAGATCACAATTGTTTTATTTATTTTGTTAGCTTAGTGTTAGTCAGGGTAAGCAGGCAGCATGTCAGCAGAAGAGTATGGAAAGCTGACAAGGAGCCTGCTGGTGGAGCTGTGCCAGGCTAGGGGACTGGTGCATGGAAACCTGACTAAAGCAGACCTGATTGCAGCCTTGGTTACAGCTGCATCAGAAAATAGCAGCCTGGAGGACAATCAGACTGACAGGGGAGATACAATATCCTCGGAGAATGGACAGATCAACTTTTCTGCAGTGGACTTAAAAATCCTGCTGGAGCTAAAGAGACTTGAGTTGGAGGCCAGGCATATGGAACTGGAATCAGCCAAGAAAATGAGGAGTCTACAAGCTGAGGAAAATGAACAACAGAGGAGGCGTGAGAGGGAAATGCTGACTCTTCGCCAGAGTCATGGAGGTATTGGGAAAAGGAGTAACTGGACCCCAGAAGCACAAAAGGTCAGTAAATTTCTTCCACAGTTTAAAGAGGGGGGATAATTTTGATAGCTTCATTCATATGTTTGAGCAGGTATGTAAACAGTATGAAGTTGACCAAGGGCTCTGGGTACGGTTCCTGACCCCCTTACTCCATGGTAAAGCTGTAACTTCTTTAGCAAAAATGCATGACACTGACTGTTTTGATTATACTGCTGTTAAAAGACATTTGTTAGAATTTTTAAGCTAACACCTGAAATGTATAGGAAAAAGTTTTGTGAGCATAGACGTAAGGCAGATGAAAATGTATGTGAATATGTTGTTGAACTGAGCACTTATTTTCATAGCTGGGTAAGTGAATGTCAGGTTGCCACTTTTGAAGGGCTGGCAGAGCTTTTGGTAAGGGAACAAGCCCTTAGCACTTTGCCTGAGGACATGAGGATCTGGTTAGCTGATAGACAGTGTGCTACTTCAGAGGAGTTGGGGAAGAAGGGAGACCTATACCTAGCAAGCAGGGCAGCCCTGCACAGAAAACGGGCCCCCAGTACTGCTCATGGGACTAAAGGAACCCATGGTGGGCAGCACAGACTGCCCCAACAGAATCCGCCAGTAGCAGGGGAAGCTACTAGTCCAGGCATATGTCCAGGAGCTATGGTTAAATGTTTTGAATGCAACCAGTGGGGCCATGGGGCATACAGGTGTCCATGGAGACAAGGTGGGGAACCAAAGGTGAGGGAGCCAGTAAATGGTAAAGACAAAATGCCAACAGTGTGCTGTCTTGAGATAACAAGGGTATAGAACTACCATCCTGCAGATGTCCTGAGAGAGAAGGATTTGGATGAGGCAGTACTATGTACTTATGCAGTCAAGAGCAGTGAGGCTAAGAGACAAGCATGTGGGTCTGATAGCCTGGGGGAGAGCCAGACAGACTGCATACTTGCAGCCAGGACTACTGAGGTGGTTACTTCAGGGAGTGAGCTACACTGTAGCAGTGAGACTGAATGTGAGCCACAGCTGCTTGTGGGTACTGATGTTCCCTTGGACAGGGTAACTGCAAAGGTAGAGGTGAGCAGTAGTACCCAGGCTGACAGTGAGGCACCGCTGTCAGAGGATGCCAGACTTCCTGTGGAAGGGGAGCTGGGAAGGGTTACAAGGAGAGACTTGAGACAGGCTCAGCTCTCAGACCCTACATTGCAAGGCCTGAGGCAGGTAGCTAGGGAGGCACCTGATTCTCAAGGGAAGGGGGAATCTGTATACTGGAACAAAGGGTTACTGTACAGAGAGTGGACCCCTGAGGGTGAGAGAGTACATCAGCTGGTAGTGCCTAGAGCTTACCATCTGGCGCTTCTAGCCATAGCCCATGATATTCCCTTTGCAGGTCATGTGGGCATAAAACATACAAAGAGGCATATTATGCAAAATGTCTATTGGCCTGGAATTTCCAGAGATTTAACAGGGTACTGCAGGACCAGTGAGCAGTGCCAAAAGGTAGGCAAGGCAGGAGACAAGGTGAGAGCTCCTTTGATGCCTTTGCCTGTGATTGAGGAGCCATTTCAGAGGGTAGCTATGAATACTGTGGGTCCTCTGAGTGCCCCAAGTTCCACAGGGAAAAAAGTATATCCTAGTGATTGTAGATTATGCTACATGATACCCTGAGGCAGTGGCTTTGTCCTCCATTGAGGCAGAGAAGGTGGCAAATGCTTTTCTAGAGATTTTCAGCAGGGTAGGTTTTATAAAGGAAATACTGTCTGACAAAGGTGCCAATTTTATGTCAGACCTGCTGGCTTGTCTGTGGAAGTCCTGTGGGGTGAAGCACATGAAGACCACCCCCTACCATCCCCAGATTATTAGTCTTGTTGAGAGGTTAAACTCTACAATCAAATCCAAGCTACAGGCATTTGCAGATCAGTTTAAGAGGGAGTGGGACAAATATTTGCCCCATCTGTTGTTTACTTACAGAGAGGTTCCCCAGGAATCCACAGGTTTTTAACCCTTTGAGTTGCTGTATGGGCATAGGGTGAGGGGTCCTCTAGATTTAATTCGAGGTGAGTGTGAGTCTCACATCGTCTCTCTCTCATCTTTTCAGGCTTGTTGGCTGTTGGTGAAGCACCCTCCAAGAGGAAAAAACACTGAGAGAAGAAGGGAGCCACTTTTGAGATTTTAAGTATTTTTTCTCTGTTTATTTGCTAAGTTTTTCTGCATAGCTACCTAGCTTGAGCATTTTCTGGCTTGTCATACTTGATTTCTGTATTAGTAGCTGTATTTAGAGCACAACCAAAAGCTGTTTGCTGAATTTCCTGTTTGCACTTAATTTTAAATCGTTTTTTTTTCTTAAAACTTGCATATTTTCTGTCCTTGACCTAGCACTCTTGTGTGGGGTCATTTACTGCACTGTTATAACTTGATATTACTTGTGAACCTCTGCTATCTCTGTAAAAAACAAAAAAAATCTTGCTTTTTCCCACTTTTCTGAGAGTTAAAAAGTTCAGTTACAGGCTTGCTGTTCCTGAACTGTTTGAAAGTTTCTGTGAGGCCATTTTGCTTGGGCTGAAGGAGGGCCTCTCTGTTGATCAGTGGCAGTGAATAACATTGAGCAGCTTCCTGCCCCCATAGAGGTGGTTACTGACTTGAAACTGTAGTTTTATTGGCCACTAGGGTCATTTCCAAAACTCCTTCATCTTCCTCTCTTAAAACCTAGTTGCCTCGTGGTTTGGGCATCTTTTCAGGCTTGTTGGCTGTTGGTGAAGCACCCTCCAAGAGGAAAAATGCTGAGAGAAGAAGGGAGCCACTTTTGAGATTTTAAGTATTTTTCTCTGTTTATTTGCTAAGTTTTTCTGCATAGCTGCCTAGCTTGAGCATTTTCTGGCTTGTTAAACTTGATTTCTGTATTAGTAGCTGTATTTAGAGCACAACCAAAAGCTGTTTGCTGAATTTCCTGTTTGCACTTAATTTTAAATCGTTTTTTCTTAAAACTTGCATATTTTCTGTCCTTGACCTAGCACTCTTGTGTGGGGTCATTTACTGCACTGTTATAACTTGATATTACTTGTGAACCTCTGCTATCTCTGTAAAACACACAAAAAAAAAAATCTTGCTTTTTTCCACTTTTCTGAGAGTTAAAAAAAGTTCAGTTACAGGCTTGCTGTTCCTGAACAGTTTGAAAGTTTCTGTGAGGCCATTTTTGCTTGGGCTGAAGGAGGGTCTCTCTGTTGATCAGTGGCAGTGAATAACATTGAGCAGCTTCCCTGCCCCGTAGAGGTGGTTACTGACTTGAAACTGTAGTTTTATTGTCCGTTTGGGTCTATTCCTGCTTCTTTCCAGCCCCTGCTATCAAGCACGCTTTAACGTGCTTTAAGCGCGTTAGCGCCAGAGTTGCCACTAGAGCAGCATCGGGCAGCCGGTTAAACAAGATTAAACTCTTTTGGCTCCAGAAAGTCTGTTCTTCTATTTTTCCCTTAGCACTGCTCTGTTAGGAACCTAAACAGTTCACACCTTCACTAAAAAGTGCAGCTCGTGTTCCAAAGAGCTTTTCCCTCTCTTAAAGCTCAGCACTTGTCTTATAAGCATATCCCTTGTCTTATAAGCATTCTCTTTGCAGGTCAAGCACTCCTATATTATACAAATCTCTCACTAGCAAAACCCCCAGGAGTGCCCACTTCCCTGCTAAGCCCACTACTTTTCTGTCTCATACCAACTCATAATTCTTTCTAGCATGTCGAAGGGTCAGATGCTGGCGTCCTCTCCTGCCCAGTTGGTGAATCTGGGAATTCTGAGACAATGTTACAATTGCCTCATGTACACGGACAACCCTCTCCTCCTCCCACGTAACACTAACACTTGTGAGAGATGCAGCTATTTAGCCAGACTGGATGCTGAGCTCTCTCAACTCAGGACTGGCAAGACCAGGCAGGAGGAGAAGGCAACTACACACACCACAATACCAGTCTCACATAACTCAACCACACCACTGAATCAAACACATAAACACACTAAGACATACTCGGAGGCTCTGAGTAAAATTTACCTAAACAGCAGAGGCCTCCAAAGCAGACACCCAAGCAACTGCAAACTCAATACACCACACAAACAACACATAAACAACAAAATCAGTGTGTAAAGCAGTCACTGCCCTTAAGGCCAAATACAACACCAAACATACTTGTCATAGGTGACTCCATAGTCAGACACACTGACGTCCCGCTCACCAGACTGAGTAAGGAGAAGGTCACAGTAAGCTGCCTGTCGGGCGCTAGAATCCGCCACATAACGCAAGCACTCAGGTCTCTCAACAGCAGGTACAAGTACGACTCAGTCATTGTCCACGCTGGTGTCAATGACATGAGACGTACCTCCTTGGACTACATGAAAAGAGACATTGAGGAGCTCTCTGATTATGTAGCCCAGGCAGGTATGACCCTGACCTTGAGCAGTATCCTACCTTCACCTAGAATGATGCCACAATACAGTGATAAGATGATCAGCTTTAATAATTGGCTTAAATCCTGGTGTCATTCAAAGGGGATCCAATGTCTGTCTGCCTGGGATGACATGCTGGACAAGCCACACTGCTTATGAGGGACGGCTTGCACCTGTCACCCTAGGCTTCCGGATATTGGCAAAGGCTCTTGCCACCCCATAGTGCCTTTTTAGGCAAGGCTCAAATTCTAAACCTACCACCCTAGAACACAAAAAGGAAAAAACTAAGGGTAATGCTGCTCAATGCCAGAAGTCTCAATCTCAAGATGCACGCACTCGAGGCCCTTCTCAGTATGGAGAACATCGATGTCTGTGCTGTGACAGAAACCTGGTTCAAGGCTCCTGAGAGCACCCCAGCACTATCAGGTTTCACCTCATATCATGCGTTCTGGCCCCAAAATCCGGACAACACCAAGAAAGGAGGGTGTCCATATTCATAAAGGACACCCACACCTCAAGGTTGGTGGCAACGCCGATGCATCGGAGACCATCCAGGTGCAATTAACCATAGGCAAGACTGCTCTGCAATTTGTAGCATGTTACAGGCCACCCTCTCAAACTCAGGAACCTCACATGGCCTTCCTGAAAACATTGGAGGGATAAATGTATCTCCAAACACCATCATACTAGGTGACTTCAACTACCCTAATATAGACTGGGAACACTACTCAAGCCCAAACACTCTAGCCCAAAGGTTCCTGGAGTTCATAAACTCAAATGCCATGGAACAACTAGTCACCATCCCCACAAGAGGAGAAAACATACTTGATCTCATCATCACGAACATGGGATCACAATGTTCAACACCAGAAGTATACCCCTCACTGGTGAGATCAGATCATAAACTAATCTCGCTGGAGGTCCTCATCCTGCCCCCACCTGAAATAAAAAAGACCACAGTGAAAAACTTCTCAAAAGCCGACTTCACACTTCTAAAACTAGTGTGGTCTCCTTTAAGGCCCCTGAGCCAGTGGTAAACATTACTCAAACCGCTGAATCACTTACAAATGCCTTCTACCAGCACCTACAGGACTGCATGGATCAGGCAATCCCAAACAAAACCAAGACTCTTTGTATCAAAGGCAAGCGTCCAGTCTGGTGGACCCCAGCCATAAACAAGCTCTACAACAAAAGGAGGAAGCTACTACAAGATAGAGCAAAATCCTTGAAAGGTAAGACACCTTTGATCATTATAAGTAAAAAACTAAGAGCTCTCATAAAATCATCCAAGGCAAATTTTGAGAGAAAAATCGCCAAGGACTCAAAAGACAATCATAAGGCCTTCTTTAGCTATGTTAGAAACCTAGGAGGAAACTCCCAGATATGCTCAGAATTAGTTCAAAATGATGTGAAGATTACTGAACCTACACACATTGCCAACATACTGGCTGACAAGTTCAGTGCAAACTTCTCCCCTCCCCAAAAGGAGAGATATCTATACCAGAGGATTGTAGCCCCAAACATCTCCAATGCCCAGGTGAGAACTGCTCTCTCCAAGGCAAAACACAGCATCCATGGGACGGATGGTGTCCCCGACTGTGTGCTCCACGAACTCAATGAGGAATTAAACCCGCAGTTAGGACAGCTGTTTAATCTTAGCCTCACCTCAGGATACATACCCAAAGAGTGGCGCATGGCGACTGTGGTCCCACTTCACAAGGGCGGTGCCTCCACCGACCCTGGAAATTACCGTCCCATTAGCTTGACAAGCCTTATCTGCAAAGCCATGGAGAGGATCATAATGGAACTCATAAATAAAGACATAGGGAACTTGCAGACTTTGGATCCAACCCAGTTTGGCTTTGTCAAAGGCAGATCATGCCTTTTAAACTTGGTTGACTTTTGAGACAGTCACCAAGGCCATTGATGAGGGAAAGGCAGTCCATACAGCCTACCTCGACCTGGCAAAGGCCTCGACACAATACCCCACTCAGGTATCATCGAAAAACTCATCAGCTTGAATGTAAACCCATACATCACAAGATGGGTTGCAAACTGGCTAAGTGACAGAACCCACAGGGTCAGAGTTGCTGGAGCCATGTCAGACTCAAAGCCTGTCACAAGTGGTGTCCCACAGGGCTCAGTCCTGGGTCCACTCTTGTTCAGCATCTACTTTTCTGAAGTACAAGCAAACACAGGAGGGTTATGGCTGACAAAGTTTGCAGATGACTGCAAACTGGGCGCCATAGTCGAAAACACATCTGACACAGATATCCTTCAGAAGGGCCTCGCAGAAATGGATAACTGGTGCCAGAGCCATGGCCTAAAGTTAAACGCCAAGAAATGCATAGTCATACCCTTGGGGAAAAACAAGGTTACCCCTAGCTACCATATAGGTGGCAATCCACTGAGCACAGAAGAAGTCATCAGGGATCTGGGGACCCAGGTTGACAGTAGCCTTCGTTTGACACTCATGTTGCTAAAGTAGTTAGGAAAACCTTCTACATTGCCCACCTGATCATGAAGGGATTCACATCTAGATCAAGGGAGGTCATCGTCCCCTGTACTCATCACTCATTAGACCTATGATTGAGTACAATGCCCCATTCGGAATGTATCTGACCCGACACCTGCAGCAGCTGGAAAGGCCCCAAAAGTTCCTCACCAAAAGGATAAAGGGTCTCAAATATATGTCTTATGCTGCCCGACTGAAAGAACTCCAGCTCTTTTCAGTCTCATACCGCTTGCTCAGAGGTGACCTGTGCCTGACATATAAGGCCATGTCAAACCCAGATTTGATGAATATGCTTCACCTCAAAAAATCTAGATCCCTCAGAACCACAAGGGCGGGAGACTTAAACCTTGACATGGTTATTAATAGAACGTGCTGGAGGGACAGATTCATCACCCAGAGACTCCCTATGCTGTGGAACAAAATCCCGGTACATGTGAGGCAGAGCACCTCGCTGGCCTTGTTCAAGAGGAATCTTGACCAATGGATGGGAGATCGCAGATATACCCCAGGGATTACTTCAGTGTCACTCCTTTTCAGAGGCACAGCAAAATAATAGGCATAGTTTTATTCAAACTAAAGGGGTGGCGAAAGCCACATAACTATGGGCTAGGCTTATAAATGCCCTTGGGCAGATAGCCTAGTATGAACCTATGAACCTAAAGGAGTCTGTTGTGGCATATGTCCTGAACCTCAGGACAAGGCTCAGGGAACACATGGGCCTGGCACAGGAGAACCTGGCAGAAGCCCAACAACAGAAAAAGGTGTGGTATGACGGGAATGCTCAAGCTAGAGAGCATGCTATAGGGCAGCAGGTGATGGTTCTCATTCCTGTCAGACAAAACAAGTTGCAAGCAGCTTGGGAGGGACCCTACAAGGTGGTAAGAAGGGTATGTGATGTTAACTACATGGTGGAAGTGCTAGGCAGACAGCAGGGGCGCAAATTGTACCATGCTAACATGATGTAACCTTACCATGATAGGGAGTCCCTTGTGCTGAGCATTTGCAGTGGAGTGCAGGAGGATTCTGAGGGAGATCTTGTGATTGATCTCCTCAGTCAGGCTCAGGCTGACACCTCAGTGGAAGGGGTAGCAATGTCCAAGCAGCTATCTCCTACCCAGGTTCAAGAAATCCGAGCAGTGTTGCAGGAATTTGGGGACGTGTTCACTAGGAAACCAGGGAGCACCCACCTGGTCCAGTACCAGGTGGATACAGGACCCCAAAGGCTTATTAGGCAGGCCCCTTATAGGATGCCTAAGAGAGTCAAACAGACTCTGAGTGAGGAGGTACAGGAGATGTTGGAACTAGGGGTGATTCAAGAGTCCAACAGTCACTGGGCTTCACCAGTGGTGTTGGTGCCAAAGAAGGATGGCAGCAACATGTTCTGTGTGGATTACAGGAAATTACATAGTCACACAGAGTCGGATGCTTACCCCATGCCTAGGACAGATGAGGCCCTAGAGCAGCTGGGTGGGGCTAAGTATCTTACAACCATTGATCTTACCAAGGGTTACTGGCAGGTGCCCTTGATTACCAGTGCTAGAGAGAAGTCAGCCTTTGTGACTCCTTTTGGCTTGTATGAGTTCACAAATATGTCATTTAGGATGAAGAATGCCCCAGCGACTTTCCAGAGGCTGGTAGATCATATCTTAGCAGGAGCAGGAGGGTTTGCCCTTGCTTACATGGATGATATTGCTATCTACAGCCATTCCTGGCAAGAGCACCTTCAGCATGTCAGGGAGGTGCTGGGCAGACTACAGAAGGCAGGGTTGACCATTAAGCCGAGCAAATGTCAGGCGGGTATGGCAGAGGTCTCCTACCTAGGACATAGAGTGGGGAGTGGTAAGAAAAAGGCCAGAACCTGCCAAAGTGGAAGATATTCAGGCATGGCCTGCACCTGTTACCAAAAAGCAGGTGAGGGCATTCTTAGGGACAGCAGGGTACTACAGAAAGTTTGTTCCCAATTATAGTACCATAGCTGCTCCCCTCACAGACCTGACAAGGAAGAAAAGGCCAGATAAGGTAATGTGGACCCAAGCATGTGAGCAGGCATTTCAGAAACTTAAGGAAGCTTTGGGAGGACCCCCTGTGTTAGCCAGTCCAGACTACAGCAAAGACTTTGTTGTGCAGGTAGATACTTCAAACTATGGGGTGGGGGCTGTACTTAGCCATATTTCTTTAGCGGGAGAAGAGCACCCAGGGGGTTATCTCAGTCGTAGGCTCCAACCCAGGGAGGAATGCTATGCAGGGTTAGAAAAGGAATGTCTCGCCATAGTGTGGGCACTACAAAAACTTCAGCCTTATCTGTATAGAAGAAAATTCACTGTGATGACGGATCACAACCCTCTAACATGGTTAAACAGATCCAGTCAGCAAAATGCCAAGTTGCTAAGATGGAGTCTGGGGTGGCAAGCATATGATATGTCAGTGCAGCACTGCAGTGGGAGTAGCAATACCAATGCAGATGGGCTCTCAAGACAGGGAGTGGGGTGAGGTACATCCAGATAGACCTGACACTCTCAAGCGATGCTTCTTAAGGGGCACTAGAAAAACTTGCTTGAGTTCCCCGGGGGGGGGGGGTATCATGACTGGGGAGAGATTGTCAAAGGCTGCCAGCCTAGTCAAATAGAATTTGATATCTAATTCTATCAACTTTATAAATAAATGTAAAATACAGGCTTGTGCTTTTAAATGTAAGAAAACACTGTGAAATGTGGAACTGCAAAATATGTGACAAAATTGCACTCTACTGGCCTAGTGAAGCATGTTGTATCCTTTCATGTTAGAATTTGGCCCGAGGGCAGCTGGATAAATATTTCATACCCATTGTTTTAAGGCTAAAGTTTATGACTAGAATTTAGATGTGGAAGGTGCTTTATTGCTTTAGTTTCTGTTAGTATATACATGTGAAATGTCTTCTATTGTTGTAAATTTCTGTGCAGGTGTTAGATTGCTAAATAATGCAGTTTGTGGCCTGACCAGATGTTAAAATGATGCAATATGAATACTGGAAAAACCTAAGTGTCAAAAGTGATGTAATTTTGGGAGGGTCTTAGAGACATGTTTGTTAGTAATGTTTAAATACTAATTCTGAAAAGACGAGAAGCATTTTGATCTTGGACATCTAACTTACCAGCACTGCTTATGCTTTTTACGTATGTAAGTAGGATTGTAGCAGTGTGTTTTCTCTTAAGAGTAGCTAAAGATTAGAATGTTAGATTAAGTATTTTTCCTGTGTAATCAGATCTTTCCTACAATATTATATTAAGTTTTTGTGTGATCTTTGAACTCTTAGACATATCTGTAGTGTAGTAGATTTATCTTGTGTTTTAATTATTTATTATTAAATATTTTTAAAACCTTCTACCTGTGGCTGGTTTGTGTAGAGATGAAGTATGCTTTAGAGTACATTATATATTTATAGAGTTTACTGTCTAAGCCCTTCCAATAAGCCTTAGACTGTATAGTCACATTACCATTGGATATTAATATTGCACAGTAATAATTGGACATCCTTTTAAGGGCCTTTTAGTAGTTGATATTATTAACTGGGTGGTGGCAGTAATTACTACCGTATAGTCTGGGTAAAGAGGCACAGCTGGAAAAATCTGTGTCAGCCTTTCCCAGGAGTGTCTGTGAAGTTGTATAAATACTTATCTCAAAGTGTGTGTGTGTTGTGTCAGCTACTTGGGCAGGGATACGAAGCGCTGGTTGGACAGAGAGGGTACTGGAGATTCTAGCTTGCCCATTTAGGCTGAGACCTGGACCCTATAGCTGTGCCAGTGGGGAGTCTTATTGGGGACCTGGTGAGCAAGGGAGCAGCCAGCCCCAGACTGACTGTGATCTCTGTATGCACTTATGGGAAATTGTACTTTACTGTGTGTATTAGTTATCCTTTCCTCTTCTAGGAAATGACCTCCCTGGTGTTAGTGGTGAGGATTCAGGCTCTTTGATTGCTGGGCCAGGGCACGGTCGTCACACCCACCTCCAATTCTTTTATTTCCTTTGCAATATTTGGTGCTTACGTATTATCGCAACCAGCAGTGAACCTGTCAAAGTTTTGTGTCTTTGTTTCCCTTTTCAAGTTTAACTGTTGTCCAACAAGGTTTTATTTCATGGCTGCCTGGACTACTTGACAGAACCAGAATCTAATTTTGCCTTTGAAATTGACCCAAGTGGGATAGAGAGTCGGACATCTGCCCTAGCTGGATCATATTTGTAATGTTTGTCAGGAATGTGCAAGAGACATTCAGAACTGTACTTAATCATGAGTAGGTAAAATACAAGTTTTGCTGGGGTACTTTGTCTAACAAGTTAAGCTCACCCCCCCTCAGCACCATCATGCTTTTCTCTCTTTTTTTTCTCTTTTGAAACTGCTGCTTTGCTTCCCTGACTGCTGAATCAGAAGTAACGGTGTCCCAACACTCCTTTTTGTTCGTAGCAGCTACCTTGACTGTTGTCTTAACAGGTATAGAACAGTACTATTCAAATAATTTCATAACATCTTTCGCATTAGCAGAACAATAGCATTACACAGCATAAGGGGAAAGATAAAACTGTATGTGTTTTTTGACATTTGTTTACCATGAATGTGCAGCTGTGCCGTAACCCTTTCCCGGTAAAGACCCACAGAGAAAAGCTCCACAATGAGATCCATGTTACAGAATCCATTTATTTATTTATTTTCTGTCAAACGTTTACTGGTATCCAACAAGGTTTTACTTAATGGATACCTGGAGTTCGTCAAGGAAGCAAGAGTTCTTTAATGTGTACAAAATGAGCCAAGTGAGTTGTGTAGGAATCTGGTTGCGATAATACGTAAGTTCCCAATATTTAATACCTCATTTATGGGTGGTTTAATTTTGATGTCAGTTTTCTGGTAAATGCTTTTTTGGCAGCCAGCAGCATAAAATTTATCAAGGACTTTCTATGTCTATGCAATTCAGTTTTTATATCCCAGCTCAAAAAATAATGTATTTAATTGCAGTCATTTGATAACTTATGGTTGACTTTATACACACACACACACTTACATACATATATTTTATGCCCAAGTTTGCTTCAGAATTTACCCTAAATTTATTTATTTATTTATTTTACATTTGTTGACCAGGATAGTCCGACTGGATACATATCCATTTTCAGTGGAGGCCCGGGGAGAAAAACTCCAAGATGGAATGAATGAATGAATGAATGAATGAATGAATTAAACTATTCACCTTCCAATCTTCTTTCCAAACCATTTCAACAAAGGAGGGTACTCTCTGCACACTCTTGATGTCCATAGGCAATTATGTTTCGACTTTACCCACCTAAGGATTTCAGAAAAGACAACCAGCTTTTATTTCCTACTCCTCAGTGGCTGTCCTACTGCATACTTTTCATATGTCATGCTAACTACATAACTTATTGTCTACACCTGTGGCACATTCCACAAGGCCCATTGTAACTTTCACAGCCCATTTTTGAATTCCACTGTGTTTGATATTTGTGTTTCTGCTACTGGTTGAATATGCACACCTTTGCTAGGTGCTAGAAGCTGGATGTGGTCTTCAGGTTGAGATCCTCTTTTGGGGATATTGTTTTCAAGCGTATCATGTCATAATGCCTCCTAGAATGTTTGACAGCTGGGGAGTCTGTCTAATCAATCAAAGTAGATAGACAGGATAAACCAAGATATAGAAGTTATGTAGCTACCATAATGCTGCAACTTGGTTATTCCTAGTCCATCCACTTCAACAACCTATCCACCTACTGCTCCAACTTTTCACATTTTCCATATCTTCTTGCATAACGTCTAGACCTAACCTGAAGCTTGTCCCCCACTTGAAATTCCATCTTCCTAGCTTGTCTCAAAGTTATGATTTCAGCTGCAAACCCAATCTGAGAGCTTCAGGGGAGGACAGGTACATCTTGGAAGAATGGAGCAGGTGCAAGGTCTGAAGAAGCTAAATTTCACCTTAGATCTACCAGATGGTGTTCAAATCCCATCAGTCAAAATGGATAGATTAGGGATAACCAGTATCCATCAATGTGGTAAACACATAACTTCTGTTTCTTCTTCAGAAACTTTAAGCTGTGAAGACAGGTTGGAAAGTTTTGCAGTTATTCATATTTATAATAAGCTACCGTAGAATAAGATCATCTGCATAACAGCAGTGGAATATATCTGATATCTTTATGTCTGGCGGGTATAAATAAGAGAGATGAAAGGCAAAAAAAGCCCCACCCTTGGCCAACCCTTGTCTGTAGTCCATAATTAATCCCCACTCAATAAAGTTAAATGCTTGATTTCACATACCTTTCCTTAGTCCGCCACTGATAGTTTTTTTCACTCTCAGCCCTGTTCCGCTCACTCCACTCCCTACCCTGCCCCCAATTCCCTCCTGCCCCTACTATCTCTAGCTTTATACATCACAGGCCACTCCTTCCAACCTCCTCATAGGCTCTAAGCCCCCCTGAATTAATCATATCCAACACCCAAAACAACTAAAACCCTCCTACATCTCACATCATGCACACTCTAACTCTAATATTAGTAACATCCCTAACCTTCTTTACATAATTACTCTCTACCACCTCACTTCTCACAACACCACACTATATCAACTAACCCCAACAAAAACTACAGCATACATATACCATAACTCACCAAAAATAGTTACTGTGATATTTCACCATCACTCTTCAATCACAGAGACACCACCATTTTCAAGACCAAACTGCATTTTAATACACCTAAAATCAAACAATTAGACATCCCATATGCATACTCCGTACTTAAGTACATTTCATCCAAAATCCAAACCACTATCTTCACATTATTATGCCAAAGTGGAGATATTCATCCAAACCCTGGACCCTCTCCCACCCAACATATTAACAACTCTACATCACTGTCAGTGAAAACACCTAAAGACCTTTGCACTGTGATGTTAAACATCCATAGTATCTGCAACAAAATATCTGACATCCATGCATGGCTTACACAGTATACACCTGATATAGTTGCCCTTATAGAAACCTGGCTCAACCCCCAGATATCATACTCAGAAATACTTCCTCCTGGATATCAAATATTACAGAAATATAGACTTTACAAGAAAGGGGGAGGTCTAGCATTAATATTCCATAACCACTTAAACATAATACTCCACCCAAAAATAGTTCCCACCTTCAGTAATATGGAAATCCTATTAGCATCACTATTTTTCAACAACCATAAACAAATATCTATTGCCACCATCTATATTCCTCTAGGTCCCAATATTCCAACACAAGAAGACTTCCTATCATGGTCTAACCACTACATCTCAAATGAAACCATCATCCTCGGTGACACTAATAAATTGGCTTAAACTAACACCAAACAACTACATAAACTCCATCAATCTGTTCAAATGTACAAAACTTATACAAACCTCAAAACGCACAACAAACAATCACCCTGAATCCACCCTAGAATGGATATTAGTATCCCACCAACAATACTACTCCAATCCCAACACGCTTCCCAACACCCTAAGTGATCACTTACCAGCCCTGATAAATAGACCATCAACCTCCCACTCCAAGCATTCATTCATGGAAATATACCAGAAATCTAGCCAATTTTAGCCAGTCTCACTTTTGCAACCTATTACAAACACTAAACTGGAACCCACTGAAATATTTTCCCTTAGATGAAGCAGTACATTATTTCAAGACTATCTTCCTAGATGCCCTTAACTCCATAGCCTCCATAAGGAAAAAGAGAGTTAAACATAACCATGCTCCTTCCCTATCTAAATCAACCAAACAACTACTGATTAATATAGGCACAAATGGAGAAAAAATAAGACCCCACCTAATGAAACCGCCTTCAAAATACTTAGAAACAAAGCAAAACAGGCCATTATTCAGGGCAAAAAGACTTGCTTCTCTCAACAAATAAACACCCACAGTAATAATCCCAGACTTTTCTGGAAATTTGTCAACTCATTACTAAATCCTGGCAGCACCCAAAATCCATCTCCATTTCCAGACAAAACTCCATTTGAAATCAGTGAAATATTTAATAAAAACTTTATTGATATTATCCTTACATTAGTAAACACAGGCAATACCCCAACCCCCATTAATCTGTCCACCATACCTCAAGGCAATATCAGCTCCATACCATCCTTTAACTTCCAACCTGTAGCAACCTCTCAAATACAAGCATTACTTGGTAAACTGTAACCAGGCTCCATATCCGCTGATAATCCCCCCCCCCCAGAATACCTCAAAATTAGCGCTAAGACAATAGGTTTCCCAGTAAGTATCCTTATAAACCTATCACTTGCAGAACATATAGTCCCCCTGCTCTGGAAAATTTATTTATTTATTTATTTATTTATTTATTTAAATTTGTTGACCGGGAGTGTCCGACTGGACGTGGGTCCATTTTCAGCGGAGGCCCGGGGAGAAAAGCTCCACAGTAAAATAAACAGACAGTAGTTACATTGGATTACATAGTGATTAACAATTTAACATAGAAATTACTTACAACATATTTACAGATGAAGAACATAGTACATCAGTAGACAACTAGAATCTTTATCTGTGAAGTACATAACAGGCATTAACAAATGTAACAATGAGAAGTTCCTGCTGTATAATAAGTACTAGGCTTATGAGCATCTGAGCTTGCTATCATCAAGGTAGTTAGTGGAGTGGAAAGAAAGGTAGTGGTTGGATGGGGTGGGTGATATTAGAGTGGGAGTTGCAAGGGCATAGCCAGCATGTTTTTAGGTGCACTTTTAATAAAGTTTTGAAGTTGGTGCATGATGGTACGGAGGTAATTGTGGGTGGGAGTGAGTTCCATAATTTGGCTATGGCGCAAGAAAAAAATATAATCACCCCACTACATAAAGGTGAAAACCCTCATGACCTATTTAATTTTAGACCCATTTCCTTACTGTCCCCTCTATCTAAAATAATGGAAACATACATCCACAAACAACTGGTTGAGTATCTAACCAGCAACAAGCTACTATCCCCTTCACAACATGGTTTTCGACCATCCCGCAGTACCATTATTGCCCTATTCTCCTTCACAAATTTCATCTATAATGCCCTAGATAGTAACCTATAAGTCCTGTTACTGGATCTCTCAAAAGCATTCAATACAGTCTCCCACATCAAACTTATCCAGCAACTCCACTCACTAGGATGCTCTGATGCCACCCTAACCTGGTTCACTTGTACAATCCGTAAAATGGCAGAATAACCTCTCTAGCTTTCTCATAAATAACATAGGAGTGGCCCAGGGGTCAGTCTTAGGACCCGTACTATTCAACATTAAGTTCCATTTGACTGAACTACCATATAATATGCAGATGATTCAGCCATAATCTGTACCTCCAATAACTTTTCTCACCTCCACAAGTTAACACAAAAGACCTTTACATCCATAGACCTCTAGCTAAACCAATCACAGCTATTACTTAACCCTAATAAATCTAAACTACTCATCTTTGCATCTAAACCTGTTCCCACAGACTTTACTATAGTCTCCATAAACAAAACCGAAATAGAGTTAGTAAATCAGGCCAAACCGCTAGGAATTACTATTGATGGCAAACTTAGCTTTTACTAGCATATTAATAATGCAATAAAAAAGACTCACTTCAAATTAGGCAAACTTTACAGAAACAAACAATACTTAAACAAATCCATCCGAATAAAACTTTCAAAAGTTCTCCCCTTCCAACCTTATTCTATGGGTTTCCTATCTTCACCAATCTCCACAGCTCTTTGCAACACAATCTCCACAACTCTTTGCAACACAAACTGCAGTCCTGTTATTATAAGATTGCAAAATTCGCATCAGGCCAACCAAATCGCACCTACCATTGCCAGGACACTAGAGAACTAAACTGGCTAGAATTTGCACATTACCTACATTACAAAAAACTTACCTTTGCCCATAACTCATTTATAAACCCAAGTGTTGCCCTTCACTGAAAAATATCATTGAACGTTACGTCCCATCCAAAAATCTATACTCTAACAACAAGCACCTACTTAAAGTATCAAAACCTAGTAAAAAAGCAGGTAGCTGCCTCTATTCCCATTCCATAACTAAGCTGTGGAACACCCTCCCATCATCAGTTACAGAATTAGACAACATAATCTCCTTTAAAAGAAGCTAAAACAACATCTCACTGATAACCCCAGCTGCACATGCAACACATATCCACAGCCTCCTTAATCTAGCAAAACTGTTTCACGTAGCAAATATACTTGTGTATATGTCATACTGTTATACCATACGCGTTATCCCTAATCTTTAGCATCCTAGTCCACACATCAATACAGCCATCTTAACATATTCTTTGTCACTTGTTACTTTTAATACTACCATTAAATACATGCCACCTATAATCTACATATTCCCACCACCCAGCTATAAGATTCTAACTATATCTATCCTACCTTTAAGTTTAACTCTCTGATTCTACCTCCCCCCTACACTTACCTTTCCCTTTTCCTACTCACCCCCCCCCAAAAAAAAACGCTGTATTGTTAAATATTTCTAACTGTATAATTTTCCTACATGCTAATGTTCCATTGTTACTGTATTGTGTCTTTTTACAACATATTTGCTGTTTAGATAGTTTTCTGTATTATTTCACTTGCTTTATACTTATAATTGTGTTTCCTTACAAATTCATGTAATGATTTTCATGTAACTTGGAATCTTTCTCTCTGGGCATCCATTGAAAATGGGTCTCAAGGCCAGCGGACTTTCCCGGTCAACAAATTGTCAATATATAATAATAATAAATAAATAAAAAATCATAAACTGGAGCTGTAAAATATTGATCACCTTCTTTTACTCAGCCACTGTGATTTATACAGTGATCTTTGGTATCTCCAACCCACTGGAAGCCTGAAACTACTGTCCAGGATTCTTGCCCTAATACAGTGGATGTACACGTAATTGAATTTGTATTTAATACTGCCTCTGTCCCTCAGACTTGGTCTACACAACTCCCTAGTATATCATGTCTTACCCCCCAACCCCTTTCTACCTCATATCTCCCTCCTGTCTACCAGTTCTGAAACCAAAAGGCCTCCTATTCGGCTTTAGGGGCATACTATAGAAACCTTTTGTAATTCACAAGCCTATTCGCCCCTCTCATTCCACCTACTTTCCTCTGTCTGCTTATCTCCTCTCTTCTATCCTGTCTTTAAAAATCTGAAACCAAGTCACTTTAAAACTTCCTTAACTTAGTAGATCTCTTCCTGCTCCACTTGACTACTCTCTGTTCCTCACTAAATCTTCCCCTCTCTCTAAGGCAACTGCATCCTCTCCTGTAACTCTAGTCATTGTTTAGCCTTAGCTGCTCGATCATTTCCAGCATAAAAACAACTTACCTGATTGTTTTTCTAGTAAAAGATCTCCTCAAGGGGCCAGGGCCAGCCTGCTCCATTTGCCCTTTGCTCTGCTCCCCTCCTCTACCCTACCCTACCCCACTCTCATTACATTTATACTCCCTATGTCACACCCTGGCCTCCCTCTAACCAATCTGCTGCCCCCTTCATTTAACAACTCTTCTTTGCTGTTTTCACTCCCACCACACTCTCCTCCTCTCTAGTCACAATACTTACTTTGTCCCTCCCTTAATCCACCTACATCTCTATCTCCTCTTCACTTACTTCTTATAAGTAGCCTCTCACTCTCCTCAGTATCCTCTGCTAGTGAAAATTACCTTAGAACACTCATTTTCTCACTCTTCTTTCTCATACTCTACTTATCTTTCAACATGTTGACTATCTTTCAGCCACCTTTCTCTTCTTCCTTTCACTGTCAACCTCATACCATACTTCAATTAGCTATCAAACACCTTCAGCTACTCTCCCCTTCAGTCACATGACCTACACCATCCCTCACTCAGCTACTCTCCCCTTCAATCACATGACCTACACCATCCCTCACTCAGCTACTCTCCCCTTCAATCACATGACTTACACCATCCCTCACTCAGCTACTCCCCATTCAATCACATGACCTACACCATCCCTCACTTACAACTAATCTGTCCATCTCTTTTTCTTATCTCAACTTCTGACCTCTTCAAGATTAATACATTTTCAAGTACATCTCTCTCCAGTACTCTGAAATAAAAAAAAACCTGCTACTTTGAACCTACTCACATATATTCTTTCTTTCTTTGATATACTGTTCCTAGATGTGGATATCCATCCCAACCCTGGACCACCTGCCTGTACCTCTCACAAATACACACCTTATACTTCACCACCTCAGTTACCACCCCATGCCCTCACTCCTTCTCATAAATCATTAAATATCTTCTCTGTAAATATTCAAAGCCTTGCAAATAAAATAACAGAACTACACTCTTGGATTACTAACACTTCCCCCACCCCTAACCCTGACAGAAACCTGGTTAAACCACATATCTGTAATGTAACACAGTAATATTACCTCCAGAATATAACATCTTTCACTCTGACAGAGCCAATAAAAGGGGTGGAGGGGTCACCACTCTCTACTCTGAACAATTCAATCTCTTTCCACTTTTAATTTCTTTATCTAGCTTTGCACCAGCAGAAATTCTTATTGTAAACTGTCACCTAAACCCTCACAAAAAATTTGCCCTAGCCTCTATTTATATACCTCCTGGGGATAATATTCCTATCATTGAGTACTTTCTCTCCTGGCTCACTCAATATATTCCATACAAAACCATTACTTGGTGATTTTAACATAGACTGGTCTAAACTTTCAACCACATCTTCTAGTCTCAGTCTTAATCTTCATGGCTTCTACCAACTCATACTCCCCCTCCCCCAGTTGGGCTAACAAAAACTCCACTTCTGGACCTATCCTAGACTGGATCCTTACTTCAGATCCCAACCATTATCATAACCCTGGCATACTTCCTAACTCTTAAAGCAACATTCCCTTAGCCATATCCATAGATTCTCCCAACATCCTCCCAAAGACCACTTATACAGGGAATGTTGCAATCTTACTCATTTTGATCCAGATTCATTTAACTTCAAATTGTCTAGCACTAAATGGTTCTTCCTATATCACTTTCCTCTCAATGAGGCTGTAACATCTTTCAACAATATATTTCTTGACATATTCAACTCCATGGAACCTTCCGGAAAAATCAGAATAAAATCTAACTTTACCCCTAGCTTACAAAACATACACTCTCCATTAGGCATGAAAGAGACCGTGTCTGGAAAGCCTGGGTTAAAAATAAATCCCCTAGCCTAGTTCAAAGATATAAAGAGCTTAGAAACATGTCTATGAAAGAATAAGATTTTTTTCTGTTCTAACCAATGTAACCCACATAAAAATAAAAAAAAAATTCTGGACTACCATTAATAATCTTCTTTACCCTGGCAATGCTTCTCCTCTCAACCCCATAACACAGCTACTGAAACTGCCACTCACCTAAACAAATATTTCATAGAAACAATCCAAAAATTGACACAAAATAGTGCTAATTCCTCTACCCTTCCTTCAACTCCCAACATAACTCCCTCCAATACCTTCTCTTAGCAACCAGTTCTCACCACCATCATTAAATCTCTCCTAAACAAAATTAAGCCTTGCTCCCCCTCCACTGATAAACTACCATCCTATTTTCTTAAAGTCACTGCTGAATCTATTGCCTACCCTGTCTCTATACCTATAAATCATTCCATTACCAAAGCCCATGTCTCAGATATATGGAAATCCTTCTACACAATCCCTCTTCACAAAGAAGGAAACTCTACCGATCCTTCTATCTATAGACCCATTGCTATCCTGTCCCCCTTATCCAAAATTCTGGAAAAGTGTGTCCACACTCAATTACTCAAATATCTGGTTGATAATAACCTTCTAACTCCCACCCAACATGGCTTTAGACCCCACCACAGCACTTCCACTGCACTACTTTCTTTCACCCAAAAAGTAACAGAGGCCTGTGATAGCAACATGCTTCTCTCCTGTTTATTCCCCAATCTCTCTAAGGCCTTTGACACTGTCTCTCACTCTAAATGTCTAACTAAACCTTCTGACCTTCATCTCTCTACCTCATTTGTAAACTGGTTTTCTAGTTACCTGTCCAGGAGGCAACAATCCATTCGCTGGCAAACTGTCCTCTCCCTCTTCCTTCCAGTCATTGCTGGCATTCCTCAAGGATCTATCTTGGCCCTCCTCCTGTTCAGTATTTTCACTAACAAACTACATTCTGTTAGTAACCTCTCAACACTACTACAATACGCCAAGGACTCCCCTTTTATCGCCACTGCCCATAGCATTCCTGAACTCTTAGCTCTCACTCAAGACACCTTCTCATCAGTCGAAACCTGGCTCTCACAAAATCAAATGTGAAAACCAAAAACTCCAAGTGACCACTACAGCTAAAAGCATACATAGTTTATTAAAAATACGGCAAGATAAGTGCTTTCACACAAAGTGCTTCTTCAAATCCATATAACAGACAAACATTGCACCCAAGTTTAAATATCTTATCAATGATAAAACAACCAATAGAAACTAATCAATAAAACAATTAAGACACTGATGTAATCTACGCTTCTTAATAACAGGTTTTAAAGGCATAGTAGCATTGATTCCAGGTAATTTATCTGCTTGCATTCTTGCTATCCACTGCATTTCAGCTAGTTCTACTCTGTTGTTAATATCAACTCCTCTTTTATTATCTGATATCAGTTGCAATACTGTAAATTCAAACATGTGCCCTTCATTATTGGATATATGCCTAGCTAAAGCATTAAAGAGATTCATTTTCCTGATGTCACCCAAATGTTGCATTATACTTTCTTTAAGTATTCCAGTCATCTTACCAATATATTAAGATGCACATGATCTACAGCTAGCTAGATAAACTAAATTCTTAGAGCTACAATCAGCATATAGGCTGAAAGCAAATAGACGGTTGGTGGAGGAATGCATAAAGGTATTTCTCCTTAAAACAAAAAAGCATGCCCTACAATTCTGCATGGAAATGTACCATGCCTATTAGAAGTCACCTTGATACTACTATTAGTGGTATAGCAAAGCCGCCTTTTCAAAAAATGTTTTTAAATGTATAAATAGGGCTATCACCTACTATAGCTCTTGTCTGATTATTAGAGGCCAAACTAGGCCAATATTTGTTAATAATAAACATACTTTATAAATATTACTACTATAGGTGAAGGAAAGTCTTACAACATTTCTTTTCGATTCCCTATGTGTCACCCTTGTGTCAGACTCATGAGCTGTCCTGTGAAAAATGTCTTCCCTGTTGTATCCCACAGGCCATTGATGTGTAACATAACTCTGCTTAGGTCATTTTGGTTATAACCTCTTTTCATTAATTCATTTTTCAGCTCCAAAGATGCTCCTTGATAATCTTGATCTTCAGTGTGGTCTAGACATTCTTAAGAATTGCCCTTTAGCTATGTTATTAAATCATGCTTAGGGTGCATACTGGAGCAATGCAACAATGCATTTTTTCTACAATTTTTCCTAAATAGAGAACTGTGAATCATGCCATTCATCACAGCAACCTTAGTATCTAAAAAAACAATAGAATCACTAGAGAAATTCAAAGTGAATCTAAAGCAGTCACTACTTCGTTCAAGATATTCTACAAACTGTTGCAGTTGCACTTGTGTACCTTGCCACAGAACAAAGATGTCATCTATGAATCATTTGTAATGTAGCAAGTGTGACGTGAATATATGTTGTGAAAGGACCACCCTGCTTTCCCAGTCTGCCAACACCAAGTTGGCATAATTGTTCGCGCAGGGGGTTCTGATGGCTACTCCAAGATTCTGCATATAAATGGTCTCCTTAAACATAAACAAACTGTTTTTCAAAACCAGTTCTAACAACATGCCTAACAATTCAATATGCATGGAAGAATAATCAGTGATATTTCTCAAAAAACACTTCACAGAATCAATCCCAAACTCATGGGGTATTATCATGAACAAAGTACAAATGTCCATTGCAACCAATAAAACATCGGACTGAAATCACCCATAACTTCTGCAAAAATCTCAAGAGTGCATAAAAAATTCTCAGTGTCTTTAAGAATAGATGTCGCTTTTTCCAAAGGTGTCTTTAACCGACTTTCAATGAAGATGGAAATAAATTCAGTCACCCATCCCCTCCCTGATACAATAGGTTGAAAGGGAGGCTGTGACAGAGATTTATGCACCTTGAGTAAACCATGAATAATAGGAACTAATGGTTTATCAACCAACGTGAAGTCATATAAATCTTTGTTAGTCATAGACGTTAGTAATAAGTCATATATTGTTTCATGCACTTTCTTTACAATTGATTCAACAAACCGACCCTGATACAACCCTGTAGGTGATAGTGTCACTTAACATATCTTGCATACTGTTGACATAAAATGCTGAATCTAATACAACAATTGCCCCTCCTTTATCAGCTGGATGAATTGCTAGCCTGGAGTCATTCCTTAGTTGTTGTAGAGCCATAGCCTCATCTTTGTCTAAGTTATAAAATGTATTGTTTGCTGGCAGAGACTCAAACACTTCCTTTCCACAAAGTTTAACAAAAGTATCAACCATAGTTGGCAACTGAGGGTTGTATAAACTGGAATGCTTCAGAGGGTTAGCTACAGAAACTCCCTCATTTGAAAATGCAAGTTTAAGGGCCACATTTCTTGCAAAAAGTTTGATATCTACAATTAAATCACTAACCTGCGAAGGGTAAGCTGGCACAAAAGTTAGTTCTCTGATAAGTAAACTGTTCTGTGATGCAGTAAGTTCAACAGAGGATAAGTTAAGAACTAGCATTGACACCTCTTGAAGCGTGTTGACTCCATAAAGTTCTCCTCTGATGATGATGTTTTCCTCCTCTTCTGGCCTTGACTGAAAAGACTCCCTCTCCTCTGTGGTTGAGGCAGCCTGAAAGGAACTGGTAGGCCAGGAAAAACACTTCCTGTAGTTTTTATATGATTTAGAGTCTTTGGTCTAACACCACCTAGTGTCATCTGGTTGTTATGCAGCTGTGGAGACATATTCAAGGTTCCCAATCCTGTAGTGCCAGGAACCAAGTCTATTGGAGCAGTTTGAGACTCAGCAGGCAAGGTTACCTGATTTTCAATAGCTGAAGGTGCTTGTTGCTCTATATTCAATGCAGCTCCTGTTGAAAGGCAGTGGTGGCATCATCATTCCTTTCCAGTCCACAAGGCCATACAAACATATATCCCTTCTTAAAATGTCTGAAATCTCTTTCAAGTTTTTTTTTCTTTTTCTGCCCTTGTAGCCTATCATCATAGGCTAACACATTTAGCAAAACATTATCGATCTCAGCTATATAGCTGTCTACATTGTACTTATTCAAAAGTTCTCTCTGCATACTCTCCATTCTCACAGCCAGTTCTTTCTCTTGAGGGCTAAAGAATTCAATCAGCAGCTTAACATAGCTAGAGATCAAGTCCATATTCAGAGCCTGCCATTGCTTAATAGTGGAAAAGTCTCACCATAATTGGGCATGCGAAGAATTCGTAAGTCCCTTGGGCCCACTTTGTAGTGAAGGCAAGCCTCCATATGGAGGCATTGCCATTGAAGTCTTTTAAGCTTAAACAAACCATTTTTAAATTCTTTTAAAGCAATTTTAAATGTGTCCCAGTGAGGGGGCTCCATATTAGATTCATCACCTGTTAGATTCAGTCGCATTAGTGGGTTGACATCCAAGTTGAGCAAATGCTTGAAACAGCTATCCCTAATGACTTCTTCATTGGCTGTTTTTTTTTCAAGGAGCGATACCTTTATGCATCCCTCCACCAACCGTCTATTTACTTTCAGCCTATATGCTGATTGTAGCTCTAAGAATTTAGTTTATCTAGCTGGCTGTAGATCATGTGCGTCTTTTTATATTGGTAAGATGACTAGAATGCTTAAAGAAAGTATTATGCAACATTTGGGTGACATCAGGAAAATGAATCTCTTTAATGCTTTAGCTAGGCATATATCCAATAATGAAAGGAACATATATGAATTTACAGTATTGCAATTGATATCAGATAATAAAAGAGGGGGTGATATTAACAACAGAGTAGAACTAGTTGAAATGCAGTGGATAGCAAGAATGCAAACAAATAAATTACCAGGAATCAATGCTACTATGCCTTTAAAACTGTTCTTAAGAAGTATAGATCATATCAGTGACAATTGTTTTATTGATTAGTTTTTATTTGTTGTTCTATCATTGTTAAGATATTTAAACTTGGGTGTAAGGTTTGTCTGTTATATGGATCTGATGAAGCACTTTGTGCAAAAGCACTTATCCTGCTGTATTTTTAATAAACTACGTATGCTTTTAGCTGTGGTGGTTGCTTAGAGTTTTTGGTTTTCACATTTGCATTTTGCTCTCCTGGGTGACCTTTGGCTGCTGGTGTTTGCATGTTTTATTCTCTCAGAAAATCTACTCATACTAAATCATAAAAAAAACTAAACTCCTTCTCTTCTTTCCTAGAACTCTTGCTCATCACAAACCCTCCTTCTCCATCACCTCCCTTAACAACGCCATCATTAAACCCAAACCATACACCAAACTACTTCCTGTCATTATTGATGATGAACTAAAATTTCATGTCCAAATCCAACAATGTATAAAAAAAAAACACCAGAAACCTGGTCTGTTCAATCACAATCAAAAATGTCTTACACCCTCCTCTAAAGCCTCCCTAGCTTAGTCTATCCTTATACCCCCTCTACTGTACACAACCCCTGTCCTTCCTAATGTTCAATTAACACTACTAGAGCAAACATATAATAAAATAGCCAGATTTGCCTCTAATCTCCCATACAAATGCCATCACTGCCTCGCCCTTAGGACACTTCAGTGGCCTGAATTCTCTAAACAACTACTTCTTCTTCATTTGCACATTACATACTCTATCCTGAATGATCTCTCTTCCTGCCCCTCCATCTTTAATCTTGTGTCTTACTATAACCCCCAGTGTCACCTATGTACAACTGACAAACACCTCCTGGATATCTACAAACCCAACAAAAATTCTGGAACTTTCCCCTATAAATACTCTGTAGGTCATGTTTAGAACACACTTCCTCTCAACATAAGAAGCATCCCCAAAAGCACCTATTTAAACAAGAACTTCAAGATTATCTGTAAAGACCTGTTCCTGCTCATGTCAAATCCCCACTTAATTATTTTCTTCTTACTTATGCAACTTTTATTCCTCTTTGATATATCACCTTTCTTCTCTCCACTTCTCTCTATCACATAATTATATTCTGATCTTCTGTTCTTCCTATATTTAAAAAAAAGAAGAAAAAGGGTCTTTCTAATACTATGTCTCTTTGGTTAAATGCTGTGAGTACATTTCAGTTATGACATTATTTTGTAATATTATTTTCACTACTTTAATGAATACAGAATTGTAAGTTGTGGTAAACTTATACCATATATTTTTTTGTTTACTTTTTGAAGATTGTAAATTCTCTTGGGTTTTACTCCTTGGGTCTCCACTGAAAATGGGTCCAGGCTAAGTTGGACTAACCCAGTTAACAAATGTCAACAAATAATTAAATAAATAAATAAATAAAATGATGATTGTTGCATGCTCTTTTTAATCTTTTACTTTCACTATCAACCCAGTCTTTGTTTATCATCATAATCAAAAATTTCTTCTTTAATGGTACAAGGTTTATAATGCTCCCTTTTGCTCCTGTTGAGGGTTAATGCTATCCTGACTTTATCTTGCATCATAAATGTGATATTGCCACATTGCCATTCTGTCAGTTTACTCATTTTGCTTCTGTACACTTCAGTTCCTGTTTTGTCCTAGCTTTAAGCATGGTCAGTCCTGTTCCTGAAGCACCATACACTTCAGTTCTTCTTTTGTATTAGCTTTAAGCATGATCAGTCCTGTTCTTGAAGCACCATACACCTCAGTTCCTGTTTTGACCTAGCTTTAAGCATAGTCAGTCCTGTTCTTGAAGCACCATACACTTCAGTTCCTGTTTTGTCCTAGCTTTTAGCATAGTCAGTCCTGTTCTTGAAGCTCCATACACTTCAGTTCCTGTTTTGTCCTAGCTTTAAGCATGGTCAGTCCTGTTCTTGAAGAAACATACACTTCAGTTCCTGTTTTGTCCTAGCTTTAAGCATGGTCAGTCCTGTTCTTGAAGCACCATACACTTCAGTTCTTGTTTTGTCCTAGCTCTAAGCTTTGTCAGTCCTGTTGAAGCACCATACACTTCAGTTCTTGTTTTGTCCTAGATTAAAGCATAGTCAGTCCTGTTCTTAAAGAACCATACACTTCAGTTCGTGTTTTGTCCTAGCTTTAAACATGGTCAGGCCTGTTCTTGAAACACCATACACTTCAGTTCCTGTTTTGTCCTAGCTTTAAACATGGTCAGTTCTGTTCTTGAAGCACCATACACTTCAGTTCCTGTTTTGTCCTATCTTTAAGCATGGTCAGTCCTATTCTTGAAGAACCATACACTTCAGTTCCTGTTTTCTCCTAGCTTTAAGCATGGTCTGGCCTGTTCTTGAAGCACCATACACTTAACTTCCTGTTTGGTCCTAGCTTTAAGCATGATCAGCCCTGTTCTAGAAGCAGCATGCACTTCATTTCTTGTTTTGTCCTAGCTTTAAGCATGGTCAGTACTGTTCTTGAAGCACCATACACTTCAGTTCTTGATTTCTCCTAGCTTTAAGCATGGTCAGTCCTGTTCTCGAAGCACCATACACTTCAGTTCCTGTTTTGTCCTAGCTTTAAGCATGGTCAGTCCTGTTGTTGAAGCACCATACACTTCAGTTGCTGTTTTGTCCTAGATTTAAGCATGGTCAGTCCTGTTCTTGAAGCACCATACATTTCAGTTGCTGTTTTGTCCTAGCTTTAAGCATGGCCAGTCCTGTTCTTGAAGCACCATACACTTCAGTTCCTGTTTTGTCCTAGCTTTAAGCATGGTCAGTAATGTTCTTGAAGCACCATACATTTCAGTTCCTTTTTTGTCTTAGCTTTAAGCATGGTCAGTCCTGTTCTTGAAGCATCATACACTTCAGTTCTTGTTTTGTCACAGCTTTAAGCATGGCCAGGCCTGTTCCTGAAGCACCATACACTTCAGTTCCTGTTTTGTCCTAGCTTTAAGCATGGTCAGGCCTGTCCTTGACGCACCATACACTTCAGTTCTTGTTTTGTCCTAGCTTTAAGCATAGTCAGTCCTGTTGAATCACCATACACTTCAGCTCTTGTTTTGTCCTAGATTAAAGCATAGTCAGTCCTGTTCTTGAAGAACCATACACTTCAGTTCATGTTTTGTCCTAGCTTTAAGCATGATCAGCCCTGTTCTAGAAGCAGCATACATTTCAGTTCTTGTTTTGTCCTAGCGTTAAGCATGGTCAGTCCTGTTCTTGAAGCACCATACACTTCAGTTCCTGTTTTGTCCTAGCTTTAAGCATGGTCAGTCCTGTTGTTGAAGCACCATACACTTCAGTTCCTGTTTTGTCCTAGCTTTAAGCATGGTCAGTCCTGTTCTTGAAGCACCATTCACTTCAGCTGTTGTTTTGTCCTAGCTGTAAGCATGGTCAGTACTATTATTGAAGCACCATACACTTAGCTGTTGTTTTGTCCTAGCTTTAAGCATGGGCAGGCCTGTTCTTGAAGCACCATACACTTCAGTTCCTGTTTTGTCCTAGCTTTAAGCATGATCAGTCCTGTTCTTGAAGCACCATACACTTCAGTTCCTGTTTTGTCCTAGCTTTAAGCATGGTCAGTCCTATTATTGAAGCACCATAGACGTCAGTTCCTGTTTTGTCCTAGCTTTAAGCATGATCAGCCCTGTTCTTGAAGCACCATACACTTCAGTTCTTGATTTCTCCTAGCTTTAAGCATTGTCAGTCCTGTTCTTGAAGCACCATACACTTCAGTTCCTGTTTTGTCCTAGCTTTAAGCATGATCAGTCCTGTTGTTGAAGCACCATACACTTCAGTTCCTGTTTTGTCCTAGCTTTAAGCATGGTCAGTCCTATTATTGAAGCACCATAGACTTCAGTTCCTGTTTTGTCCTAGCTTTAAGCATGGTCAGGCCTGTTCTTGAAGCACCATACACTTAAGTTCCTGTTTGGTCCTAGCTTTAAGCATGATCAGCCCTGTTCTAGAAGCAGCATACACTTCAGTTCTTATTTTGTCCTAGCTTTAAGCATGGTCAGTCCTGTTCTTGAAGCACCATACACTTCAGTTCTTGATTTCTCCAAGCTTTAAGCATGGTCAGTCCTGTTCTTGAAGCACCATACACTTCAGTTCCTGTTTTGTCCTAGCTTTAAGCATGGTCAGTCCTGTTTTTGAAGCACCATACACTTCAGTTCCTCTTTTGTCCTAGCTTTAAGCATGGTCAGTCCTGTTCTTGAAGCACCATAGACTTCAGTTGCTGTTTTGTCCTAGCTTTAAGCATGGTCACTCCTGCTCTTGAAGTACCATACACTTCAGTTCCTGTTTTGTCCTAGCTTTAAGCATGGTTAGTCCTGTTCTTGAAGCACCATACATTTCAGTTCCTGTTTTGTCCTAGCTTTAAGCATGGTCAGTCCTGTTCTTGAAGCATCATACACTTCAGTTCTTGTTTTGTCCTAGCTTTGAGCATGGTCAGGCCTGTTCTTGAAGCACCATACACTTCAGTTCCTGTTTTGTCTTAGCTTTAAGCATGCAGTCCTGTTCTTGAAGCACCATACACTTCAGTTCTTGTTTTGTCCTAGCTTTAAGCATGGTCAGTCCTGTTCTTGAAGCACCATACACTTCAGTTCCTGTTTTGTCCTAGCTTTGAGCATGGTCAGGCCTGTTCTTGAAGCACCATACACTTCAGTTCCTGTTTTGTCTTAGCTTTAAGCATGCAGTCCTGTTCTTGAAGCACCATACACTTCAGTTCCTGTTTTGTCCTACCTTTAAGCATGCAGTCTTGTTTTTGAAGCACCATACACTTCAGTTCTTGTTTTGTCCTAGCTTTAAGCATGGTCAGGCCTGTTCTTGAAGCACCGTACACTTCAATTCCTGTTTTGTCCTAGCTTTAAGGATGCAGTCCTGTTCTTGAAGCACCATACACTTCAGTTCTTGTTTTGTTCTAGCTTTAAGCATGATCAGGCCTGTTCTTGAAGCACCATACACTTCAGTTCCTGTTTTGTCTTAGATTTAAGCATGCAGTCCAGTTCTTGAAACACCATACACTTCAGTTCCTGTTTTGTCCTTGCTTTAAGCATGCAGTCCTGTTCTTGAAACAGCATACACTTCAGTTCCTATTTTCTCCTAGCTTTAAGCATAGTTAGGCCTGCTCTTTAAGCACCATAAACTTCAGTTCCTGTTTTGTCCTAGCTTTAAGCCTGGTCAGGCCTGTTCTTGAAGCACCATACAATTCAGTTCCTGTTTTGTCCTAGCTTTAAGCATGCAGTCCTGTTCTTGAAGCACCATACATTTCAGTTCCTGTTTTGTCCTAGATTTAAACATCCAGTCCTGTTCTTGAAGCACCATACACCTCAGTTCCTGTTTTGTCCTAGCTTTAAGCATGGTCAGGCCTGTTCTTGAAGCACCATACACTTCAGTTCCTGTTTTGTCCCAGCTTTAAGCATGCAGTCCTGTTCTTGAAGCACCATACACTTCAGTTCTTATTATGTCCTAGCTTTAAGCATGATCAGTCCTGTTCTTGAAGCACCATACACTTCAGTTCTTGTTTTGTCCTAGCTTTAAGCATGGTCAGTCCTGTTCTTGAAGCACCATACTCTTCAATTCCTGTTTTGTCCTAGCTTTAAGCATGGTCAGTCCTGTTCTTGAAGCACCATACACTTCAGTTCTTGTTTTGTCCTAGCTTTAAGCATAGCCAGGCCTGGTCTTGAAGAACCATACACTTCAGTTCCTGTTTTACCCTAGCTTTAAGCATGGTCAGTCCTGTTCTTGAAGCATCATACACTTCAGTTTCTGTTTTGTCCTATTTTTAAGCATATTCAGTACTGTTCTTGAAGCACTATACACTTCAGTTCCTGTTTTGTCCTAGCTTTAAGCATGGTCAGTCCTGTTCTTGAAGCATCATACACTTCAGTTCCTGTTTTGTCTTATTTTTAAGCATGATCAGTCCTGTTCTTGAAGCACCATACACTTCAGTTTTTGTTTTGTTCTTGCTTTAAGCATGGTCAAACCTGTTCTTGAAGCACCATATACTTCAGTTCCTGTTTTCTCCTAGCTTTAAGCATGGTCAGCCCTGTTCTTGAAGCACCATACACTTCAGTTCCTGTTTTGTCCTAGTTTTAAGCATGGTCACTCCTGTTCTTGAAGCACCATACACTTCAGTTCCTGTTTTGTCCTAGGTTTAAGCATGATCAGTCCTGTTCTTGAAGCACCATACACTTCAGTTCTTGTTTTGTCCTTGCTTTAAGCATGGTCAGTCATGTTCTTGAAGCACCATACACTTCAATTCTTGTTTTCTCCTAGCTTTAAGCATAGTCAGTCCTGTTCTTGAAGCACGATACACTTCAGTTCCTGTTTTGTCCTAGCTTTAAGCATGATCAGTCCTTTTCTTGAAGCAGCATACACTTCAGTTTTTGTTTTGTCCTAGCTTTAAGCATAGTCAGTCCTGTTTTTGAAGTATGAATCACAACTATTCCTCAGGTGAAATCTTTATCTGATATTCAGCTTGCAGGTACTATAATACTTCAAAAGGATCATCAAACAATGTTCTCTAATTTGTCTTTTGGTTCTGGAATTATAGTGAAATAATACTCATGTTGTTATTTATATTTACTTGTACAATTGTTGCACATGTACTGAAGTCTGTACTCAGCACCGGACTTTCCCTATATTTGTTTATCCACAGGACTGCTCAGACAATCCTTCAGATGTTCTGACATTTTTGCACATTCACATAGAATGGATGCACATACCATCTTTTTGCATTTTCAGTATTATTAAACTAACTACTTTGATTGCCAATTACATTTGTGTTGCATATTGCTGAATAATTAGAAGACATGTTGCCTCTGAACTGTGCCATTTCTCTTTGCAATGCTATGAATATGACAGTAACAATAATGCCGTATTCTAGTGTTTAAAAAGTAGACTGCCCCTGTATTGCACTCTGCAACTTTTCTGCCTTTATTCAACATTTTTTTTTCTTGCATATATCACATTTGAGATCATTATCAGCTTGAATGAAATGCACTCTCATTCTAGCAATGCCTGTACATGCTGACATTGAGTGAAGCATGCAGTGTACTAGTGAGATGCACTTTGGTCCCCCTGTACATACTAACATTAAGTGAAGCATGCAGCACACTAGTGAGATGCACTTTGGACCTCCTGTACATACTGACATTAAGTGAAGCATGCAATGTACTAATGAGATGCATTATGGTCCCCCTGTATATACTGACATTGAGTGAAGCATGCAGCGTACTAGTGAGATGCACTTTGGTCACCCTGTATATACTGACATCGAGTGAAGCATGCAGCATACTAGTGAGATGCACTTTGGTGCCACCAACAGTCATCTCACCTTTGCAGTCTTCATTTGCTTCTAAGTATTTTCCTCCAGCACTTTTCATCATTTATTGCAGATTCTGGCAAAATGTTTCTTGCTGCATAGGGCTGACAGATTTATTGCAGTGCACCTTTCCATAACTGTACTTACACTTATAATGGGGAGGTTTGTGCTTATTTATTTCTGATCATATTCTATTTTGGATGTTATGGGATGTTATCATCCCTCCATATTTCATATTCCTCCATTTCACCTAAGATCAACCCACCCACTTCCAGCAATCCATACCAGCACTCCCACAATAAAATACCACATTCATATTACTAATCTATTCCATACCGTATTACAACTTGTATCCAAAATACCCCATTGTGGTATAAATGTACACCCAAACCCTGGTCCCAACACTACACTTAAGTACCCAACAATTCAAATCCCAACCCACTCCACTGCACATCTTCTCGGAAAACCCTCTGACCTACTCATACACAGTATTAACATCAGAAGCATAATGAACAAACTCTCCAACCTACATGCACATCTCTCCCACTCTTCTCCCAATGTTGTAGTTATTACTGAAACATGACTGAAACCAGAAGTAACTAACAATGAATTAATTCCTCCTGGCTACAACATTCTTCATAAAGATAGAACTGAAAGAAAAGGTGGCGGCATTGATATCTTATTTATGAAACAGTTAAAAATAGAAATAATTAGCCCTCCATTACCCACTTTAAAAACAGCTGAAATATCACTCACTAAACTATACCTGAACAACAACAACAAAAAATATTAACCTAATTGGCTGCTACCTTCCACCAGGTAATAATTTTGACATAGTAGAAAATCTGCTCAGCTGGACATCTATGTCTCTACCACAAGAGACCATATTACTTGGAGATTTTAATATCGACTGGCAAACTTGCAACTCCTCTAAACCTACTAACGTCTTAAACCTCTGCAGGTTCATTCAGCTTATCCACCACCCAACCAGAATCGATAAAACCACAAAAAGAGAATCTATACTCAATTGGATCTTGTCAAACAGGCCAAACAACATTAGTAAAACCATCTGTCTCCCTGACATCCTTGGTGACCACCTCCCAACTCATCTAATCAGAAGTCAAACCCATACAGAAAAATCTACCATCTGCCAACAAATAAGAAGTAAAAAGTACTTCAACCCCAATACCCTTACTACCGCTCTATCAAGGTGTAACTGGCACCCATTAAGAACACTTACCTTGGATGATGCTGTATCATACTTCAACCCCAGTACCCTTACTACTGCTCTGTCAAGGTGTAACTGGCACCCCTTAAGGACACTTAACCTTGGATGATGCTGTATCATACTTCAACCCCAATGCCCTTACTACCGCTCTGTTAAGGTGTAACTGGCACCCCTTAACAACACTTACCTTGGATGATGCTGTATCATACTACAACCCAAATACCCTTACTATCGCTCTATCAACTTGTAACTGGCACCCCTTAAGAACACAACTTGGATGATGCTGTATCATACTTTAACTCAACTTTCCTCTCAATACTAGACCAGCATGCACACCCCCCCAGAAACATTCAAATCAAATCTCACTATGCCCCCTGGTTATCCAAAGACACTAGAGCACTACTATATAACAGGGGCAAAGCTTGGGAAAAATGAAAAAAGACAGGTACCCATACTGACAAACAAAAATATCTCAAGCTCAGGAATAAAGCTAAGAACCTAATCAAGACTGATAAAACAAACTATTACCACAGCACTCAAAACAGATATTAAAACAATCCTAAAATTTTTGGACAGCCATAAACAATCTGCTCCATCCAGGTTAAGCTAGCACACCTGCTCCTGTTAACTCAGACAACTCAAGAAACATATCAACCCAGTTCAACAAATTCTTCACAGACTCCATTCTAACCCTAGCTAAATCATATACAACTACCATTAAACCACCCAACCTCAATACCACTGACCTGGGCTTCTCACTGCAACCTGTTTCAGTCTCCACTATTAAAAAGATGCTTACAAAACTTAAACCAACAGCCCTCTCTGTAGACAATCTACCAGCTGAATTCCTAAAGATTTCTGCTAATGCTAATGCATATCCCATAACAATCCTCATTAATTGCTCTATAACTGAAAGCTTAGCTCCTCACCTCTGAAAAATTGCCTATATCACCCCACGTCACAAAGGAGGTAACTCTAAAGAACTGACCAACTATCGACCAATCACCAACTATCGACCAATCACCATACTCTCTCCATTATCCTAAATCCTTGGAAGATGTGTACACACACAAATCTTAACTTTCCTAAACTCATAATCTACTAACTAGAACACAACATGGCTTCAGGCCTTCACACAGCACCACTATAGCTGTTATGTC
Organism: Protopterus annectens; assembly: GCF_019279795.1. Taxonomy (NCBI): domain Eukaryota; kingdom Metazoa; phylum Chordata; order Ceratodontiformes; family Protopteridae; genus Protopterus; species Protopterus annectens. Next base: position 1,860,787,829 of record NC_056729.1, read on the forward strand.
CTTTACACACACAGTCAACCAACACAGAAACAATGGCAGCTACGTCTCAGCCGTATTCTTAGACCTCTCTAAGGCCTTTGATATGGTAAACCATGACAAACTCATTGACACACTTGCAGATTTACATCTGAGCACATCTACCACTTCCTGGTTCAAAATTTATCTAACAGGCAGACAACAGGCAGTAAGATGGCAGCAGGAACTCTCCTCACTACTACCAGTCACTAGGGGTCCCACAAGGTTCAATCCTTGGGCCATTACTGTTTTCCATCTTTACCAACAAACTACACACAGCCACACTCCATGCCTCCATCATACAATACGCAGATGATTCCTCTCTCATCTGCACCTCTCCCTCACCTGAGACCCTCCACCACCAAACACAATCCTCTTTTCTTGCTGTTGAGCATTGACTCTCAGATTCACATCTAATACTAGACCCCAATAAGACTCAGCTTATTATTTTCCCACCCACACAACACTCCTGCCATACTATTAACTTTAACATTACCTCCAGTAACAACACAATCATATCACCAGTCACTCACACAAAACTACTTGGGGTTATCATAGACAGCCAATTGAAGTTTGACATACATATATCCATCAGCACACAAAAGTGCATAAAAAGATTGCAATGATATACAGGAACAAACAGTTCCTAATCGACTCCACCTGAGCCACCATTGCACGTACCCACCTTATTTCCATACTCTTGTATGCATCACCAATATTCACCAATCTTGGAAAATCAGACCTTGTCATTCTTCAAACCTGCTATAATAAAATTGCTAAATTTGCAACAAATGTGCCCCATCAAAGACATCACTGCACTCCTCTAAAAGCTCTTGATTGGCTGGAACTTCCCAACCTCATTCTTTATAACCATCTTATAACAACCCACAAATGACTTCACTGCCCTAACAAAATCCCTGCTCTACAAAACCTATTTCACCTAAGCACCAAAGCTAGACTTCTACGATCAAATGAGAAACTCCTACTAGAGGTAACAAAAAACAGTAACTCCACCGGCACTTCCCTCTACAGCAACTCTGTTGCTAAGCAGCAGAACAGCCCCCCCAATATGAAAACTATAACTACCCTCACCCCCTTCACAAAATCCATAAAATCCCATCTTCAGCATCTTTGGCTATGTAACTGCAACAACCCAGACTAATCTCCTACTAGTACTTTCAGCCTACCAGTACATTTCTCTCTCTATTTCCCACCCACTACATCTCCTTCCTTGCTCTACTTCCCAGTATCATTTCTCCCGTTACATCTCTCTGCTTCTCCCTCTAAGTATCCTCTTCTTTTCCTATATCCAACTGACTGTATGTACAGCACACCTACCAGTATTATCATTGCTTACACCCTTTGAATTATTCCTCTTCTCTATATGTCTGCAACCTTCCAGCTTACCCTACCATTAGACATTACCACCTACTACTCTCTCTATCAGCCCTTCCACTTTCATATCATTATTTCCATATATGTACCTATCCTCTCTCCCCTCTATTCACAACCAATGAAGCATAATATACTAAGATATACTGTACAATATTATTTATATGTGAGTTGGAGCTTTTCTCCCCGAGCCACCGCTGAAAATGGACATGTATCCATAGGAATATCCCAGTCAACAAATGTAAAATCAATAAAATAAAATAAAATATGTCCATCCATTCATCCATCCATGTTCAATATGTGCCATCTAATATTTATATATATAATAAAAATAAAAGCCAAAATGGTAGTCAATATGATATTTGACCGAGTAACTTATTTTATCTGTTCTAATAAAGAAGAGCTTTGCACCATATTTATAGATTATAGCTTTAAATGAAGTTCCCAATTTGATAGTCATAGTTTCATTTTATAAATTATGGTGATTGCACTTAACAATTCAGAAAAGGATTGAGAAATAAAATTCTTATTCCTGGATATGATTTTGCATGCAGTCACTAGCAAACACCAAAAGAGTGGACAATGGACATTTTTGACTCAAAAAAGAATTAAATCACTGAGTAAAACTGTTTAGCCAGTTTAAAGATGTCGGACCACATCACCTTAAGTACAATTGAAACTAATTCTAAAATTCAGTTAATATATGACAATCATAAAACATAAGTTAGCAATCCACCTGACTGTCATATTACATATCTAACAATAATAGTCCCTTTTCTAACTAACTTACCCAAGTGGTACAAGATGTAAGGACAGATCATGGTTAATGTGTTTACCTCACAGGTATAAGGTGCAGTGTTTGCTTCTGATTTTTGGTTATTGGCTAGGTTTGTAATAGTCTGTTGACTGATAGCCTAATATTTAGCTATGAACCTAAATAAGTTAACTTTCTTATGAGGAAGAAAACATCACGATACCCTCTCTACAAACAGCATTCTATGAGTAACAACAAAACATTTCTAGAAGATTTTCTTAAATAATTTAGCAATTTCCCAACAACAAACTCCACACCTCACACAGATTATGCATTTCCAACCCCACCACCACCATTTACCCTCCTCTTCCACTTAAGATGCATATGTCTCAAAGAAAATGTTTCCACTGACACCCTTCCTGGATCTGTCAACATAATCTTCTGATTCATAAATCACTGCAGAGAGTATCTATGTCTTCGTCTCACCCACATACATAATCTATGTCTCAGCCAAAACATCATGTCACAGATTTGGAAAAATACTCTAATTAAACCCCTCCTAAAGCAAACCAGCCCCAAGGATACTTCTCACTTCCATCCAATATTCATCTACCTAAGTCTGGGCAAACATCTAGAAAGGCTAGTCTACACCCAACAATATCACCTGATGTCCTCCAACAGCATGGATTCTGGCTTGAATAAAACACTGTGACAGTTCTGATGACATCCTGCAAAGCACTGATAGAAGCCTCCTTACAAGTGCCCTGTTTATAGACCTAGCAAAGGCATTTAACATCGTTGATCACCATCTTTTCCAAAACAAATTAACTGAAATTGGTCTCAGTCCAGATGCCACTTCCTCACTGAGAGACACTTCAAAGTTACAATAGGATCTCCAATCAGAATCTGCACCCACTACTAAACATGTACCAAAGGATCCCTTTTTGGCCCCTCATCTTCTCCATATTCATTAATAAATTTCCTTGTAAACTCCCCCATCTTCCACTCATCTTCCACTCATCCTCTATGCTGACGACATTGTCATTTATTGATTAGGTCAAACTTATACCAAGATTCAGTGCAAACTCTAGTCTGTCTTACATGAGCTCCATCAATGGTTCAAAAATCATAATCTACTTGTCAACACTTCCAAGGCCAAAGCTACACATTTTGGAGCTCCACAGAAGATTCATTTGACTCTAACTATCTTTGATTTCACAACCTTTCCTTAGAATCAACCTCCACCTTCAAATACCTATGATTATGATTTGATCAATTGCCAAACTTCCTTTTCTACATAGAATGAGACAGAGTGAGAGCCAAAATAAACCCTGTCTTCTTTTGGGCTAAAACGATCTCCCCTTTTCTATTCCCATCTAGACATAACAACCATTAGCAAAGGAGTTCTCATTTCCCAGGTTGAATATGGACTTCCCATTTTCATCTCCGCCTCCAAGAAAAATAGCATCACTGTCTAGACTACCTCTAACACCATCTGCTGATTTGTTACAAGGTCACTTTTCTGTGAGAATCACTGTATCAACCTAGAAAAAAGCCAAATAAATAAGAATTGAATAAGGATTTAACATACTGCTAGTATCCTAATGCTACAAACTAATCCAACTGCAGATATTTGCTACCACTGCTGCTAGACATCATGAAAAAGCCCCCTCACACTACATGAGACACTGCTCACAAGCCACACCATCCCTCATCACCCCTAGAACTCCACAGTCTGCACATGCATTCTCTTCTCAGGCGTCTAGTCTATGGCAAGCTGTCCACACCAACCTAAAGGAACTCAGCACTTATTCCAAATTCCGAATGCAGCTCAAAAAGTACTTATTCATCCAAGCCAAATGCTCCTGCTTTTTAACAAAGGACGTATCACTTGACATACTACTCCTTTCACCTTTCCATGTCTCTTCACCTCTCTCAGATTTACTGAAAGTTGATCCACTTTAGAAACTAATATATATATATATATATATATATATATATATATATATATATATATTGGTCCATATGACTACATCGACAAGTCATAACATCGACATTCAGTACTCCGACACGAAATCACCGACAGATTAAATAACTGAAATCCCACTTCACCGACATTCACAAGTTCGACAACGAAGCAGTCACTAAGTAAATGACCCTAACCACTGCACAAAACTCCTACATGTACTAAACCATGGTAGTCATGAATAGGTAAATGCAAACTCTGTTACAGACATTGAATAAACATGTCCGGGTTGTCAGGGAATGGAGAGGCAGTGTACCAGATAAATAATCGCGTTACTGACAGCGGTGGTACACTGCCTCTCCGTTCCCTGACAACCCGGACATGTTTATTCAATGTCTGTAACAGAGTTTGCATTTACCTATTCATGACTACCATGGTTTAGTACGTGTAGGAGTTTTGTGCAGTGCTTAGGGGCATTTACTTAGTGACTGCTTTGTTGTCGAACTTGTGAATGTCGGTGAAGTGGGATTTCAGTTATTTAATCTGTCGGTGATTTTGTGTCGGAGTACTGAATGTCGATGTTATGACTTGTCGATGTAGTCATATGGACCCATATATATATATATATATATACTGTACATTACACTCTGCTTCATTGTACATTACATTGTGCTTGTTCACTAGAATGTATATATACATTCCTTTTCTATGTAATTCTTCTGAATTACTCTGTTATTGCTTACGTTTCTGTATTTTTTGTTTGTGAAATGTTTTATATTTCACCTGGGCTGAGCCTGGCATTGGTCAGTACTGGTCAGTGCACTGCCCCTTTACATTACTACACTATACTGTATTATACTATATTAAACTATGCAATATAATACACTGCACTATACTCCCCTGTAGTATAATTAAATAAATAACTAAATACACATTCTACAAACTAAGGGAGTAGTTTACTTACCTGACATTAATGCCAGTGATTTACTATTTCATTAAAATGTGACTATTCATTCTGATTCGAATAATTCCAATATAAATTTTAAATATAGCATCTGTAGGAAATAATTATGTCATAGAATTGGTATCACAACTGCAAAACCAATGTTCAGAACACACATCAACACAACTATTGAAAAACGAAATGCCTTGGACAGCTCACTGAAAAACATTTGTGTATTTATCATGTATAGTTCCATGAAGGCTGTATTCTTTTATTATGCTGTGTCTCTAGAATAAAAACTTTTTTAATGAATCTTACAATATTTTGAAGGGAGTAATTTGTAAATTTCAACTATAATTATATCAGCCAGTAGTGCTTTTTATTTTTGCCCTTTAATTGTTACTTTATTTGGTTCTGCTATACCGAGATGATTAAAAAGATCTGTAATACTTTTATATGGCAACTTGTTTGTATGTTCTTAATTTAAAATATAGCTTCAATTTTTCTTTTAATACGTGCTCATAATTCCCTTTCTCATTAAAATGTTCATAGTGTTTCTAAACAGTCTTATATATGCTGTGTATCTATCACAGTCTTTTATTTTTGGAAATTTTATATATTTAATATGGTTACTTCCATACATAATTTTAGATATTATTTTATTTATCCATATATCTATTTATTTTTTTGGTTTGCTAGCTGACATAGCCCAACTGAGCTAAGAGTCCCTTTCATCTGCGTCCCAAGGTTAATAAAATTAAGAAACAATAGTAAACATGTAGGGGAAAGCAGCACGCACACAACTTTTAGATATAAATGAAAAAATACAGGCTTTCTGCAGTGTGTTGCAGTTTATATTTATACTATACATTTGTATTTATTGTTTGTAGCCGTATTAACTGATTTGTAATTACAGGAAACAGTTACGTTGCTAGTCAGTTAGTAGAGTGAAAGTGAAACATGTTGAAAATGAAAGTAGGAGTGGTTAAGGGGAACTGAAGAGCAGTACATTGTTACACTGCAAGAAGAGAAAGAGGAAGGAGAAAGAGCAACAAAGTAACAAAGGATGCAAGGGTGGCTGTCAACTTTCAGTTTTACTGAAATCATATTCAAGTATCTTGATTAAATTAGACTGCAGTGAATTTCAATAAGATCTTTTTAATGAAATAATGTGTAAATATCTAGGGGAAAGAAAACGTGCAAGATGATTATTTTGTAAGATAATGTAAATATCTTGGAAATAGATTCTCCATAGTGATAACTTTATAATTCAATTTCCTACTGATATTTTTTAATTTAAAGATTTTTCTATACTGGAAAATGGATTTTCCTTTTGTATCTTATTTTGCCTGTTTCTAGATATTTTTTATATTTTATTTTATTTTATTTCTGTTGTCCTCTCTTCATTTCATTTCTATACCAAAATGAAACTTTCCAGTCTCGAAATGTCCTATAGTATAAATCACTTACTTCACCATTCTAATGTAAGGAAAGACAAAGCTCTATTGCTTAAGTGAGATAGGCTTTACATTCATAAAGCTTTCTGATGAAGGATGGAATTATATTACATATTAAAAGTTTTTTAATAGTTTGTTAGCTGAAAACATATGACACGGTGACTAGACAAGGGAATGAAATTAATTTACCTGAATCTATTTATTTTGTTAGTCATTAGAAACGTACACTATACCAGTGCATATAAAATCGGAAGATATGATAATGACTTAAATTTAGAGTTGGAATCTACATATCCATTAATATCTTTTAAATTTAGAGTATTATCCATTTTTTAACATTTTATCAGAGGATGAATACCTTGATTTGTTTTTCTTGCACTAGGTACATTTGTTACGTTATGGTTACAGCTACAATTTAATACTGGATTCCCTTTAAGATAATCTAATAATGTGTCCATACATTTTTTTCCTAAATGTAACTTTGATTTGGGGTAACCAATGCATATTTGTTACACTAATGAACCTTTTATATTTTTATCACTGCAAAGATTGGGCCAGATTCCAAAAGAGTTGCTCTGAGTGTGTGTGCCCTTATTCTAAATGACTTTCTCTCTGTTTAAGTGACTTACTTTGGTCTAAGGCCAATCTATAAGCAGGCTTACACCAGGAGCCAGATTCCAAAAGACCTGCTCTGAGTGTAAATGGTCACTTATACTCAGAGCAGGTCTTTTGGAATTGGGCAAATTATTTTGGTATCAGTATAAGTGAAACTTATTTTTGACATAATGGTACTATTTTTTTTATAAAATAACATTCCTTTCTTTTTCATAAGAGATGAATCGATAAGTATTGTTTAACCCTTAAATCCAAACCTCTGAAAATCATCTTCAATTAAAAGTACTTCTTTCAGAGATACTATGTCTAACTTATTTAGCTTAAAATAGTCAAGTCTTCTCCTTTTACAACCCCTGTTTAATATCTAGAATCGTAGGATCATAGGATGTTACTAAGCTATTGGACCTGAGGCTCTTACAAGCCTAGCCAAGACTTTAGCCCATTGCTCAGACAAGTCAGCACCCGATGCCCCTGTCTAGCTGGGACACAGGTAGAATCCCAGGGGTGTATTTTCTGTTCCCCATCCTGTTATCCAGATTGCACTTAAAAAGCATTGATGAGGTACTCTGCTTGATGTGCAGCAGGAGTCTATTCCACAGAAGGGGGAGTTTCTGGGACAAAAATATGTCCTGCCAACAAGTCCTATTGATGTCATAGAACAAGTTGAGGTCACATGTGCAGGTTACTCGAGTGGAGCTTGACTTGCAGATATGCAGCAGTCCCATCAAGGCGGAGTCTGAGATTGCTTTGTATGCCAGACAGATGTCACCTCTGAGGAGTCTGTAGGAAATGGAATAGAGGGACAGGGCACTTAGCCTATCTGTGTAGGGTAGATGTTTGAGGCTCTGGATTCTCCTGGCGATGAACCTCTGTGGTGTCTCCAGCTGCTGCATGTGCTTTGTGAGGTACATGCCGAAAGGGGTATTGTACTCAATAATGGGTCTTATAAGGGAAGAATACAGGGATGTTATAACCACCTTGACTCTGGATGAGATACCCTTACTAATGAGGTAGGCCTTGTAGAAAGCTTTCCATACAACGGAGATAATATGGTGGTCAAATGTCAGTTTGCTATCAACCTGGGTGCCCAAATCCTTCCTGCACTTGCTCCTACAGTACTTATTACCTTGATACGGCACTCTTATAGATAGCACCCCAAAAAGGCAAACCCCCATTTCTCGGTCACCCACGTCCCCCGGAATCTCTTTTAAAGTTTTTTTGTCCAGTCCTTCTAGCATGTCGAGGGATCAGTTGCTAGTGTCCTCTCCTGCTCAGCTGGTGAACCTGGGAATATTGAGGCAATGTTACAATTGCCTCATGTACACAGACAACCCTCTCCTCCTCCCACAAAACACAAATATATGCGAGAGATGCAACTATACAGCCAAACTGGAGGCTGAGCTCTCTCAACATAGGACTGGCAAGACCAGTCAGGAGGAGAAGGTTACCACACACACTATAGACCCAGTCTCACATAGTACCATCACAACCTCAAATCATACACATAAACACACAAAGACATAGCTCTGATCAAAATCTACCAAAACAGCAGAGGCCACCAAAGCAGACACCCAAACAACCACCACCTCAGAACACAACACCTGCAACACATAGACCTCACAGTCAGAGTGTCAAACAGTCACAGCCCTTAAGGCCAAACACAATGCAAGACACACTAGTCATTGGTGACTCCATAGTCAGACACACTGGCGTCCCGCTCACCAGACTGAGTAAGGAGAAGGTCACAGTAAGCTGCCTGTCGGGCTAGAATCCGCCACATATGCAAGCACTCAGGTCTCTCAACAGCAGGTACAAATGACTCAGTCATTGTCCACGCTGGTGTACGACCTGAGGCGTACCTCCTGGACTACATGAAAAGAGACATTGAGGAGCTCTCTGATTATGTAGCCCAGGCAGGTATGACCCTGACCTTGAGCAGTATCCTACCTTCACCAAGAATGATGCCACAATACAGAGATAAGATGATCAGCTTTAACAATTGGCTTAAACTCTGGTGTCATTCAAAGGGGATCAATGTCTGTCTGCCTGGGATGACATGCTGGACAAGCCGCTGCTTGCCAAAAGGACGGCTTACACCTGTCACCCTGGGATTCCGGATATTGGCAAAGGCTCTTGCCACCCCATAGTGCCTTTTTAGGCAAGGCTCAAATTCTAAACCTACCACCCTAGAACACAAAAAGGAAAAAAACTAAGGGTAATGCTGCTCAATGCCAGAAGTCTCAGTATGGAGAACATCGATGTCTGTGCAGTGACAGAAACCTGGTTCAAGGCTCCTGAGAGCACCCCAGCACTATCAGGTTTTACCTCTTATCATGCGTTCCGGCCCCAAAATCCGGACAATACCAAGAAAGGTGGGGGGGTATCCATATTCATCAAAGACACCCACACCTCAAGACTGGTACGATGCATCGGAGACCATCCAGGTGCAATTAACCATAGGCAAGACTGCTCTACAAATTGTAGCATGTTACAGGCCACCCTCACAAACTCAGGAACCTCATGGCCCTCCTGAAAACACTAGTAGGGATAAATGTATCACCAAACACCATCATACTAGGTGACTTCAATTACCCTAATATAGACTGGGAACACTACTCAAGCCCAAACACCCTAGCCCAAAAGTTCCTGGAATTCATAATCTCAAATGCCATGGAACAACTAGTCACCATCCCCACAAGAGGAGAAAACATACTTGATCTCATTATCACGAACATGGGAGCACAATGTTCAACACCGAAGTATACCCCTCACTGGTGAGATCAGATCACAAACTAATCTCGCTGGAGGTCCTCATCCACCCCACCTGAAATAAAAGACCACAGTAAAGAACGACTTCACACTTCTAAAGACTAGTGTGGTCTCGAAAACAGTACTCAAGCCGCTGAATCACTTACAAATGCCTTCTACCAGCACCTGCAGGACTGCATGGATAAGGCAATCCCAAGCAAAACAAAGACTCTTTGTACAAAGGCAAGCATCCAGTCTGGTGGACCCCAGCCATAAACAAACTCTACAACAAAGGAGGAAGCTACTACAAGATAGAGCAAAACTTTAAAAGGTAAGACACCCTTGATCACTATAAGTAAAAACTAAGAGCTCTCATAAAATCATCCAAAGCAAATTTTGAGAGAAAAATAGCTAAAGACTCAAAAGACAATCATAAGGCCTTCTTTAGCTATGTTAGAAACCTGGGAGGAAACTCCCAGATATGCTCAGAACTAGTTCAAAATGATGTGAAGATTACTGATCCTACAGACATTGCCAACATACTGGCTGACAGGTTCAGTGCAAACTTCTCCCCTCCCCAAAGGAGAGATATCTATATCAAGCGATTGCAGCCCCCAAACATCTCCAACGCCCAAGTGAGAACTGCTCTCTCAAAGCAAAAACACAGCATCCATGGGACCTGATGGTGTAACTCAACGAGGAATTAAACCCACAGCTAGGACAGCTGTTTAATCAGAGCCTTACCTCTGGAGTGGCGCACTGCAACTGTGGTCCCACTTCACAAAGGCGGTGCCTCCACCGACCCTGGAAATTACCGGCCCATTAGCTTGACAAGCCTTATCTGCAAAGCCATGGAGAGGATCATAATGGACCTCATAAATAAAGACATAGGAATTTGCAGACTTTGGATCCATCCCAGTTTGGCTTTGTCAAAGGCAGATCATGCCTTCTAAACTTGGTTGACTTTTGAAACAGTCACCAAAGCCATTGATGAGGAAAGGCAGTCCATACAGCCTACCTCGATCTGGCGAAGGCCCTCGATACAATACCCACTCGGGTATCATTGAAAAACTCATCAGCTTAAATGTTAACCCATACATCACAAGATGGGTTGCAAACTGGCTGAGTGACAGAACCCACAGGGTCAGAGTTGCTGGCACCATGTCAGACTCAAAGCCTGTCACAAGTGGTGTACCACAGGGCTCAGTCCTGGGCCCACTCTTGTTGCATCTACTTTGTACAAGCAAACACAGGAGGGTTATGGCTGACAAAGTTTGCAGATGACTGCAAACATAGTAGAAAACACATCTGACACAGATATCCTTCAGAAGGGTCTCACAGAAATGGATAACTGGTGCCAGAGCCATGGCCTAAAGTTAAATGCCAAAAATGCATAGTCATACCCTTCGGAAAAACAAGGTTACCCCTAGCTACCAAATAGGTGGCAATCCACTGAGCACAGAAGAAGTTATCAGGGACCTGGGGACCCAGGTTGATAGTAGTCTGTCATTCGACACCCATGTAGCTAAAGTAGTTAGGAAGACCTTCTACATTGCCCACCTTATCATGAAGGGATTCTCATCTAGATCAAGGGAGGTCATAGTCTCCCTATACTCATCACTCATCAGACCAATGATTGAGTACAATGCCCCATTCGAATGTATCTGACCCGACACTTGCAGCAGCTGGAGAGGCCACAAAGTTCCTCACCAAAGATAAGATAAAGGGTCTCAAACATCTGTCCTATGCTGCCCGACTGAAAGAACTCCAGCTCTATTCAGGCTGCTCAGAGGTGACCTTTGCCTAACATACAAGGCCATGTCAAACCCAGATTTGATGAATATGCTTCACCTCAAAAATCTAGATCCGTCAGAGTCACAAGGCGGAGACTTAAACCTCAACACGGCTATTAATAGGGCGTGCTGGAGGGATAGATTCATCACCCAAAGACTCCCTATGCTGTGGAATAAAATCCCGGTATATGTGAGGCAGAGCACCTCGCTGGCCTTGTTCAAGAGAAATCTTGACCAATGGATGGGAGATCGCAGATATACCCCAGGGATTACCTCAGTGTCACTGCTCAACAGAGGCACAGCAAAATAATGGGTATAGTTCCCCATACTAAAGGGCTAGGCTTGTAAATGCCCTCGGGCAGATAGCCTAGTATGAACCTATGAACCTATGAACCTATGAACTGATTGCATGCTTAGGACCTTGTGATTAATGTGATACTTTGTGGGGACACCACTCTCTCCAAAGGGGATGATGATGAACTTTTTGTCATTCAGGTTGAGGCCAGGTTTCTGTCACCAGTCATATGTTTGAGTGAGACCCCCTTGGAGGATGTCCACATCACTAGAGCAACTGATGACAGTGCCCAGCCTACAGTGATCTGCAAACTTGGTCAGCCATAGCCCACTGGTTTTGGGCTGCACCTCAGAAAAGTATATCCCAAATAACAAGGGCCCCAAGACTGATCCCTGAGGTACACCACTCATTATGCGTCAACTGCTTGAGGTAGCGTCCTCTATTTTGACTAGGTGGGTTCCGTCAGTGAATCAGTTTTCTACCCATCTGGTAACATATGGATTGACACCTAGTTGAGAGAGTTTATCTATTATACTTGAGTGGGGAATAGTATTGTGGGCTTTAGCCAAGTCAAGATAGGCAGTGTGCATCATCTTCCCCACGTCCATGGCTTTGGTGACTGTCTCAAAGAAGTCAGCCAAATTTAACAGGCATGACTTCCCTTTGATGAAACCAAACTGTGTGGGATCAAGTGTTTGGAGGTTGCCAATATACTTATTAATGAGGTCCATTATAATCCACTCCATGGCCTTGCAGATCAGGCTAATTAAGCTGATGGGTCTATAATTTCCTAGATCAGTGGAAGCACCACCTTTGTTCAAAAGGATGACAGTGGCTGTCTTCCACTTGGCTGGGATGAAGCCAGTACTCAGGCTTTGGTTGAATAGGGTGCTTAATGGTGCTGCAAGTTCCTGTCTTAGTTCACATAGGATACACCCTGTGATTTTATCTGGTACCATGGAGGCTGTATGTTTTGCCTTTGAGAGGGCAGTGATGATTTGCTTCCTACAGATAAAGGGAGGGGTAGGTGCTGGGGATGTCCTGATTTACTGTTAATCAATTTAATCTATTAATATTTACAGACAAAATGGAAAATTTAGTAATTTACATTTTCATGAAATGGTTCTCAGAAGGTTTATTTATGTTTAGACAAATGAGACAACATGATCTCGAGGGATGAACAAATGGGCTATAGGACTGTTGTCAGCCTGTGAATCCCTAGCTCCCATGACTGTGAAATGAATGGGTTGGTTGCATGCAGGCAGAAGAAAAAGAATAAATTGCTCCCTACATGAAGTTTTGAAACACTTTCAGATATTGTATTGTATAAAAATAAAAAGTAAAATGGCAAAGGAAAATGGTAATTTTCATAATCCGTCTGTTTCTTAATCTACATCTAAATATCCTGAATGAGCCTCACAGTATTTATAGAGTATGGAACATCCTGCCTTACTTCTTCAGGGTCAGAATTAGTGCATATGGTTTCTATAAGGAAAATGTATAGTCTGGCCAGGAAATCATGATATGTTGAGCAGTGAAGATTAACAGGAACAGAATCCAAACTTCCATAATCATTCCTAGACTATGTGTTCAGAGTAACTATTTTCTTAGCCCGTTAGTTGTACTAATGAAGTATTTAGCCTGAACTAATTCTGAGACTGGTAGCACCCCAACCATAGACTGTCATCCCGTCCAGAACTTGTTTTCTGCCTTACACCTACTAAGTGCTGGTATAGGCTTCAGTTCTCTGGGACCCATAATAAGATGAAAATATATTTACAATGGTTTTAAGGGGGCTGTGCGTTTTTTATTTTAAATAAACAATAAGAAAACAGCCATCTTAGCAACTGGCACACATAGTGGCATTGGGTGTCAGGACTCCTTTTAATTGTATGTGGTTATGAGGAATGTTCTTCATTTTTGTGTCTTAGAAAATTTTGTCTTCCATGTTGTTGCACATTGAAAGAGTTTGGAATGCTATCTTTGTTAAGAATTCATTTAACAAATATCCATTGTAAATAATACTGAAAAAAAATCATGTTATATTATTTTATTAAAAGAACTCCTTTTAAGCATGAAGAACAGTTAACAACCATGCTGCAAACTAACTAGTTGAAGCCATTAATAAACATTCCCCATTTTAGAGTTACCACCACAGGGCTCTGTTTAAGGTGTTTTTGATTGGATAATTTGAACTTTGGCTGGTTCCTGTTTCTCTGTCATAAATAGCCAGTGTTTAAACCAGTTTGTGCTTGTTTGCTCAAAGCTGCAGTGAGGCCTTCTGCCCTAGATCTGCCTTTTTCCAAAAAAACTGCTGTGAGACTACAAAAGATAAGTGCTTATTGCAACTGTTTTCTGCATCCTGATTAACTTAAAACAATATTTGTGCACATCTGTTTGAACTGTGCAACTGTTTTTTTAGGCTTAGTGAATTCAGTCCTTACCTCTGTTCTGATCTTTGTCTCCTTTTTGTTTTCTCTGCTTATTCTGTTCATTTTACTTGTTGCTGCACTTCCAAAACACTAGCACAGAGCCGAAACTAGTACTGTTTGTGACATTTGGAACATGGAGTACAGTTACTTTTTTGTCTAGAGAGGTGTAACTATTGCTTCATGGGAGGGAGTTTTAGTTTGGTCTGATCTGGTGAGAGTTACTACCACAGGACTCTGTTTAAGGTGTTTTTGATTGGATAATTTGAACTTTGACTGGTTCCGGTTTCTCTGCCTTAAATAGCCAGTGTTTAAACCAGTTTGTGGTTGTTTGCTCAAAGCTGCAGTGAGTTAGGCCTTCTGCCTTTGCTCGGCTTTTTTTTCCAAAAACCTACTATGAGACTACACAACATATTTTCAACTGTTTTCTGCATTTCTGATTAACTAAAAAATATTTGCTGCATATCTGTTTAAACTATGCAACTATTTTTTTAGGATTAGTGAATTAAATCTTTACCTCTGTTCTGATCTTTTTCAAGTTTCTGCTTGCTATGTTCATAGGTTCATAGGTTCATAGATTAGTACTAAGCTAACTGCCCTTGCGAGCAATTTTAAGCCTAGCCAATTATCCCTTGTGAGACTCAAACCCTGCACCTTGTGTTTGTAAGGCAAACACCTTAACCATTAGGCCACCCTCCCAACCCATTTTACTAGTTGATGCACTTGAAAAGCACTAGCATAGAGCTGAATCTAGTGCTGTTCATGACATTTGGAGCTTGTATTAGAGTTAATCTTTTGTACAGAGAGGCCTAGCTGTTGCTTCATAGGAGGGAGT
This sequence comes from Protopterus annectens, assembly GCF_019279795.1. Lineage (NCBI taxonomy): Eukaryota > Metazoa > Chordata > Ceratodontiformes > Protopteridae > Protopterus > Protopterus annectens. Next base: position 1,860,803,071 of record NC_056729.1, read on the forward strand.
TTCAGTTTTGCCTGATCTGGCTAGAGTTACTGCTACAGGGCTCTGATTAAGGTGTTTTTGATTGGATAGTGTGAACTCTGGCTGGTTCCTGTTTCACCGCCTTAAATAGCCAGTGTTTAAACCACTTTGTGCTTCTTTGTTCAGTGCTGCAGTGAGTTAATCCTTTTGCCCTTGCTCTGCTATTTTTCAAAAAAAACTGCTGTGAGACTACAAAAGATAAATGCTTATTGCAACTGTTTTCTGTACTTCTGATTAACTAAAACAATATTTGCTGGACATCTGTTTGAACTGTGCAACTGCTTTTTTAGGCTTAGTTTTTAGGCTTAGTGAATTTAATCCTTACCTCTGTTCTGATCTTTGTTTCCTTTTTGTTTTCTCTGCTTGTTCTGATCATTTCACTTATTGCTGCACTTGAAAAACACTAGCACAGAGCTGAATCTAGTACTGTTTGTTATGTTTGGAGCTTGTAGTACAGTTAATCATTTGTCTAGAGAAGCCTAGCTATTGCTTTGTTGGAGGGAGTTTCAGTTTGGTCTGATCTGGCTAGAGTTCCTTCCACAGGGCTTTGTTTAAGGTGTCTTCAATTGGAAAATTTGAACTTTGGCTGGTTCCTGTTTCTCTGCCTTAAATAGCCAGTGTTTAAACCAGTTTGAGCTTGTTTGCTCAAAGCAGCAGTGAGTTAGGCCTTCTGCCCTTGCTTTGCTGTTTTCCAAAAACCTGCTGAGAGTCTACAAAACATAAGTGCTTATTTTCAACTGTTTCCTGTACTTCTGATTAACTAAAAATTATTTGCAACATATCTGTTTCTTCTTCTTCTTTCGCTTTTCCCGGTTAGGGGTCGCCACAGCCGATCACCTTGTCCGCTCATGATTGGCAGTGGCGTTTTATGGTGTCGAGTTGCCAGCCTGGCACCCAACCTTCCTCAGAAGGCACACACACGCACACACTCACACCTAGGGCCAATTTAGAGTGTCCAATTCACCTACAGCATGTCTTTGGGATGTGGGAGGAAACCGGAGCATCCAGAGGAAACCCACGCAACCACAGGGAGGACATGCAGACTCTGCTCAGAAGGCACCACAGCCGAGGATCGAACCGGAGAACCTCTGGCTGTGAGGCGGCAATGCTAACCACTGCATCATCGTGGCTGCCCTATTTGCAACATATCTGTTTAATCGGTGCAATTGTTTTTAGGCTTAGTGAATTGAATTCTTACCTCTGTTCTGATCTTTGTCTTCTTTTTGTTTTCTCTGCTTGTTCTGTTCATTTTACTTGTTTCTGCACTTGAAAAACACTAGCAGAGAGCTGATTTTAATACTATTTGTGACATTTGGAGCTTGTAGTACAGTTAATATTTTGTCTAGAGAGGCCTAGCTGTTGCTTCATGGGAGGGAGTTTCAGTTTGGTCTGATCTGGCTAGTTACTGCTACACAGCTCTGTTTAAGGTGTTCTTGATTGGATCATTCAAACTTTGGCTTGTTCCTGTTTCTCTGCCTTAAATAGCCAGTGTTTAAATCAGTTTGTGCTTGTTTGCTCAAAGCTGCAGTAAGTTGGGTCTTCTGCCCTTGTTCTGCTGTTTTCCAAAAACCTGCTGTAAAACTACAAATGATAAGTGCTTATTTTCAACAGTTTTCTGCACTTCTGATTTAACTAAAATAATATTTGCTGCATATCTGTTTAAACTGTGCAACTGTTTTTTTAGGCTTAGTGAATTAAATCCTTACCTCTGTTCTGATCTTTGTCTCCTTTTTGTTTTCTCTGCTTGTTCTTTTCGTTTTACTTGTTGCTGCACTTGAAAAACACTGGCATAGAGCTGAATCTAGTACTGTTTGTGACATTTGGAACTTGGAGTACAGTTAATCTTTTATCTAGAGAGACCTAGCTGTTGCTTCTTGGGAGGGAGGGTTCCAGTTTGTCTGATCTGGCTAGAGGTACTGCCATAAGGCTCTGTTTAAGATGCTTTTGATTGGATAATTTGAACATTGGCTGGTTCCTGTTTCTCTGCCTTAAATAGCCAGTGTGCTTCTTTGTTCAAAGCTGCAGTGAGTTAAGCCTTCTGCCCTTGCTCTGCTGTTTTCCAAAAACCTGCTGTGAGACTACAATATAGAAGTGTTTATTTTCAACTGTTTTCTGGACTTCTGATTAACTAAAACAATATTTGCAGCATATCTGTTGAAACTATGCAACTGTTTTTTTTAGGCTTAGTGAATTGAATCCTTACCTACTTTCTGATCTTGTTGTGGTCTTAAAGACTAGTGGATTTTGATTTGCCCACCTCTACTCTAAATTTGATATTGGACACTCCTTCCAGTCCCACTGCTTCAGCTCATTGTACTGAGCACTGTGAGATCAGTTGTGAAAGCCCACCCACTACATCAGCTCATTCTACTAAGTACAGTGTGATCAGTAGTGAAGACCCACCCCTTTAGCTTCTTAACAATGAATTATCTTCTGCCACCTCACTTTCTACTTAAAAAATATTGTGCCTCTTCCTGCTTCATTTTGCTGCTTGTGTTTAGGTGTTCAACTGCATTTAGTTTGCTGCACTTTTTACTGCTTGTCGGTAGCCTGATTAAATTGATGACAGTGTTCTACTGAATTGCTGCTTTATTTCAGTTGGTTTTTACTGTTGTGATTGTGAGCTAATTTATCACATTTGCACTGCTTTAAAGCAGTTCACTGATTAACTGCCTTTCATTACTGTTTAACTGTATTTTCTCATACTGTGAGTTCTGTTTTTGTCTGTAAGTGGTTAATCTGCACTTTTTGTGAGTTTTACTGTGTTCTTATCCTAAAATTGAGTAGCATAGTCTAGATACAATGTTTGTTGCATCTGGAGCTGTTTGTTTTTACCTTCTGTGTTTCTGGCAGCCATCTTGTGTTTGCTTTCTGTGTTTCTGACAGCCATCTTGTGTTGGTAGGGGCTTATCTCCTCTGCTAGTAAGCATAGCAGGGCTACCTGGACATTGTCTGGTACAAGCTGGTAAAGAAAGCAGGGACTAGCAGGATTGGCTAGATTTCTGTGTTACTAGAATCTTCTATTTTTATGTGGTATTTAAACCTGTGTTTCAGCTGGTTTGGGCTTGCTTGCATGTCATGCACCATAGCTGCAGTGTTTTTAACCCATTGAGAGATATTCCAGTTACAAATTTTCCCTTAGTAGCACTTGTGTGATCCCCAAGTAGTACTCCTCTTAGACATTCCACCCTTTACCCCCTTAGGTCTCTCTGGCCTCTCTCCCTCAAATTCTGACAAATATGGATGGACAATTTCCAACAGTTTCTCCTGCCAGTCTGGTTGATATGGACATCCTGCAGCAGTGCAACAACTGCCTCATGTACACGGACAACCATCTGCTACTACCAACTAGGAACACAATTTGTGAGACATGCAATTACATTAAGAACCTAAAGTCTATGCTCTCTTCCATACAATCCACTATATCTGGCATTGAGAAGGTTGTCAACACAAATACCACACCTCAAACACCACCCACATCTACACAACACACACTCACAAGGTCCTCAACAAAAACATGCCCAAACAAAAGAGACCTCTGAGGCAAAAACACACATGAACTCCACTGTTCACCACCCCACACACCATACATTGTCTACGCACCTGTGTCTCACAGCCATTCCCTAAACATAAACCCAACATATTAGTCATAGGAGACTCCATTGTGAGACACACAGATATGCCCCTCATCAGGCTGGATAAGGAGAAAGTCACAGTTAGGTGTTTGTCAGGTGCCAGAATCCTCCATATCACCCATGCACTCAGGTCTTTCAACAACAGGTACTGTTATGACTCTGTCATAGTCCATGTTGGCGTGAAGGACTTCAGCTGTACCTCCCTGGACTATATGAAGAGAGACATGATCGAGCTCACTAAATATGTGTTCTGGGCAGGTATATTCCTAGGCTTAAGCAGCATTCTACCATCACCTAGAATAATGCCTCAATACAAACAGAAAATGATTGACTTAGTTTCTGGTGCCAATCCAAGGGGATCCAATACCTGACAGCCTGCCAAGACATGATTGACAGACCACGATGCTTTGCCAGAGATGGCCTGCATCTGTCTCCCTTGGGATTCAGGCTTCTGGCAAAAGCTCTTGCCTCCCCCATAGTGCCTTTTTTAGGCAATGCTATGAGGTCAAAACTACCAACATGAAAACTTCATCAAAATGCAAGCAGAGTGTTTGACTAAGCATAAGAAACACAGGGTTGTTGTAACCAGCTGATGTCCATCATCATTAGGGTGACTGCAAAATATCCCACTAACAAAGTTATAGCTTGGCTGGAGTTTTCATTTAGTTTTTACTGATTGTTTTTTCAGTGTGACCTTCTAACTCTTTGTTTTAATTTGTTAGTTGGGATATTTTGCAACTGCTATGCTGACGAGGTCATAACAAGGCCGAAAATATGCATATCCATAGCTAGTGGGGTTTGGCTTTATTGGTCTGAAATTGTCCATTAAAATTACTTCAAATGTAAAAGTCACGGGCAATCAGAATCGCCATATAGCTGAAACACCTGATGGTCATAAGGGTAATTGGCATATATCCCATGTGCCTCTGTTACAGGAGGTTTGGGAGGTCACTCATTGGAGGTTCTAGCTTGGCTGGAGTTTTCATTTAGTTTTTACTGATTGGACTTTAACACAAACACCCTGGAACAGATAATGCATTATCCAGCTAGAGGATCAAACATACTGGATCTGGTACTCATCAACATGGGTGAACATTGCACCCCCCCCCCACCAAGGTCAGATCACAAAGCTGTATCTCATTTGAAGTAAAAATCAACCCAGAAAAAAATCCAGCTAAACCAGTAATTAGAACTATTCTAAGGCAAACTATATCCTAGTCAAAATTCAAGGCTCACCCTAACCCTGATACCACAGCTACCTATGTAGAATTATTCACACAGTCCCCATATAAACATGAGAATGACTGCACAGAGGCTGCTGTACTTACCAGAAATAAACCTACAATAAACACTAAAAACAAACCCCTCTGGAGGAATTCTCACCTAAACAGGGCTAATAAAAGAAGGAAACACATGGCCAAAATCAGGAAGATCAACCCCTTTAAAAATAAGTGCTCTCTTATACAAGCAAACAAGAAACATAGAGGTCTAATTAAGTCCAACAAGGCCAACTATGATGTCAGGATAGCCTTGCAGAGTAATGACAATCACGTTTCCTTCAGCTTTGTCCAGAACTTTAAAGGCAACACGCAGCAGTGTGCTGAACTGGTGGTGAATGGTACTACCTTCCCTGATCAAGGTGGCATAGCAGATCGAGTGGCTGATAAATTCAGGTCAAACGTTATCCCCCCACTCCTCTAAGCTCCACCAGATGAAATTTCCTGCAACATATTTCCCCCAACTATTAGCATGAATTAGGTACTGGCAGCACTCACTAAAGTCAAGAACACTGTCTCCACATTCCCGACAACATCCCAGGTTGGCTCCTGAACAGTGTAAAACATGACCTATCAGGACCACTTGAAGCACTCTTCAACTACAGCCTTGAAACATTCTATGTATCTAAGTGAATGGAGGCCTGCAATAGTCATTCCCCTCCATAAGGGTGGGTCATCAACTGACCCATGGAACTACAGACCCATCAGTCTAACAAGTCTAATATGCAAAACTATGGAATGAATTATTATGGAAATTATAAACAGGGACACTGGCAACCTACAGACACTGGAGCTATCCCAGAGTGGATTTGTTAAGGGAAGGTCATGTCTACTTTACCTGTTTAGCTTTTTTTGAGAGTGTCACCAAGGTAACAGATGAGGGTGAAACAGTGCGTACTGCTTATCCTAACCTGTCCAAGGCATTTGATACGATACCCCACTCGGGCATTGTTGACAAATTCTCTGAGCTAGGTATTAATCCCTACATAACTCTCTGCATTGTGGGCTGGATCACAGACAGGACCCAAGAAGTCAGGATCAGTGAGATCACCTCCAACAAGAGACCAGTCACCAGAGGAGTAACCCAGGGCTCCATGCTGGTCTTGCTTTTGTTTGGCATCTAGTTCTCGAAAGTCAGAGTTAATATTCAAGGCCTCTGGCTCACCAAGTTCACAGATGAATGTAAATTGGGAGCTGTTATAGATTCTTCAGAAGATGCCAACATCTTATAACAGGTTTTAACACAGATAAAGTACTGGTGCCAAAGCCATGCCCTAAAACTCAATGCCAAAAAATTAATTATAATGCCCTTTGGGAAACTGTCAACTAAAGTTAAGTACTCCATCGATAAACACCCCAAAGAGTCGATCAAGTAGTAATAGATCTGGAAACACAGACAGCAATCTGGACCTTGATCAACATGTAGCTAAGATAATAAGAAAATCATTCTGTCACCCATCTTACAGGTAAAGGTATGGCATCCATGTCCAAGGAAGTTATAGTACCACTCTACTCAGCCCTTATCAAACCCATGTTTGAATACAATGCCTCCTCTGGCATGTATCTAATGAGACAATTGCAACAGTTGGGATGCCCACAAAGATGTCTCACCAGGAGAATTCACGACACGAATACCCTGCCCTACACTGATCACCTAAAGGCTCTGTCACTGTATTCAGTAAGAGAATTCAGGGCATGAATACACTGTCCTACACTGATCACCTAAAGGCTCTGTCACTGTATTCAGTAAGAGAATTCAGGGCATGAATGCACTGTCCTGCACTGATCACCTAAAGGCTCTGTCACTGTATTTCATCTTCTATGGGCTGCTGAGGCGATGTCTAACTGGCTTAAAGGGCTTCCTCAGACCCATCCCTGATGGAGCTGCTGCACATGCAGAAAATACTAGACCCTATTCAAATGAAACCTTGACAATTAGATGGGAAATCATACATTTACTCTTGGTCTGGCCCCCATATCCCTTATGGACAGAGGCCATCAATAAGAAAAGCTTTAGCTTAACTAACACCCCCCCTACAAATCCTTTCTTACCTTAGATGCCCATGATATTCAGGGACCCAAATGGTATGGGGTGCATGGCAGCTTGTAGAGGCCAAAGTGGTCATTAGCCTAGTAACAACCAATAAACTTTTGAACCATTAATGTCATTTTCTAAATATGGTTAGTTGCAATCAATGCTTTATTTTCTGTTATTTTTTTTTTAATTTTTAATTTTAAATGCAATTAACTTAATTTATATGGGATGATTTACGCATGCACATGGTTATCGTTTGGGAGTCATGTAGCTGTATTTTGTTTGCGCAGTGTGAGTGAGGCTACTTATTTTACAACGAATGAATGAATGAATCATGTGTTTTATATTGCACATGTATTTTTTGCTCACTTTTATCTTGTAAAATTAGTGTAAGTTTGGATTTTGGAAGTGATTACTGTTAGGCAATGGAGTTTTATGGTAGTATGTGAATGCCTTTCGCATATGCCATGCGCGGACATTTACTTTATTTTTAAAGAGTTTAAGAGAATTTCAGTAGGTCTAAGAATGTGGCTTGGATAAATTAAACGTGATGACATGGAAGGATGTTATATGTTTTTCACATACTTTAGGCTCAATCACTTAATCTGTATATATATATATATATATATATATATATATATATATATATATATATATGTATATATTATGTATATATATTATTAATAGGTTCATATGTAAGTACTTATAGATATAGTTAATTTCCCTTTTTGTTCTTGAATTAATCTATCCTATTTGACGTTACATTGGACTAACCCATCCTATGGTCAAATGGTCAGTAATTATATATTATCCATAGTGAGAATAACTGGGATCATGTCATAGGCATTTTTAGAGGGCCCATGTGTGGAATAAAGCATTTAAGAGCTGCCTCTGTTCATTAGTAGTACAGGAGTTAGTCCTGTGGTAACTTCTGGAATATCCATTCATAGGTGCAAGTTGCAGTTGAATATGCCAGGAATGAGTTTTGTTTTATGTGGATGGAGAGTCAGTTCCAGTGCAGTGGTGTCCTCTGTGAGCTATACCTTTCCCTTGAAACTGTTCTGTTGATGCTGCAGAAGAGGTTTAGAGCCATACACTGAGTATTGCTGATGAAATTTGACTTGCTGACATGCAGTAGGTCCATCAGTACTGGGTTGGAGGAAGCCTTGTTTGTCAGACACACATCACCTCCTAGCAGTTTATAGGATACCAGAAATCATGACAGGGTTGTAAGTTGATCAGTGTAGGGCACATTGCTTAGGCCTTGCATCCTATAATTAAGAAGGTATCTCTGTGGGTATTTCAGTTGTTGCAAGTGTCTAGGCAGATGCATGCCAAAAAAGGCATTCTACTCAATGACTGGTCTAATGAGGGCTAAGTAAAGGAGGGTGTGACAATACGTGAAGGCTGCCAGCCTAGTCAAATAGAATTTGATACATAATTCTGTCATTTGTAAAGATGAATGTAAAATACAGGCTTGTTTTCTTAAATAAAAGAAAATGCTGTGTAAGGTTGAACTTAAAAAAATGTAACAACATTGCCCTCTGCTGTAAAGAAAGCTAAGTCAAGCATTTTATGACTGTCTTTGATCTTTAAAGTTGGCTCTGGCCAGTCTGGGTGAAGATATTTGTTATATTGTTTTAACTTAAGGAATAATTACAAGAGTTTACATATGGAATGTCTTTTACTGCTGTAGCTTCCTGAGCAGGTGTAAAGAATGTAGTATCTGTTAGCCTGGAAAACCCAAGTGTGAGAAATTATGTAATGGGAACCAGGACTGAAGATAGCAATTTAAACAAAGAGAATCTGAAGGCATTAAGCATTTTTGTCTTGACCAGCCAACTCAGCACTGCCTATGCTCTATATGTGTAAGTTATTTTAGAATTGTATTTTCTTTGAAAAATAGCTAGGAACTAGAAAGTTTAGACTAAGTGTTTTTCTGTATTCATATCAGAACTTTCCTACTGTATTGTTTTAAGTATTTCTCTGTGATCTCTGAACTCTTGAGTAGCATTGTGATGTAGTAGTATTGTCTTGTGTATTTATTATTGAATATTTTTAAAACTTTCCACTGTGACTGTTTTGTGTAGAGATAATTTAAAATCTAGAGTACATGGCATGCTTATAAGTGATCCTATCAAGTCACTCCATAAGCTTTAACTGTTCAAGTCACACTTACCAATTGGATAATAATATTGCACAGTAATAATTGGACACCCTTTTAAGGGCCTTAGAGAAGCTGATAAATATTAGTGGGTGGTGGCAAGTGGTACTACCATATAGGCTGGGTAAAAAGGGGCACAGCTGGAGAACCCGTGCCAGCCTTTCCCAGGAGTTATCTGTGTGGTTGTATAAACTCTTATCTCAAAGTGTGTTTGTGTCAGCCACTTGGGCAGGGACACTAAGCACTGTTTGAACAGAGAGGGTGCTGGAGGTTTTAGCTTGCCCACGAGGCTGAGATCTGGACCCTATAGCTGTGCCAGTGGGCAGTCTTATTGGGGACCTGGAGTGCAAGGGAGCAACCATCCTCAGACTGACTGTGATCTCTGTGTACTCTTAAGGGGAATTGTACTTTACTGTGTGTATTTGTTATCCTTTCTCCTATATGGGACACCCCTAACTGGTGTTGGTGGTGAGGATTGAGGCTCCTTGATTGCTGGGCCAGGGCACGGGCATCACATATTAATTGGTGGCAGTGGTTGAGATATCCACATCACATATTAATTGTCAGTTGGCTTGTAGTGGTGTGGGTGGAGTGGATTCCTATAGCTTGTGTACAGTGATATCTGAAGGTGGTTTGTACTGTAAATCAGCCACACAGTGAATACTCAGAGTTCAGATCACAATTGTTTTATTTTTTTTTGTTAGCTTAGTTAGTCAGGGTGAGTAGGCAACATGTCAGCAGAGAAGTATGGAAAGCTGACAAGGAGCCAGCTGGTGGAGATGTGGCAGGCTAGGGGACTGGTGCATGGAAACCTGACTAAGGCAGACCTGATTGCAGCCTTGGTTACAGCTGCATCAGAAAACAGCATCCAGGAGGACAATCAGACTGGCAGTGGAGATACAATATCCTCGGAGAATGGACAGCTCAACCTTTCTGTGGAGGACAATCAGACTGGCAGTGGAGATACAATATCCTCGGAGAATGGACAGCTCAACCTTTCTGCAGTGGATTTAAAAATCCAGCTGGAGCTAAAGAGACTTGAGTTGGAGGCCAGGCATTTGGAGATAGAAGCTGAGGAAAAGGAGCGGCAGAGGAGGCATGAGAGGGAAATGGTGACTCTTTGCCAGAGTCATGGAGGTAATGGGGAAGGGAGTAATTGGAGCCCAGAAGCATAACAATGTATGGACACTGCATACAATGTCCACATTTGAAGGTTCCTTTTCTTCTTCTTCTATTTCCACTATCAAAAACCTTATTCTTTTCTAATAAATTTTTGATGTTTGAAAAATTTGTATATACTACTTTCAATTTTTCTTTTATTTTTTTCTAAATCTGTAATGGATACAAATCTATCCCATTCCTTGTCTATAATGTTCCTCACAAGGGCAGAACTTGCATTGTATTCAATTACCAAAGCTCTGTTAAAATTCTGCTCCAATTTGTCCTGCCTGCAATTTTCTTCAGTGATACCCAATATAGGTTTAAATTTTTTCAAGTCTTCATTCTAATACTTCTATATCTACCCATTTAATTAAACTATCTGGATATTTCCTTGTTTTGAGCATTCAGTTTAAAACCCCAATCTCCTCTACAAAGTCCTCATTGTTAGATGTCATTCTGGATGACCTTATATACTGTCCCCTGACCAAATTTCTCCTTTGATACATTGGGTGAACACTATTAAAGTTTAGATATGAATTTGAGTAAGTAATTTTCCTATATACTTTAGAATTGAACTTATTGTCCTTCTTATAAATTTCTACATCCAGATATTCTGCCTTCTCCTTTTCTACTCTGTGTGTAAATTTCACGAATCCAGTACTATTGTTTAAATATACCATAAAATCTGGGATCTCCTCTTCTGATGCATCCCAAAAATACAAATGTCATCAAGAAATCTTTTATATAACAGCCATTTGTTGCTGTAAATGGAATTAAACACTTGTTTCTCTTCCCATTTTGCCAATACTAAATTCGCATACATTGGTGCACAGGCTGCACCCATGGCTACACCCTTTGTTTGGTGAAAATATTCACCCTTAAAGTAAAGAAAATTGTATTTTAAAACTAAATTCATTAATTGTAAAATTACTGTACATTCATTATGTGTCAAAATCTTGTCCTCAAATATTAATTGTTCCAATAATGTTAAACCTTCTTCATGAGGGATACTAGAAAATAAGTCAATTACATCAATAGTAAGAAACATCATATCCTCTTTGTATACATCGTGTTTGACAATTCTAAGAAAATCCTAAGAGTCTCTGAGTATATTTTTTCTCATTAACCAAGATATTTTCAGTTTTGAATCTATATATTTGGCTAGGGGCAAGGTTTTAGATCCCTCAGCTGACTCAATGGGCCTTAAGAATGGGTCAATTCCATTTTTGTGTATTTTTGGTATACCAAATATTGTTGGTATCTTTGGTTTCTCCACCCTTAAATACCTATGTGTCATACTATCTATCAAGCCTTTCATCACTAATCCTTCCAATGCCAAATCAATTCTGCGCTAGGCTATATTAATTTCGTTTTTTGAAATACTAGACTACATATCAGGGTCCCTTAAGATTTCATTCATCTTTCCTTCATAAGTCAATACATCCATTAAAACTGCTCCATTCCCTTTATCCAGTTTCATAACTCTTATATTAACATCTTTTCTTAACTCGTTTAACAAATAATTCTCATTTATATTAAGGTTACTGCTATATTTCACCTTTTCAAAGTTCTCTCTAATTTCATTCTCGACTAAATTCTCAAAGTTCTTTATTTGTAGATGGGGGGGGGGGGTTGAAGACACTTTTCATTACTAGACTTTATGACACATATGGATTTTCCTGGTTAAAAAATATCTAAAGATTAATTTTTCTTATAAAGGTTTTGACATCCAACAATGTCCTAGTGAGATCGCCCCTTTTTAGGGGTATAAATTTAATGCCCTTGGATAGAAATTCAAAATACTCATTCTTTAATTCTATACTGCTAATATTATAAATACAAAAATCTTCTTTAATAAACCTATAGTGGTTATTAATATCCTGTGTAAAATCTTTCTTTGCCAAGTCGGGGCGGTTGGTACACTCAGTGTTTAGTACCTCCCCCTCCTCCTTCTTGCTCCAAACCAAAAATTTGAATATTGCTGCTGCTGCTGTTGAACCCCATTTTTATTTCTCAATCTCTCAGATCTCCTTGGTAAAGGGTATTCATTAAAATCATCCAATTCATTCACCTGCTCCCCTACCCTAGAGGGTTCATTATATCCCCCTTCCCATCTAAGGTCCTTACGCTCACTTTCCCAAGCCCTATGACTGGCCTTCAGAGTAACAACTGTTATTTTTACATTCCTGAACATCTCTCTCTAGTTTTTTAACTTTTCTTGCTAACAATTCCTTACAATGTTCATCAATTCCTTGCCTGATTCTAATGTATTTCTCCTTTTCAGCAGGTATAGTAAACATTAAGTCATTTCTAACTAAATCATTTAATACATCAATTTTTTTCATTAAATTCATTTTCACCCTTTCATTTTCATTAACCATACTTTTTAAAACTTCAAGCTCACATTTATTCAATATATCAATTAATTCCTTGTGGAACACACTCCCTGGGACCACATTATTAGGAAATTTACATATTTGTAGCCCTTTGGGGGCAATGTTTTCACATATACATTCTTTTAAATAGCCATTCTCGATGTCAAGACTTTTATGTTTGTATAATAATTTCTCTAACTTTTCTAATTGTTTTTTAAAAGTGTCATTAACTGGCTTAGGTTTACCAATTTTTTCTTTGAAGTCTGAAGAATAACTGACCTGAAGCCATTCTTTTAAGTCCATTATATAAGCGTCTTTACTGCTTCCTGGTGTGTGTAATTCCTGCCCCAACAAAATGCCAGGGCTGAGATTCTTATTGACTTGTCCATTTGTTTCCCCTTGCCTTAGAATTACAGGCATTTGTTGAAAAGAGTGTTCACTGTTGCCATTAATTTGATTTGTAGATCCCTGCACACCATTGAATCCATTTCGCGTCGCCTTGTTCCTGAGATACACTGTATTTCCTGGTTCCTCCCATCCAAAACTTTGGCTACTATATCCACCATGGTCAATTAATTGTGATAGCTGGCTACCCAGTGTACGTGTTTGGCAAATCTCATCTCTCTTGTTTCTTCCTGTGTGGCCGTGCTCGTATCGCCTTCCATTGCCAAAAAACACTAATAATCCACAAGAAGCTGCAACCGTTCCACTAAAAAGAAACCAATAAATCCACGTGAGTGGAATCCAATGACATACAATATAGCTCCCGGACAGCAAGTTGAATATCCTTAATGCACCACAAAGCAGATCAGTATAGACGTTCGACAAAGCGTTAATATATCACACTTTTATTATTATAAAGTCAAGCCAACATTAACGTTAAACACATACGTTTTCGTTTAAGAACTTCATCAGATGTGGGCTGAAGTAAATTAACAGGAAATTTAATCCAGTTCAAATTACCTCAGAACAAATCATTACACTCTAGTTAACATATTTAATTGACATTTAAAAATCTCATGATAAAATATTTCTTTCTTAAAATCATATTTAGCTGAATAAAATCATTAAATAATGAATCATTAAACATAAAATACATTGGTAACTCTGTTTAACATATAGTTAAAAACGTAGTTAAAAATATTTATGTTACAATAAAAAGTGTACTGCAGGACCTGTGAGCAGTGCCAAAAGGTAGGCAAGGCAGGAGACAATGTGAAAGCTCCTTTGATGCCTTTGCCTGTGATTGAGGAGACATTTCAGAGGGTAGCTATGGATATTGTGGGTCCTTTGAGTACCCCATGTTCCACAGGGAAAAAGTATATCCTAGTGGTTGCAGATTATGCTACATGATACCCTGAGGCAGTGGGTTTGTCCTCCATTAAGGCAGAGATGGTGGCAAATGCTTTGTTAGAGATTTTCAGCAGGGTAGGTTTCCCAAAGGAAATACTGTCTGACAGAGATGCCAATTTCATGTCAGATCTGCTGGCTTGTCTGTGGAAGTCCTGTGTGGTGAAGCACCTGAAGACCACCCCCTACCATCCCCAGACTAATGGTCTTGTTGAGAGGTTAAACTCTACAACTGAGTCCATGCTATGGGCATTTGCAGATCAGTTTAAGAGGGAGTGGGACAAATATTTGCCCCATCTGTTGTTTGCTGAATAAAAGCCTGGAAAAACAACCACGATGAGAATCACTTCCTTCTTTAATAGAGGCAAACAAACAGGTAAACAAATAAAATCCAAGAGCTCTAGTAAAAGATGAGTGCTTTCGGTTCTTCAGCCTTCATCAGATCTAAAAATGAGCTCTTTTCAATAGTTTAAGAACACAGTCCCATCCAATCAGACGTTTGTCATTTAGTGACATCATACTGAGTAGGTGTAACACACTTTTTAACATCTTAAAGCTATAGCTCTAGCTCTAGCTGCAAAAAACAGGCCTTCCTAACATTAAAATAAAGTCATGAAGAAAACTTTCAGAAAATTTTTCAGAAAATTTTGAAGTGTCTGTTTTTAAGCAGAGGCTTCAATGGTACTATATTGTTTATACCTGGATGCCTGTCAGCTCTAAGGTTTATTATCCACTCAGTTTCTCCTATTTCTGTAAGATTTTTAAGGTCACCGCCACGAAAATTGGGTACGATGTGATCCAAGACCATAAAAGTAAATGAGTTTGTGGGAAACTGTATAACATGAGTGGCTAATGCATTGTTATTATCAGCTTTAGTGATATCTCACAGATGTTGCATAATCCTAGCTTTAAACAACTGGTTAGTTTTACCTACATAGAAAGCTGCACATTTCTTGCAGTTAGCTAGATAAACTAAATCTCGGGAAAGGCAGGTAGCATATCCATTAAAATGGAAGTCTTGGCCAGAAATAGGATGTGAGAAGCAGTGGCTGGTGTTTAGATAAGGGCAAGCTTTGCATTTGCCACATCTATAGGTACCTTTCTTAGATGTCTGGAATCCAATTCTTTTTGAAACTCCATCTTTGAAGCATCGCATCCTTTTTAAGTTCTTTTTGTTCTTGTAAGTGAAACGTGGTTTCTCCCCTACTATCTCTTTAATTTTTTCATTCTCTGTCAAGACTGGCCAGTACTTGCGTATGGTGTCACATACTTGTAGAGAGTCAAAACTATAGGTCAGCAGGCAATTTAGAGTCTTATTGAGATCCGTTATCTCTCTCGAATTCCTTTTTGTTTGCCTCATCACATGTTTTTTCCTGAACGAAGGACATCCATTTGTCTTCCTAATGTTCTCCAGCTTATCTGCTCTCATAACAGTTTCTCATTCCAAATAGCCTCTATCCTGTAAGAAGCCCTGTATCTGCTTGGTTTCTTGTGTTAAATTACAATCTCTTGTACAGAGCCTAGAAGTTGTAATGATCTGAATTTCTAGGATATTTTTGAAAATGTGATCAGGGTGCATGCTATTTCTATATAGGTAATGGTTCTTCCATGTCTCTTTGCGATAAATGCAGGTGTTTATACCCAAGTCCACATAATAGGTGAGTCGTACATCCAAGAAATCAATTTCTTTACTTGAATAATTGAGAGTGAACATAAGGAAATCAGTGGTCCCATTCAAATATTCTTGGAAATCAAGTAAATCTTGGACACTGCCATCCCACAAAATAAACACATCACCCACAAAATGTCCATAGAATTTTAGTTTATGCAACCAAGGATTTAATTAATCTAGGACTTTGGTCTTCTCCCATTGGGCTAATACAAGATTTGAGTAACTGTTAGCACATGGGGTACCCATCGCTACTCCCCAATTCTGTAAATAGTAAGCATTGCCGTATGTGAAAATGGTAGATTCAGGTATTAATCTCAGCCATTCACAGACAAGATCATGCTTAGCATTCAAGTCTGTTAGGAACGTACTGATGGCCTCTATCCCATAATGATTAGGAATAACAGTGAAAAGGTTGTAAACATCCATAGTTACAAAGAGTACATCTTTGGGAATTCCTTCAGCTTCTAGTGAACAATGCAAATGTTCTAAAAAATCACCTGTATCCCTCAAGACCTTCTCGGCCTGTTTGACATAGTCTTTTAAGGAATCTTCTACATAAACAGATAGAGGTTCTGTTACCCCTGCAACAATTGGGTGTAGAGGGGGATTGTGCAGGTTTTTATGTATCTTGGGTAGACCGCCGATGGTAGGAATAGTAGGATATTCCACCTTGAAAAAGTCAAACAGTTCCTGACTCAATAGCCCTTGTAGCAGAAGTGTTTCCAAAGCATCAGTCACTTTATTGATGATGGAGTTTAATTCACTTTTGGTAAGCTTAATATAGATGAAAGAATCACTTAACATAGATTCCATTTTGGTGGCATACCATGTCGAATCCATAACGACAATGGCACCACCTTTGTCCGCTGGTTTAGTTATGATCATCTCATTCTCCTTAAGCTCATTTAGAGCTAATCTTTCTCCCAGCGTCATATTAGAGAAGTGTTGTTTATGACCCCCTTGACTCCTATGCTCATAAATCTCATTTTCACATAAGCGAGCAAATAGTTCGACATTTGGTGGATTCGCTGGTACAAAGGTACTAGGTTTCTTAAAATGACAAACTTCTATTCACTGGTTACTACCAAAAATACTTTTTAGTGTGACATTTCTACAAAAATACCTTATGTCAAGGCTAAACTCACTTAAGTTCGAATGGATAGAAGGTATAAAGCTCAGTCCTTTGTTAAGAATCCCTATCTGTTCATCACTTAGTTGCAATTGTGAAATATTAAATACTAAGCTGTCGGCTCCATTATTCAGTGGAGCGTTTTTTTCCATTTCTTTCTCTGCTCTGTGATCAAGAACTGCATTCTGGGTGCTGCTTCAGAAACAAACGGTAAGATTTGAAATATTGGTGCATGTATGACACTTTCTTTGGGTCTAACTACAAGTTCAGCTCTCAGACCCTACATTACAAGGCCTGAGAGAGGTAGCTAGTGAAGCACCTGATTCTCAGGGGAAAGGGGAATATGTATACTGGGACAGATGGTTACTGTACAGAGAGTGGACCCCTGAGGGAGGGCTAGAAGGAGAGAGAATATAATAGTTGGTAGTGCCAAGAGCCTACTATCTGGCACTTCTAGCCATAGATCATGATATTCCCTTTGCAGGTCATATGGGCATAAAATGTATGCAGAACTTTTATTGGCCTGGGATTTCCAGAGATATAACAGGGTACTGCAGGACCTGTGAGCAGTGCCAAAAGGTAGGCACGGCAGGAGACAAGGTGAAAGCTCTTTTGATGCCTTTGCCTGTGATTGAGGAGCCATGTCAGGGGGCAGGTATGTATATTGTGGGGCCTCTGAGTACCCCATAGTTCCACAGGGAAAAAGTATATCCTAGTGGTAGTAGATTATGCTACAAGATAACCTGAGACAGTGGCTCTGTCCTCCATTGAGACAGAAAAGGTGACAAATGCTTTGTTAGGGATTTTCAACAGGGTAGGTTCCCAAAAGAAATCCTGACTGACAGAGGTGCCAATTTCATGTCAGACCTGCTGGCTTGTCTGTGGAAGTACTGTGGGGTGAAGCACTTAAAGACCACCACCTACCATCACCCAGACTAAAGAATTTGTTGAGAGGTTAAACTCTACAATCAAGTCCATGCTACAACCATTTGCAGACCAGTTTAAGAGGGATTGGGATAAATATTTGCCCCATCTGTTGTTTGCTTACAGAGAGGTTCCCCAGGAATCCACAGGTTTTTCACTCTTTGAGTTGCTGAATGGGCATAGGATGAAGGGTCCTCTAGATTTAATTCGAGATGAATGGGAAGGTGAGTGTGTGTCTCATGAGGACTCTGTTGTGGCATATGTCCTAAACCTCAAGACAAGGCTCAGTGAACTCATGCGCTTGGCCCAGGAGAACCTGGCAGAAGCCCAGCAACACAAAAAAGGTGTAGTATGACAGGAATGCTTGAGCTAGAGAGTATGCTGTAGGGCAGCAGGTAATGGTTCACATTCCTGTCAGACACAACAAGCTGAAAGCAGCATGGGAGGGACCCTACAAGGTGGTAAGAAAGGAAAGTGATGTTAACTACATGGTGGTACTGCTAGGCAGAAGGCAGGGGCACAAGGTATACCATGCTAACATGATGAAACCTTACCATCATAGGGAAGCCCTTGTGCTGAGCATTTGCAGTGGATTGCAGGAGGAGTCTGAAGGGGATCTTGTGACTGATCTCTTCACTGCGGCTCGGACTGACACCTCAGTGGAAGGGGTAGCAATGTCCCAACAGCTATCTCCTACCCAAGTTTGAGAAATCCAAGCAGTGTTGCAGGAGTTTAGGGACATGTTCACTGGGAAACCAGGGTGCACCCACCAGGTGCAGCACCAGGTGGATACAGGACCCCAAAAGCCTATTAGGCAGGCCCCTTATACGGTGCCTGAGAGAGTCAAACAGACTCTGATGGAGGAGATACAGGAGATGTTGGAACTAGGGGTGATTCAAGAGTCCAACAGTCCCTGGGCCTACCCAGTGGTGCTGGTGCCAAGGAAGGATGGCAGCACCAGGTTCTGTGTGGACTACAGGAAATTAAATAGTCACACAGAGTCAGATGCTTACCCCATGCCTAGGACAGATGAGGCCCTAGCGCAGCTGGGTGGGGCTAAGTATTGTACAACCATTGATCTTACCAAGGGTTACTGGCAGGTGCCCTTGACTCCCAGTGCTAGAGAGAAGTCAGCGTTTGTGGCTCCTTTTGGCTTGTATGAGTTCACAAAGATGCCCTTTGGAATGAAGAATGCCCCAGCAACTTTTCAGAGGCTTGCATATTATATCATAGCAGGAGCAGGAGAGTTTGCCTTTGCTTACATGGATGATATTGCCATCTACAGCCATTCCTGGCAAGAGCACCTTCAGCATGTCAGGGAAGTGCTAGGCAGACTACAGAGGGCAGGGTTGACCATGAAGCCAAACAAATGCCAGGTGGGAATGGCAGAGGGCTCTTACTTAGGACATAGAGTGGGGAGTGGTAAGATAAGGCCAGAACCTGCCAAAGTGGAAGCCATTCAGGCATGGCCTGCACCTGTTACCAAAAAGCAGGTGAGAGTATTCTTAAGGACAGGAGGGTACTACAGAAATTTAGTTCCCAATTATAGTACCATAGCTGCTCCCCTCACAGACCTGACAAGGAAGAACAGGCCAGATAAGGTAGTGTGGACCCCAGCATGTGAGCAGGCATTCCAAAAGCTTAAGGGAGCTTTGGGATGATCCCCTGTGTTAACCAGTCCAGATTATAGCAAAGATTGTTTTTATACAGGTAGATGCTTCAAACCATGGGGTGGGGGCTGTTCTTAGCCAGACTTCTTCAGACAGAAAAGAGCACCCAATGGTTTATCTCAGTCATAGGCTCCAATCCAGGGAGGAATGCTATGCAGCAGTAGAAAAGGAATGTCTAGCTATAGTGTGGTCACTACATAAACTTCAGCCTTATCTGTATTGAAGAAAATTCACTGTAATGACAGATCACAGCCCTCTAACATGGTTAAACAGAGCCAGTCAGCAAAATGCCAAGTTGCTAAAATGGAGCCTGGGGTTGCAAGCATATATGTCAGTGCAGCACCACAGTGGGAGAAGCAATGCCAATGCAGATGGGCTCTCAAGACAGGGAATGGGGTAAGGTATATTCAGATAGACCTGATCCTCTCAAGTAGTGTTTCTCAAGGGGCACATGAAAAACTAGCTTGAGTTATCCAAGGGGGAGATGTGTGCCAATTTGTGAAGACTGGTAGAGCTGGATGAAGGCTGCCAGCCTAGTCAAATAGAATTTGATACATAATTCTGTCATTTGTAAAAATGAATGTAAAATACAGGCTTGTTTTCTTAAATGAAAGAAAATGCTGTGAAAGGTTGAACTTAAAAAAAATGTAACAACATTGCCCTCTGCTGTAAAGAATGCTAAGTCAAGCATTTTATGACTGCCTGTGATCTTTAAAGTTGGCTCCTGCTGGTCTAGGTGAAGACATTCCTTATATTATTTTAACTTAAGGAATAATTACTAGAGTTTACATATGGAATGTCTTTTATTGCTGTAGCTTCCTGAGCAGGTGTAAAGAATGTAGTATTTGTTATCCTGGGAAACCCAAGTGTGAGAAATGATGTAATGGGAACCAGGACTGAAGATAGCAATTTAAACAGAGAGAATCAGAAGGCATTAAGCATTTTTGTCTTGATCATCCAACTCAGCACTGCCTATGCTCTATATGTGTAAGTTATTTTAGAATTGTATTTTCTTTGAGAAACAGCTAAGAACTAGAAGGTTTAGACTAAGTGTTTTTCTGTATTCATATCAGAACTTTCCTACTGTATTGTTTTAAGTATTTCTCTGTGATCTCTGAACTCTTGAGTAGCATTGTGATTTAGTATTGTTTTGTGTCTTTATTATTTATTATTAAATATTTTTAAACCTTTCCCCGTGGCTGTTTTGTGTAGAGATAATATAATCTCTAGAGTACATTGCATGCTTATAAGTGATCCTGTTATCCAGTCACTCCATAAGCTTTGACTGTTCAAGTCACACTTACTAATTGGATAATAATATTGCACAGTAATAATTAGACATCCTTTTAAGGGCCTTAGAGTAGCTGATAAATATTAGTGGGTGGTGGCAAGTGGTACTACCATATAGGCTGGGTAAAAAGGGGCACAGCTGGAGAACCTGTGCCAGCCTTTCACAGGAATTGTCTATGTGGTTGTATAAACTCTTATCTCAAAGTGTGTGTGTGTCAGCTACTTGGTCAGGGACATGAAGCACTGTTTGGAATGAGAGGGTGCTGGAGGTTTTAGCTTGCCCATGAGGCTGAGATCTAGACCCTATAGCTGTGCCAGTGGGGAGTCTTATTGGGGACCTGGAGTGCAAGGGAGCAACCTGCCTCAGACTGACTGTTATCTCTGTGTGCTCTTAAGGGAAATTGTACTTTACTGTGTGTATTTGTTATCCTTTCTCCTATATGGGACACCCCTAACTGGTGTTAGTGGTGAGGATTGAGGCTCCTTGACTGCTGGGCCAGGGCACGGGCATCACAGAGGCAATGACATCCTTAGAGCTAGACACACTCCTTTATTTAGAAGCTGCACAATATAGACGGACTTTCTTATGGTAGTGGACACATGCTGGTCAAATGTTAAGTCACTGCCCATCATCATCATCATCATCATCATCAGCCCCCTTTTTCCCATTTTTCTACATGGGGTTGGGGTATCATGTTAACTGTCGCCAGCTCTCTCGATTCAGTGCCATGCTCCTGCCTTCAACACTCATGCCTGACTGTCGCACAATCCACCCACCTCTTTGCTGGATGTCCTTGCTTCCTCTTACCTCCTTCCTGTCTGTTCCAAATCTTCTTACCAGATTGTCTTGTGCTTTTCTGTATGTGTCCAAACCACCGTAATCTGTTCTCTTTGATCTTTTATGAAATTGAAGCTACCTTAGCTTCTGTACTTATGTTCTCATTTCTTCATCTGTCCCACAGTGTGCATCCTATCACCTTTCTCAGGCATTTCATTTCCATAACTTCTAGCTTTTTCAACTGTTCTGCCTTTACTGCCCAGGTTTCTGTACCATACAGTAGTACTGGTCACACCACCGTCTTGTACACCTTACATTTCAGCTTCTTTGGCATTCTTCTGTCTACAGCTGACACTCTATGCCAGTTGGCTGCAGCCCCACTGATTCTAACTTTGACCTCTTCATTCAGACTTCCCTTCTCCTCAACCACCCCTACCAGATACTTGAAGCTGTTTACCTATTCCACTATCTTCCCTTCTATTTATGTTCTCACCTTCTTCTGATTTCCCCAGTTTGTTGCCATTACCACCATCTTATCTGTGCTTAGTTTCATCCCATTTGCCTTCAGTTTTGCATTCCATTCTCCCATCCTTTGCTGAAGTTCTAGCTCAGAGTCTGCCTGTAATGCCACATTGTCTGCATGCAGCAACTTTGTTGATCTGTCCCCTCCAACCTGTTTGCTAATGTAGTCCATCACCAGTATGAATAACAGTGGGCTCAGAGCTGAACCCTGGTGTACACCCACTTCCACTGGGAACCCCTCTGTGAGGCCGAACAATGTTCGTACTTGAATCATTGGGTCCTTGTACATGGTCTGCACTAATTCTACCAATGTTTCCGGGACTTCAAACCACTGCAGTACTGCCCAGATCAGCTTTCTTCGGACCTTGTCATATGCTTTCCCCAAGTCTAGAAATACCCAGTTGGACTCTCTCCTCAGGGTTGGGAGGGTAGCCTAATGGTTAAAGTGTTTGCCTTACAAACACAAGTTGCAGGGTTTAAGTCTCACAAGGATAATTTTAAAATGTCTCGCAAGGGCAGTTAGCCTAGTACTTATCTATGAACCTATGAATCTCTAGCTTCTTCTCCAGTATCTGTCTCACTGCAAACATCGGGTTAATTGAGCTGCATCCTGATCTGAATCTGAACTGCTCATCTCCCATCATACATTCTACTACTCTGCATATCCATTTATCAATCACACTCTCCAGAATTTTCATACAGTGTGATAGGAGTTTGATGCCTCTGTACTGCCCACAGTTATGGATGCCCATATTAGTTCCCATATCCTGACCATATGGGTCAGCTGTTTGAGGTATATTGTCAATGTGGTTGTTGTTGTTTGTCTTTCGGCTTTTTCCTGGTAAGCAGTCGTCACAGCAGAACTCCGGTCCGCTAAGGATTGGCAGTAGATTTTTACGAAACACCGAGGTGCCAGCTCGAAGCACAGCCTTCAACAAAGGCACGCCCATTTACGCATGCATGTCTTTTGAACGCTACCCAACCATGGGGAGGACATGCAGACTCCACACAGAAAGCACTCCCAAACCAAGCCGAGAATCGAATGGGAGAACCTCTTGCCATGAGGTAACAATGCTACCGCCGTATATCCCAGATGTAATAATGCATTTTTTGGCATTTAGTTTCAGTACATGATTTTGTAACTGGATATTTTTTTGGAAGAAACCTTCCTTCAGGATGGCCAAGTCATTTGGTGATGCATATAAGTATAATCTATAACTATGGTGGTTTGTGAGAAATCAGGCAGTCCCTGGTGTCAGCTTTCTGACTTAATAATCATAGTGATTGTTAAATAAATGGAGCTCAGAAATGAAATATAGCACTTAAATCATTGTACAGCTAACATAAATAAATTCACTTTTTCAGGCAGTACTTTTCCCAGTACAAGAAACATTTTCACTTAGGTGCAGAGTTCCATTCTAAATAGGAGTTTGGCAGAGTAGCTGTCAAAGTAGGATGGTGCTGACACAGACCTCTGGACAGCACAGTAGCTTGGTTCCCCAAATCCAGCAGTAGGGGCAAAAAAAAATGCGTCAGCTTCAGCATATACAGTAATACAAAACTGAAGTAAATACAGTTGGTGTCTCCTGCCATAGATCTGACTCCTTCCCTCTTAGGGATACCCACCAGATTGCCTTCCTTCTTCCATATATAACTCAGACTGCAGCTCTCCCTGGATCTTCTTTAGACCCGAAATGTCATGAATCAGCTGTGCAAGAAGGCACTTTGCTTTAAACACCTACGTATCCAGCCGCCACCCAAATTCCATTTTATGTATTTGGATGTACTTTGGGTTATGGTAAGTGGTTGTGTGGGTTAATGCCAAAACAATTAGATATCATGAAATAATGCCAGCAATTGCAGTTTAGAACTGAAAGTTATCAGGGACCTGGGACCCAGGTTGATAGTAGTCTGTCATTCGACACCATGTGTAGCTAAAAGTAGTTAGGAAGACCTTCTACATTGCCCATCTTATCACATAAATTACTAATTAAAGATCATAGTCCCTATACTACCACTCATCAGACCCAATGATTGATACAATGCCCTCATTCGAATAATCTGACCCCGACACTTGCAGCAGCTGGAGAGGCCAGAAAAGTATAAATAACACAAAAATATGGGAGCAAATCTCAAACATTGTGTGCAGCCGACTCCAGCTCTATTCACTTTGCTCTCAGAGGTACCTTTGCCTAACATACAAGGAGATTTGATGAATAAGCCTTATATTGATACTAGATTTTTATTTTCTCTTTCTTTAATACCCATCTAGAAGTTTATATTAATGTATAATGATTTTATGTAATTGTTGGAAGCATTCATGTATATATTGTAAATATGTTGTGGTATTGTATTAACATTTGGAAAAGAATAAAGACTTATTATTGAAAAAAAAAAAAAAGAACTAGAGTGAGTGCTTGGTGAGGGGATTGTTTTAGTACTGAGATTGTATACTAGAGTATAAGAGGTGTATGCAATGTCTTGTGCAGTGTTCTCTTAGGGAAAGGGTTTTTTGTAAATTAATGTGTAAGGTTGGGGTGATGGGCCAGCTTAGACATGTTGATATAAATAAACATATAGCTATAGATAGATATATAAGCATGCAGACACACACACACACACACACACACACACACACACACACACACACACACACACACACACACACACACACACACACACACACACACACACACACACACACACACACTATATTATGGTTAAAGCCAGGCATTGCAGTTTAACATTACAGCAGCTATGCTGTATATGAAGATGTTGCACTTTGTTCTGTAAAACAGGAGGGTTATGCTGGCTTGAATATTTTTTTCTTTACATACATATATGGGCCTAAACTTCACTTTCATCATTTTTTATGTAGGTATGTGCAAGGATTTTGCATATTATACCAAAAATTTCTGGACAAAGAAAATCAAATTCTTCATATAAAAATGGTTCTTTGTGATGTGATTACAAAGGGATGGGAGGGTGGCCTAATGGTTAAGGTGTTTGCCCTACAAGGTGCAAGGTGCAGGATTTGAGTATGATTAGGTATAATTGGCTAGGCTTAAAATAGCTCGGAAGGGCAGTTAGCTTAATACTAACCTATGAATGCTACAGCATCTGACATAATAAACATCATAGTAAGGCAGTCTGCTTGCAAGATATATATCTTTACAGGAAGTACAGATCTCCTGTCTCAGTGATTAGTGCTGAGCTATAGAAGTCTATGTGTTATTTTGGATTCACTTTATAATCTCAAAATACTGAAATATTGAATTTCAGTGTTTCGAAACTATAAAGTCGAATGTTCAAAATGCTGAAACACCAAAACCGTGAAAGCCAAAATCCCGAACATAAAAACAACATACACCACACAACACATGCACCATCCTACCCACGCTACAACAAACAAACAAAACACACACAAACACAAAAACACAAATAAACAAACCTACACTACAAATAAGCAGGGGGGCAAACTCCTCTGCACCCCCCCCACTTATTTATGCTAACTGAGATCGCACCAAAGAGAAAAAGGCAGCAAACTCACCACTACACACTCTACAGTCCCCTTGCACACACATCACATATATACAAACACCACCACTTTCAACACTTAAACACTCATACTTTTACCTGCCTACCCTAACTCACACCTAAAACTTCCGAACACCCTCACATACACTCAAACACCTACCCAAAACCCTTACACAATAGTCACTTACCTGAATTTCCAGTCAAATCCATACACTAAACTGCACATCAGGCTATTTTCAAAAATCGACTTTATGGTCTCGTAATACTGAAATTCGATATTCAGTATTTCGAGATTATCAAGTGAAACCGTTATTTTATATGTTGAGGTAACTGCTCCCACAGATACCTGCTCCTTTTGTTTAGAGACGTCTATCCCATAGTGTCATTTTGGGAGGTTTGCAGCTGCACAACTACTGCAGCAGATCATTCTAAACAACCAAATCAAACAACAGATCATTCTAAACAACCAAATCAAACAACAGATCATTCTAAACAACCAAATCAAACAACAGAGAATTCTAAACAACCAAATCAAACAACAGATCATTCTAAACAACCAAATCAAACAACAGATCATTCTAAACAACCAAATCAAACAACAGAGCATTCTAAACAACCAAATCAAACAACAGAGCATTCTAAACAACCAAATCAAGCAACAGATCATTTTAAACAACCAAATCAAACAGAGCATTCTAAACAACCAAATCAAACAGATCATTCTAAACAACCAAATCAAACAACAGATCATTCTAAATAACCAAATCAAACAACAGAGCATCTGCTTTCGACAATGGAAATGCCATAGTATGATAGTGTTGCAGATACAGTGCATTTGGCAAGGGAAAGGCCCCTCTTGACTGAAATTTCAACCTTAGTTTGTGGTTAAGATAACTTGTTAATCAAGTGACACTACTTGTTACTTACTTTTGACCATAGAAGTTTCCAGTTGTGTAAGTGAAGTATTTACAGAATTGGTCGTTGGAGCATGCTGCTTGACATAATTCAACAGTTTCAGTGATAAAAATCTTGTAGTCGCTTCCAGGAAAATCAGTATCTGGGTAAACAGTGTTCACACAAGCTAAAAAGATTCACACATTAAACTGGTTACCTCATATTTTCAGTCTTTTGTTTTGTATATTATGTTGCAATTCACATGTTTATTACTGGTGCTATTTATTCATTTTCACAATCAGTATTTGTATTTTGAACCTTAATGCGCACAAATCATGTGGCAGTATAGTCTTCTCTGCTTGTTCAGCTATA
Source organism: Protopterus annectens (assembly GCF_019279795.1). Classification (NCBI taxonomy): domain Eukaryota; kingdom Metazoa; phylum Chordata; order Ceratodontiformes; family Protopteridae; genus Protopterus; species Protopterus annectens. The sequence goes on from NC_056729.1 coordinate 1,860,829,874, forward strand.
GAAGTATTAAGTATTTGCAGTTTTCATTAATATATGATTTCAAAAGGAAACCAACTTTAGCACATTCTGTACCAATTATTTTTATTTAGTTAGTTTATTTGGTAACTGGATATGTAAAACGGTTCAAAGGCTCTTTTCAGCCAGAGGCAATGCAAGTGATGAAAAAATAATGCAAAATATAAACATGTTAATAAGTGAGTATTTGCATTCTAAAAACAAGTAGTACAGTAGCACTATAAATATACAAAAAGCTGTAATTTTAATATCAGGGAAGGTGTTAGCAAAGATGTGAAATATGAACAGTTGTACAACAATTAAAGCTTCATCGAACTTTGAAAAGTGAAATAGTTTTCAATAAGACATACAAGTACACACACACACACACACACACACACACACACACACACACACACACACACACACACACATGTGCGCGTGCATGCACACACACACACACTCACACAAATATACACACACACACACACACACACACACACACACACACACACACACACACACACACACACACACACACACACACTAGCTGAGCACTGCCACTTTCTCTCAGAAACTGCATTGCTTTCTTTAGATTGGAATTTTGTAGTAATCATGGTAGGCATTTTTTTTTCAAATAAAAAAAGTGTTACTTAGATTTGTATTTATAGCTCAATAAGAAGGAATGAGTCAGGGCTTTTTAACCAAACACAGAACGAAGGATATGTCTTAAAGAACTGTGCTAATCTAAGACCCCCCCCCCACCCAGTGCTGACTCGTTTCAGAAATCTCCTTGCAGTTTGTTCAGTAAAGTAAACTTTTTCCTTTTCAAAATCATCTCAGCAGTTAATCTATATTCAGCATATGCAACTTTAGAGCATTCAGAGACTTTAACTCATTAAAACATATTGTTAGGCAATTAATTTGTTGCCAGAAGTTTGAGTGCTGACACACTGAGCAGGAACTGACTAGAGTTGACACTGGAAATAACATGCATATAAGAAAATCTTAACAATTGAAAAAAGTAGCTTTTTGCATTTTGTATTCAGCTAAAGTTATTTTCTCACATGTAATATATTTAATCATGGCACTAAATACACAAATTCAGTTCTGCAATTGAGTTATAGAGGGACAGAACCAATGCAGGTGTGGTCTACCTTTCCAGTGTTAACAGTTTGAACGGGACAAGACAATCCACATGTATTCCTGAGGATGTAATTATTAGTGTAACAAAATCAGCAATATCTATGTTAATGAGTTAAAACAAGTCTGGCAGCTGAAAAGAGACTCTTTGAATGGACTGATGATGATGCATACCTCTCAACTGTACAGATTTTCTCAAAATGTCCAGATTTTTGCCTCATATTTTTAGCATGTTTCTCATACAATTGGGGTTTTCTGACAAAGCACTGGCAAATCATTGAGGGCTGAAGTCAGAAAATAATAGCAGACATTTGAGTTTCAGACTTCATACACTTTGGAAAATTCATGCTAATGCAAAACCTGTTATTCTATCAACTTTTTAAGTTTGTAAGAGGCGTATTTAAAGTGTCCCTATTTTTGGACCTTTGTCCCCCATTATTTATGGCTTTGTCCAGATTTCTTTCTCTTAGAGGTTGACAGGTATGATGATAAGAGAGAAACAGTCTGCTGAACAGAGAAAACTAACTCGCTTTTTAGAGTTGTACTTGATTATATTTTTATGTTGCCAAATGCATATAAAAGGTAGTGGCTGATAGGGGACATAAATCAGTTAGTTACCATTCATTGTGTAAGATTACATTGATTAATTAATTTTCAGAATTTATTACATAATTTCTTTAAGTGAGTGGAGTCACTATTTTATTTCAAATGCTTGTGAATGGATAATTATTCAAGTATGTATAGATAATTACATAAAAGCAGTATGTTATAATTGTTGTCTGCCATATTTTGGCAGAAGACTGCTTAGCCATAACTATCATAACATTATATTAAGGGTGGCTCTTGTGCATGTACAAGAATTGTGACCTTAGGGTGCTAAATTGTCTGTCTGGTGACAGCATGCTAACATATAATGAGAAAAAGGTTATGTACTAAAAACAGCATGAGCTCCTCTTGGGAAACATTGTGGGTATACATGCAAAATAATCAGCCAAATTTTGGTTACTGTGGGTAAGATGATGTGGGAAGGCACTGGGGTAAACTGAGAGTGATGAATTTGTATGAAGCCAGTTTGTGCAAAATCACTCCTCAACTGTGCAGTGTAAATCCTAATTGGGTATGACTGATGTTATTCATTGCCCATGCAGTGTAAATCCTAATTGGGTATGACTGCTGTTATTCATTGCCCATGAAGTGTAAATCCTAATTGGGTATGACTGCTGTTATTCATTGCCCATGCAGTGTAAATCCTAATTGGGTATGACTGCTGTTATTCATTGCCCAAGACAATAGTGATCATTAACCATAGAGATTAACTACTTTACACAGATAGTTATCACCACTGAGATCTAAAGTATGTACCCTTATATAATAATTACTGGTAGCAGTATGGCTATTGTAAACTTGACTTGCATAGCCTTAAAAAAAACAAAAAAATAAAAAAAAACAGGTTTGTCAGCAAAACATGAGTGAAGCCTTGTTGTACCTGTGTACCTGGTAAATATAAAGAAGTATTGCACAACAGACTGCTTTAGTTTTAGACAGTGTACATTAGAAACAAATAAAATGAACTATAAAGAGTATGGCAGCAATTTATTGGCACAACTAGTTAAAGATTACAAATGGAAGAGACTGTCATGTGCTCATATCAGTAATGATGAGTCGATGGCTCACTTTTGTGTGGCTGAAGCTCAGACAGCTGAATCTATAAGAGCCATACAGGGACAACAGGTAAGCAGCACACAGGAAAAAATGTCAACTCACTGTGTCCTCAGATAATTGTAAAATGCAGCTTGAACTATAGAAACTAAAACTGCAGCAGGAGATGAGATCTCTTAATAGAAATGAAAGAACAAAACAGCTTGTGGTTTAAAGGAGTTGAGAGAAAGGTCAGAACTGTAGAGAAAAATAATGAATAAGAAGCATGAGAAAACCAGTGCCAGTATGAGACTGAGATGTTCACCCTTCACCAAATACTCACACGTAGGGTAAAAACCTAATCCTGTCTGTCTTGATTATTTAAAACTGAAGCATGTTTTGTAAAAATGCTTTAAATTATATCCAGATGTTTATAGGGAACACAAGAGAAAGACAAAGGACAGTGTCTGTGATTTCATTGCAAGATGTAGCACTTAAATAAGTGGGTGAGCGGACACTGAAACAATGAAATGTTGGGAGACCTTATGATACTGGATCAAGCATTCAGTATTTTGCCTTAGAATACAAAATCTGGTTGTCAGACTTGTAAAATAAGGGTGCTGTGAAAATGGGTAGAAATGGTATTCACTTTCTAGCCAGTAGGGTGCATCTTCACAAGAAATGTTTGCCTAACACTACCCATGGACATAAAGGAAGGTGTGGGACAGTTTAAATGATCATAGCAAATTCCACAGGAAGTGGGGTAAGCTCCTGCCCCAGTATACACCATGCTCCTAGGGTAAGACATTTTCAGTGTAAGCAAGTGGGGAATGCAGAGCTGGATCATGGTCAAATGGGGCCCTAGGTGGAGTAGTGGAGTGGGTTCCTCCCAGACATACCAATAACTTATAATTTGGCTGTCTCTCCCCAATTATCATACAACACTGTACAAAACCTGTCAGTGTGAATATTATTCTTTCTTTACTTTTACAAGGATCACAAAGATTTGGATTTAATGTAAAACTTTTATTTCAAATGTTACAGCAAAAATATTGACATCCATTTGCATAATAAAATAAAAAAATCTCTCATTGAAAACAGACATATCATGAGTAACAGTAAAAATTCTCTTCCCTTGACAATCACATTTAATGAAAGCACATTCGGCAAGCCATTAAACTACAAGAGATGTGATGGGATTCATAGTCAAAATAGCATATACTGAGCACTATGTGAGGGGTACAGGGATTTAAAGACATCATGTAACAAATTTGCTAACAGTCAAGGACAACCCACTGGGCAGACTTGCTACTTCTCAGAATCAGTGCATGAGGCACTGTCTGGTGAAGTGACCTAGTTAGAGATACACAGAAGACAAATGTAGGCTGGAGGAATCAAACCCTACACTACAGGAAGCATCTCATTAACAGCTCATAGACTTACTCAAAGTGGCTGTTGCAGCCAACACAGTATATGTCACACCTATGGCATCATGTCTACAAGCAACAAGTTAAACTAAAAATGTATTCAGGTTAACATAGTAACATAAAATTTGTAGACTTCGTGTTGTCCAGTTTATTCACAACCAAAGAATAAACACACTGGCAGCAGTCAACAAAACAAGGCAACTAGGGATCGTACCAAAACAGAACGGCTCATATGATGATCATCATGTTTACTATCTTTGATTGTTTCTTTTACACCATAACTACTCTAGGATGCAGGAGCCAAGTATTAACACATACATATACAAAACGTCCACTTCCATGTGCACACACACACACACACACACACACACAGACAAACACACCGCGTTATGCTGCCTTCGCCGCCACACACACACACACACACACACACACACACACACACACACACACACACACACACAAGCATGCATACAAACACACACACACACACACCCAGACACACACATACACACACACGCACGCACACACGCACACACACACACACACACACACACACACACACACACACACACACACACACACACACACACACACACACACACACACACACACACACATGTCACACCACAGACACACACACAGCTTTTCAGCAATTTCCTGTTGGGTGACAGATGAATAGAGGTGATTTTCTTAATGAGAAATGGTTGGGATGTTTTATTTACATGGATTTGCCAGACATGTAATTACTTACTAGAGCTTTGACTTGATGGTTTAGTATCAAAACTATTCACAGTGTTACTCACTTACATCACAACTGTAAACCTTAGGTCATAGTTACAGAAGACAGCAGCTAGTTATAGTCCATTCTGTCACCATCCCATCATGCATTGCTCTTTTTTTCTGATTATCTGCTAGTACTGTGAGCAGAATAGAGTCACACTCTCACTGGTTCTCACTTCTCAATAGCAAAATTATACTTCTCCGAGAAGCAAAAAGCACAGATTTGTGCTTTTTTGCTTCTCAGTTTACTTGTTGTTGGCACAAGGTTCCTTTGTCAGTTCCAAAGGTTTTTTTCTTCTTTTAAAATTATACTTCTCCCTCTGGCATCTTCACTTTATATTTGTCGCATCTGTACCTGGGCATGACTTTATGCATGGTATTTTGTTTCTAAAGCTGCATTTAAACAATTGTTGTATCTGTAACAGTAGGGTGAATGGATGTTCCTTAGTCTATAAGCATGATGCTGATTTGTTTCCAGTTAATCTCTGCGGACTTTGCATTTCATTTAGCTTTGTTAATATTTTTGCAGAAAGTGTTCTATTAGTCTGTTGATTTGTTGAAGCACAGGAGATCCTGCTCAGCTTATTTTTTTAAGCACAGTGAGCGATACCGCACGCGTATGTGTGTGTAGGTGTGTGGGTGTGTGGTTGTGTGTGTGTGTGTGTGTGTGTGTGCCCTGTAGACCTACCACACCTTGTGGCAGCTAAATGCCAGTTATTATAATTTAACAGTAATCTATAATGCCTCATTCATTAGTTTCATAATTATTAAAAAATAGATTTGTATGCTGTACAGGAGTACTGTCTGGTGAAGTGACTTGCTCAGAGTCATAGAGCACTGAAAGGGAAGGCAAAAGAATCAAACCCTATCACCCTTAATTACAGAGGGGTAGCTCATTAACAGCTTGGAGCACAGTCTTCCACACCAACTGCCAGACTGTCATTAACTTCTTTATGTTTAAGTAAATCTCTGAAGATTCAGCAATTAGTCACCCATAAGAGTTTCATAGTTCTCATTGTTCAGAAAATGCATGTCCCTGCAACACCTATTGTTGTTCTCTTAACTTTTTAACTGAAATTGAGTTGTCTGGCACTTATGGCTGTTAACACTCTGTTTCTTGTTGTCAAAAGTATAGGGTTTGAATCCTCCCACTTCCATTTGCTTGTGTGACTGTAAGCAAGTCACTCAGACAGTACTCCTGGGTCACCCCTGAAAAGGCACACTTTCCACTGGGTTTGCCTGTAAAACAAATAGGTAAAATAGTATTTAAAATCCCTTTGATGGCCTTTTATCCCCCTCCCCCCATTATTTTTTGCTTTTTGCAGAATTCTTAACCAAAGAAGTCGATACTTATTTCAGTCTGTTCCTTGTAACATTGCTGGCTTTCTGGTAAATTATCGTGGATTGCAGCCCCAAAACAATGGCAGGCATGCACGTTTCAGACTTTGTGCCCTTCAGAAAATGCTTGCTATTTCAACTTTTGCAACTATATAAGAAAAGGATTTAAAGTCTCTTCTGGATTTTTGGGTCTGTGTCTCTGTTTCTTGAGATGAGATGTGAGAGCAATGAGGCACAACGGGATGCACTATGTGATTCTACCCACAATGAAATAGTGTTCTTAGTCATTATTTACATATTTATTCATTCATTTTATTATAGACACATATTGTAATGTATGCAGTCATGCAAAGGGCTGTAATTGATGGTCCCAGCTGTGGGTATTTTGTGTGTGTGTGTGGGGACTATATTCTTCAGGTATGATCCTTGGTTGTCTTGTTTTTTTGACTGTTAACAGTATATTTATTATTTGGCTGTGAATAAACTGGACAGCATGAAGTACATAAGTTTAATGTTAAAATATTAACATGAATGTCTCTATAATTTAACATTGTTTTCAGGCACACAGATGTTAAATGCACTGGTTTTGGCTGTAACAGTTTGTCTAGTACTTAGTCCCAAACAACTGTCTACATAAAAGACATCTTTCCATATCTCTAAACCTCTTAGTGCAAGAGATCTGGACAAAGCCTACAATAAATGGGAGGACAAAGGACAAAAAGATGGACAAATTGGTCTTATAAACTTAGAAAGTTGCACTTTCTGAAAGATATGAAGTTTGAGACTCAAATGTATATCATTATTTAGTGACTTCAATCCTCAGTGAATTGCCAGAAAAACATAAATTTTATGAGGAACAGACCAAAAATATGAGGCAAAAATGTGAGCATTCTGCGAAATTGTGGACAGTTAAGAGGTATGCATATTTCTTCTTAACCTTCACCAACAACACCAGTATCGACCAGGTAATCCAAGCAAAACTACTAGGAGTCATCATAAACAAGCAGCTAAAACTAGACCTTCCACCTCACAAACTGTAAAAAATAAATAAAGACAATAAGGACATTAAAAATAACAACTTTATATCCCTATACAAATGTAAAGCATATCTCACTGACCAATCCAGAAAACTAATAACCACTTCTTTCTTACTGCCTTCTGTCCTATATGCTGCACCTATTTTTACTTACTTTCAAGTCACATGTTAAAATATGTTGGAGCAAAGTTACAATAAAATAGCAACATTTGCTACCAACATGCACTTCAAAGAACAACACTTCCTGGCTCTTAAAGAGTTTACTGGTTAGAACTCCCACACTACTTAACACACACACACACACACACACACAAACACACACACACACACACACACACACACACACACACACACACACACACACATGGATGCATGCACGCACACACACACCTCACAACAGTACGCAGAGTTCTCTATAAGTCCCAAAACTTCCCATCCCTAAACAATGTCATTCAGCCATAATCCCTAAATAGACTTCACATTGAAGAGATAAGTCACTTCTCACTATCACAGCAGTGTACAATAGTGCAGGTCACTATCACAGCAGTGTACAATAGTGCAGGTCACTATCACAGCAGTGTACAATAGTGCAGGAAGCTCCCTGTCATCAGCTAATATTACAAACGTCTGGAACCACTTCCCATCAACACTGAAATCAATCCAAAGGCAAAGCTCTTTCAAAAACCAATTAAAATCTCATCTGATGGATAAATGGTATTGCTCCTACATTCCCAAAGAATAGCTCTGTAACTACCATGTATTTTGTACTACAGACTGGTCTCACCACTGCCCTAACTCTGTGTATATAGAGTAAGGGCCTCTGGGCCAATAGCCTAGTATCATCCTATGAACCTATGAACCTATGTACCTCATCCAACCTACTCCCTATCTCAGATACTATCCACCCCTCACTCTCTCCCAATGTCAATTTCACTCTTGCATAGCTATTCCCAACCCCCATTCTTTGCACCCAACCACCTCCATACTTCTACTTCTTTCCCTTCCTTTCTTATCTCAATTTCCATACTCTTCCTACTCGCTCTCTTTCTACCTTCTCCTCTACTGCTAGCTCTTTCACATCCACCCCTTCTCGCCATCCTTTCTGCCTACACTCCTATTACAATCCTTCCTAATATGTGTTTCTTACTTACACTCCTGTTACTACACTACCTAATACATATCACTTACTTATACTCCTGCTACTATCCATCCTAATAAATATTGCTTACTTACACTGCTGTTACTATGCATCCTAATACATATCACTTACACTCTTGTTACTATCCTTCCTAATACATATAAGATACACTCCTGATACTATCCATCCTAATACATATCACTTACTTACTCTCCTCTTACTATACTTCCTAATACATATCACATACACTCCTGTTACTATCCTTCCTAGTATATTTCAGTTACACTCCTGTTACTATCCATCCTAATACATATCACTTATTTATACTCCTGTTACTATCCTTCCTAATACTAATCACTTACACTTCTGTTACTATCCTTACTAACATATATCAGACACACTCCTGTTACTATCCTTCCTAATACATATCAGATACACTCCTGGTACTATCCATCCTAATACATATCACTTACTTATACTCCTGTTACTATCCTACCTAATATGTATCACTTACACTACTGTTACTATCCTTCCTAGTACATTTCACTTACACTCCTGTTACTATCCATCCTAATACATATCACTTACTTATACTCCTGTTACTATCCTTCCTAATACATATCACTTACACTTCTGTTACTATCCTTCCTAATACATATCAGATACACTCCTGTTACTATCCATCCTAATACATATCACTTACTTATACTCCTGTTACTATCCTTCCTAATACATATCACTTACACTCCTGTTACTATCCTGGCTAGTACATTTCACTTACACTCCTGTTACTGTCCTTTCTGATACCTATCACTTACTTATACTCCTGTTACTGTCCTTCCTAATACATATCACATACACTTCTGTTACTATCGTTTCTAGTACATTTCACTTACACTCCTGTTACTATCCATCCTAATTCATATCACTTACTTATACTCCTGTTACTATCTTTCCTAATACATTTCACTTACACCCTGTTACTATCCATCCTAATACATAACACTTACTTACACTCCTGTTACTATCCATCCTAATACATATCACTTACTGATACTCCTGTTACTATCCTTCCTAATACATATCACTTACACTCCTATTACTATCCTTACTAGTTTATTTCACTTACACTCCTGTTACTATCCATCCTAATTCATATCACTTACTTATACTCCTATTACTATTCTTCCTAATAAATATCACTTATACTTCTGTTACTATCCTTCCTAATACATATCAGATACACACTCCTGTTACTATCCATCCTAATACATGTCACTTACTTATACTCCTGTTACTTTCCTTCCTAATACATATCACCTACACTCCTGTTACTATCCTTCCAAGAACATTTCACTTACACTCCAGTAACTATCCATCCTAATACATATCACTTACTTATACTCCTGTTACTATCCTTCCTAGTACATATAACTTACACTTCTGTTACTATCCTTCATAATACATATCAGATACACTCCTGTTACTATCCATCCTAATACATATCACTTACTTATTCTCCTGTTACTATCCTTCCTAATACATTTTGTTTACACTCCTGTTACTACCCTTCCTAATACATATCACTTACACTTCTGTTACTATCCTTCCTAATACATATCAGATACACTACTGTTACTATCCATCCTAATACATATCACTTACTTATACTCCTGTTACTATCCTTCCTAATACATTTCACTTACACTCCTTTACTATCCATCCTAATACATATTGCTTACTTACACTCCTTTTACTATCCATCCTAATACTTATCACTTACTTATACTGCTGTTACTATCCATCCTGATATACATGGTTGACTTACACTCCAGTTACTATCCATCCTAATACATATCACTTACTTATACTCCTGTTACTATCCTTCCTAATACATATAACTTACACTTCTGTTACTATCATTCATAATACATATCAGACACACTTCTGTTACTATCCATCCTAATACATATCACATACCTATACTCCTGTTACTATCCTTCCTAATACATATCAGATACACTCCTGTTACTATTCATCCTAATTCATATCACTTATTTATACTCCTGTTACTATCCATCCTAATGCATTTCACTTACACTCCTGTTACTATCCATCCTAATACATGTTACTTACTTATACTCCTGTTACTATCCTTCCTAATACTTATAACTTACACTTTTGTTACTATCATTCATAATACATATCAGATACACTCCTGTTGCTATCCATCCTAATACATATCACTTACCTATACTCCTGTTACTATCTTTCCTAATACATAGGTTCATAGGTTCATAGGTTCATAGGTTGGTACTAGGCTATTGGCCCTAGGGCCTATGCAAGCCTAGCCATAACAATTCCCTGGATATTTCTTCCCACAATATTTACTTCTCCAGGCACCTGTCTAGCAGGGCGACTGACATGATCCCTGGGGTGAATTTCCTATCTCCCATCCAATCATCAAGGTTCCTTTTGAAGAGGGCCAAAGAGGCGCTCTGCTTGATATGTATGGGCAGTCTATTCCAGAGTATGGGGAGTCTCTGGGTCAGGAACCTATCCCTCTAGCATGTTTTGTTCATTGTGATGACAAGGTTTACATCCCTGGAGTGTGTGGCTCTGAGGGATTGGGATTTCTTTAAGTGGAGCATGTCCAACAGCTCAGGGTTTGACATGGCCTTGTATGTTAAATAGAGATCACCTCTGAGTAGACGATATGTCACAGAGTATAGCTGGAGTTTTTTTAGACAGTCAGTATATGGCATCTGCTTTAGGCCTGTGATTCTTTTAGTGAGGTATTTCTGTGGCCTTTCAAGCTGTTGCAGATGTCTTGTGAGGTACATATTAAATGGAGCATTATACTCTATAATGGGTCTAATGAGGAATGAGTACAGTGGGACAATGACTTTTTTTTTCTGGATGAAAAGCCCTTAGTGATGAGGTGTGCCACATAGAAGGATTTCCTGACTGTTGTGGCAATGTGGTTATCGAAAGTGACATCACTGTCCACCTGTGTCCCTAAGCCTCTCATCACACTTTTGATGTTTAGTGTCCTGCCACCTATGTGGTAAATCATGGGTGCATGTTTTTTTCCAAAGGGGATAACTATACATTTCTTGGCATTAAGCTTGAGCCCATGGCTCTGGCACCAGGCATCTGTTTCTGTAAGGCCCTTTTGTAGAATATCCACATAATTTGTGGATTCAATAATGGCTCCCAGTTTGCAGTCATCTGCAAACTTTGTTAGCCAGAGTGTTGGCCTGTACTTCAGAGAGGTAGATGCCAAACAAGAGTGATCCCAGGACTGAACCCTGAGGTACTCCACTTGTCACTTGTCTGGAGCTGGATTTGTAGTCGGCTACTTTTACTGTCTGGGTTCTGTCAGTAAGCCAGTTAGCAACCCATCGAGTGACGTAGGGATTTATGCCCAGCTTAGTAAGTTTATCTATGATTCCAGAGTGGGGATGGTGTCAAAGGCCATGGCGAGGTCCAGCTAGGCTGTGTGGACTGCCTTGCCCTCGTACACAGCTCTGGAGACTGATTTGAAAAAGTCAATCAGATTCAGGAGACAAGATATAACTTACACTTCTGTTACTATCCTTCATAATACATATCGGATACACTCCTGTTACTATCCATCCTAATAGATATCACTTACTTATACTCCTGTTACTATCCTTCCTAATACATATCACTTACACTTCTGTTACTATCCTTCCTAATACATATCAGATACACTACGGTTACTATCCATCTTAATACATATCACTTACTTATACTCCTGTTACTATCCTTCCTAATACATTTCACTTACACTCCTGTTACTATCCTGGCTAGTACATTTCACTTACACTCCTGTTACTGTCCATCCTAATATGTATCACTTACTTATACTGCTGTTACTATCCATCCTAATATACATGAGTGACTTACACTCCTGTTACTATCCATCCTAATACATATCACTTACTTATACTCCTGTTACTATCCATCCTAATACATATCACTTACACTACTGTTACTATCCTACCTAGTACATTTCACTTACACTCCTGTTACTATCCATCCTAATACATATCACTTACTTATACTCCTGTTACTATCCTTCCAAATACATATCACTTACACTTCTGTTACTATCCTTCCTAATACATATCAGATTCACTCCTGTTACTATCCTTCTTAATACATATCCCATACACTCCTGTTACTATCCTTCCTAGTACATTTCACTTACACTCCAGTTACTATCCATCCTAATACATATCACTTACTTATACTCCTGTTACTATCCTTCCTAATACATATCACTTACACTTCTGTTACTATCCTTCCTAATGCATATCAGATACACTCCTGTTACTATCCATCCTAATACATATCCTTACTTATACTCGTGTTACTATCCTTCCTAATACATTTCACTTACACTCCTGTTACTCTCCATCCTAATACATATCACTTACTTATACTCCTGTTGTTATCCTTCCTAATACATTTCACTTACACTCCTGTTACTATCCTTCCTAATACATATCACTTACTTATACTCCTGTTACTATCCTTCCTAATACATATCACTTACACTTCTGTTACTATCCTTCCTAATACATATCAGATTCACTCCTGTTACTATCCTTTTAATACATATCCCATACACTCCTGTTACTATCCTTCCTAGTACATTTCACTTACACTCCAGTTACTATCCATCCTAATACATATCACTTACTTATACTCCTGTTACTATCCTTCCTAATACATATCACTTACACTTCTGTTACTATCCTTCCTAATACATATCAGATACACTCCTGTTACTATCCATCCTAATACATATCACTTACTTACTCTTCTGTTACTATCCTTCCTAATACATTTCACTTACACTCCTGTTACTATCCATCCTAATACTTATAAACACTTACACTCCTGTTACTATGCATCCTAATACATATTACTATGCTCCTGTTACTATTGTTCCTAATACATATTGCTTACACTCTTCCTGTTACTATCCTACCTAATACATATCACTTACTTACACTCCTGTTACTATCCATTCTAATACGTATCACTTACTTATACTGCTGTTACTATCCATCCTAATATACATGACAGACTTACACTCCTGTTACTATCCATCCTAATACATAGCACTTACGTTCATTCCTGTTACTATCCATTCTTATGCATATCACATACCCTCCTGTTACTATCCTTCCTAATACATATCAGATACACTCCTGTTACTATCCATCCTAATACATATCACTTACTTATACCCTGTTACTATCCTTCCTAATACATATCACTTACACTCCTGTTACTATCCTGGCTAGTACATTTCACTTACACTCCTGTTACTGTCCATCCTAATACATATCACTTACTTATACTCCTGTTACTATCCTTCCTAATACATATCACTTACACTACTGTTACTATCCTTCCTAGTACATTTCACTTACACTCCTGTTACTATCCATCCTAATACATATCACTTATTTATACTCCTATTACTATGCTTCCTAATACATTTCACTTACACCCCTGTTACTATCCATCCTAATACATAACACTTACTTACACTCCTGTTACTATCCATCCTAATACATATCACTTACTGATACTCCTGTTACTATCCTTCCTAATACATATCACTTACACTCCTATTACTATCCTTACTAGTTTATTTCACTTACACTCCTGTTACTATCCATCCCAATTCATATCACTTACTTATACTCCTATTACTATTCTTCCTAATAAATATCACTTATACTTCTGTTACTATCCTTCCTAATACATATCAGATACACACTCCTGTTACTATCCATCCTAATACATGTCACTTACTTATACTCCTGTTACTTTCCTTCCTAATACATATCACCTACACTCCTGTTACTATCCTTCCAAGAACATTTCACTTACACTCCAGTAACTATCCATCCTAATACATATCACTTACTTATACTCCTGTTACTATCCTTCCTAGAACATATAGCTTACACTTCTGTTACTATCCTTCATAATACATATCAGATACACTCCTGTTACTATCCATCCTAATACATATCACTTACTTATTCTCCTGTTACTATCCTTCCTAATACATTTTGTTTACACTCCTGTTACTACCCTTCCTAATACATATCACTTACACTTCTGTTACTATCCTTCCTAATACATATCAGATACACTACTGTTACTATCCATCCTAATACATATCACTTACTTATACTCCTGTTACTATCCTTCCTAATACATTTCACTTACACTCCTTTTACTATCCATCCTAATACATATTGCTTACTTACACTCCTTTTACTATCCATCCTAATACTTATCACTTACTTATACTGCTGTTACTATCCATCCTGATATACATGGTTGACTTACACTCCAGTTACTATCCATCCTAATACATATCACTTACTTATACTCCTGTTACTATCCTTCCTAATACATATAACTTACACTTCTGTTACTATCATTCATAATACATATCAGACACACTTCTGTTACTATCCATCCTAATACATATCACATACCTATACTCCTGTTACTATCCTTCCTAATACATATCAGATACACTCCTGTTACTATTCATCCTAATTCATATCACTTATTTATACTCCTGTTACTATCCATCCTAATGCATTTCACTTACACTCCTGTTACTATCCATCCTAATACATGTCACTTACTTATACTCCTGTTACTATCCTTCCTAATACATATAACTTACACTTTTGTTACTATCATTCATAATACATATCAGATACACTCCTGTTGCTATCCATCCTAATACATATCACTTACCTATACTCCTGTTACTATCCATCCTAATATACATGACAGACTTACACTCCTGTTACTATCCATCCTAATACATAGCACTTACGTTCATTCCTGTTACTATCCATTCTTATGCATATCACTTACCCTCCTGTTACTATCCTTCCTAATACATATCAGATACACTCCTGTTACTATCCATCCTAATAGATATCACTTACTTATACTCCTGTTACTATCCTTCCTAATACATATCACTTACACTCCTGTTACTATCCTTCCTAATACATATCAGATACACTACGGTTACTATCCATCTTAATACATATCACTTACTTATACTCCTGTTACTATCCTTCCTAATACATTTCACTTACACTCCTGTTACTATCCTGGCTAGTACATTTCACTTACACTCCTGTTACTGTCCATCCTAATATGTATCACTTACTTATACTGCTGTTACTATCCATCCTAATATACATGACTTACACTCCTGTTACTATCCATCCTAATACATATCACTTACTTATACTCCTGTTACTATCCATCCTAATACATATCACTTACACTACTGTTACTATCCTACCTAGTACATTTCACTTACACTCCTGTTACTATCCATCCTAATACATATCACTTACTTATACTCCTGTTACTATCCTTCCAAATACATATCACTTACACTTCTGTTACTATCCTTCCTAATACATATCAGATTCACTCCTGTTACTATCCTTCTTAATACATATCCCATACACTCCTGTTACTATCCTTCCTAGTACATTTCACTTACACTCCAGTTACTATCCATCCTAATACATATCCTTACTTATACTCCTGTTACTATCCTTCCTAATACATATCACTTACACTTCTGTTACTATCCTTCCTAATGCATATCAGATACACTCCTGTTACTATCCATCCTAATACATATCACTTACTTATACTCTTGTTACTATCCTTCCTAATACATTTCACTTACACTCCTGTTACTCTCCATCCTAATACATATCACTTACTTATACTCCTGTTGTTATCCTTCCTAATACATTTCACTTACACTCCTGTTACTATCCTTCCTAATACATATCACTTACTTATACTCCTGTTACTATCCTTCCTAATACATATCACTTACACTTCTGTTACTATCCTTCCTAATACATATCAGATTCACTCCTGTTACTATCCTTTTTAATACATATCCCATACACTCCTGTTACTATCCTTCCTAGTACATTTCACTTACACTCCAGTTACTATCCATCCTAATACATATCACTTACTTATACTCCTGTTACTATCCTTCCTAATACATATCACTTACACTTCTGTTACTATCCTTCCTAATACATATCAGATACACTCCTGTTACTATCCATCCTAATACATATCACTTACTTACTCTTCTGTTACTATCCTTCCTAATACATTTCACTTACACTCCTGTTACTATCCATCCTAATACATATCGCTTACACTCCTGTTACTATGCATCCTAATACATATTACTATGCTCCTGTTACTATTGTTCCTAATACATATTGCTTACACTCTTCCTGTTACTATCCTACCTAATACATATCACTTACTTACACTCCTGTTACTATCCATTCTAATACGTATCACTTACTTATACTGCTGTTACTATCCATCCTAATATACATGACAGACTTACACTCCTTTTACTATCCATCCTAATACATAGCACTTACGTTCATTCCTGTTACTATCCATTCTTATGCATATCACTTACCCTCCTGTTACTATCCTTCCTAATACATATCAGATACACTCCTGTTACTATCCATCCTAATACATATCACTTACTTATACCCCTGTTACTATCCTTCCTAATACATATCACTTACACTCCTGTTACTATCCTGGCTAGTACATTTCACTTACACTCCTGTTACTGTCCATCCTAATACATATCACTTACTTATACTCCTGTTACTATCCTTCCTAATACATATCACTTACACTTCTGTTACTATCCTTCCTAATACATATCAGATACACTACGGTTACTATCCATCTTAATACATATCACTTACTTATACTCCTGTTACTATCCTTCCTAATACATTTCACTTACACTCCTGTTACTATCCTGGCTAGTACATTTCACTTACACTCCTGTTACTGTCCATCCTAATATGTATCACTTACTTATACTGCTGTTACTATCCATCCTAATATACATGAGTGACTTACACTCCTGTTACTATCCATCCTAATACATATCACTTACTTATACTCCTGTTACTATCCATCCTAATACATATCACTTACACTACTGTTACTATCCTACCTAGTACATTTCACTTACACTCCTGTTACTATCCATCCTAATACATATCACTTACTTATACTCCTGTTACTATCCTTCCAAATACATATCACTTACACTTCTGTTACTATCCTTCCTAATACATATCAGATTCACTCCTGTTACTATCCTTCTTAATACATATCCCATACACTCCTGTTACTATCCTTCCTAGTACATTTCACTTACACTCCAGTTACTATCCATCCTAATACATATCACTT
Source organism: Protopterus annectens (assembly GCF_019279795.1). NCBI lineage: Eukaryota > Metazoa > Chordata > Ceratodontiformes > Protopteridae > Protopterus > Protopterus annectens. The sequence goes on from NC_056729.1 coordinate 1,860,847,737, forward strand.
ACTTATACTCCTGTTACTATCCTTCCTAATACATATCACTTACACTTCTGTTACTATCCTTCCTAATGCATATCAGATACACTCCTGTTACTATCCATCCTAATACATATCACTTACTTATACTATTGTTACTATCCTTCCTAATACATTTCACTTACACTCCTGTTACTCTCCATCCTAATACATATCACTTACTTATACTCCTGTTGTTATCCTTCCTAATACATTTCACTTACACTCCTGTTACTATCCTTCCTAATACATATCACTTACTTATACTCCTGTTACTATCCTTCCTAATACATATCACTTACACTTCTGTTACTATCCTTCCTAATACATATCAGATTCACTCCTGTTACTATCCTTTTAATACATATCCCATACACTCCTGTTACTATCCTTCCTAGTACATTTCACTTACACTCCAGTTACTATCCATCCTAATACATATCACTTACTTATACTCCTGTTACTATCCTTCCTAATACATATCACTTACACTTCTGTTACTATCCTTCCTAATACATATCAGATACACTCCTGTTACTATCCATCCTAATACATATCACTTACTTACTCTTCTGTTACTATCCTTCCTAATACATTTCACTTACACTCCTGTTACTATCCATCCTAATACATATCTTACTTACACTCCTGTTACTATGCATCCTAATACATATTACTATGCTCCTGTTACTATTGTTCCTAATACATATTGCTTACACTCTTCCTGTTACTATCCTACCTAATACATATCACTTACTTACACTCCTGTTACTATCCATTCTAATCGTATCACTTACTTATACTGCTGTTACTATCCATCCTAATATACATGACAGACTTACACTCCTGTTACTATCCATCCTAATACATAGCACTTACGTTCATTCCTGTTACTATCCATTCTTATGCATATCACTTACCCTCCTGTTACTATCCTTCCTAATACATATCAGATACACTCCTGTTACTATCCATCCTAATACATATCACTTACTTATACCCCTGTTACTATCCTTCCTAATACATATCACTTACACTCCTGTTACTATCCTGGCTAGTACATTTCACTTACACTCCTGTTACTGTCCATCCTAATACATATCACTTACTTATACTCCTGTTACTATCCTTCCTAATACATATCACTTACACTACTGTTACTATCCTTCCTAGTACATTTCACTTACACTCCTGTTACTATCCATCCTAATACATATCACTTATTTATACTCCTATTACTATGCTTCCTAATACATTTCACTTACACCCTGTTACTATCCATCCTAATACATAACACTTACTTACTCCTGTTACTATCCATCCTAATACATATCACTTACTGATACTCCTGTTACTATCCTTCCTAATACATATCACTTACACTCCTATTACTATCCTTACTAGTTTATTTCACTTACACTCCTGTTACTATCCATCCTAATTCATATCACTTACTTATACTCCTATTACTATTCTTCCTAATAAATATCACTTATACTTCTGTTATTATCCTTCCTAATACATATCAGATACACACTCCTGTTACTATCCATCCTAATACATGTCACTTACTTATACTCCTGTTACTTTCCTTCCTAATACATATCACCTACACTCCTGTTACTATCCTTCCAAGAACATTTCACTTACACTCCAGTAACTATCCATCCTAATACATATCACTTACTTATACTCCTGTTACAATCCTTCCTAGAACATATAGCTTACACTTCTGTTACTATCCTTCATAATACATATCAGATACACTCCTGTTACTATCCATCCTAATACATATCACTTACTTATTCTCCTGTTACTATCCTTCCTAATACATTTTGTTTACACTCCTGTTACTACCCTTCCTAATACATATCACTTACACTTCTGTTACTATCCTTCCTAATACATATCAGATACACTACTGTTACTATCCATCCTAATACATATCACTTACTTATACTCCTGTTACTATCCTTCCTAATACATTTCACTTACACTCCTTTTACTATCCATCCTAATACATATTGCTTACACTCCTTTTACTATCCATCCTAATACTTATCACTTACTTATACTGCTGTTACTATCCATCCTGATATACATGGTTGACTTACACTCCAGTTACTATCCATCCTAATACATATCACTTACTTATACTCCTGTTACTATCCTTCCTAATACATATAACTTACACTTCTGTTACTATCATTCATAATACATATCAGACACACTTCTGTTACTATCCATCCTAATACATATCACATACCTATACTCCTGTTACTATCCTTCCTAATACATATCAGATACACTCCTGTTACTATTCATCCTAATTCATATCACTTATTTATACTCCTGTTACTATCCATCCTAATGCATTTCACTTACACTCCTGTTACTATCCATCCTAATACATGTCACTTACTTATACTCCTGTTACTATCCTTCCTAATACATATAACTTACACTTTTGTTACTATCATTCATAATACATATCAGATACACTCCTGTTGCTATCCATCCTAATACACATCACTTACCTATACTCCTGTTACTATCCTTCCTAATACATAGGTTCATAGGTTCATAGGTTCATAGGTTGGTACTAGGCTATTGGCCCTAGGGCCTATGCAAGCCTAGCCATAACAATTCCCTGGATATTTCTTCCCACAATATTTACTTCTCCAGGCACCTGTCTAGCAGGGCGACTGACATGATCCCCGGAGTGAATTTCCTATCTCCCATCCAATCATCAAGGTTCCTTTTGAAGAGGGCCAAAGAGGCGCTCTGCTTGATATGTATGGGCAGTCTATTCCAGAGTATGGGGAGTCTCTGGGTCAGGAACCTATCCCTCTAGCATGTTTTGTTCATTGTGATGACAAGGTTTACATCCCTGGAGTGTGTGGCTCTGAGGGATTGGGATTTATTTAAGTGGAGCATGTCCAACAGCTCAGGGTTTGACATGGCCTTGTATGTTAAATAGAGATCACCTCTGAGTAGACGATATGTCACAGAGTATAGCTGGAGTTTTTTTAGACAGTCAGTATATGGCATCTGCTTTAGGCCTGTGATTCTTTTAGTGAGGTATTTCTGTGGCCTTTCAAGCTGTTGCAGATGTCTTGTGAGGTACATATTAAATGGGGCATTATACTCTATAATGGGTCTAATGAGGAATGAGTACAGTGGGACAATGACCTTTTTTTTTTCTGGATGAAAAGCCCTTAGTGATGAGGTGTGCCACATAGAAGGATTTCCTGACTGTTGTGGCAATGTGGTTATCGAAAGTGACACCACTGTCCACCTGTGTCCCTAAGCCTCTCATCACACTGTTGATGTTTAGTGTCCTGCCACCTATGTGGTAAATCATGGGTGCATGTTTTTTTCCAAAGGGGATAACTATACATTTCTTGGCATTAAGCTTGAGCCCATGGCTCTGGCACCAGGCATCTGTTTCTGTAAGGCCCTTTTGTAGAATACCCACATAATTTGTGGATTCAATAATGGCTCCCAGTTTGCAGTCATCTGCAAACTTTGTTAGCCAGAGTGTTGGCCTGTACTTCAGAGAGGTAGATGCCAAACAAGAGTGATCCCAGGACTGAACCCTGAGGTACTCCACTTGTCACTTGTCTGGAGCTGGATTTGTAGTCGGCTACTTTTACTGTCTGGGTTCTGTCAGTAAGCCAGTTAGCAACCCATCGAGTGACGTAGGGATTTATGCCCAGCTTAGTAAGTTTATCTATGATTCCAGAGTGGGGGATGGTGTCAAAGGCCATGGCGAGGTCCAGCTAGGCTGTGTGGACTGCCTTGCCCTCGTCCACAGCTCGGGAGACTGATTTGAAAAAGTCAATCAGATTCAGGAGACAAGATATAACTTACACTTCTGTTACTATCCTTCATAATACATATCGGATACACTCCTGTTACTATCCATCCTAATAGATATCACTTACTTATACTCCTGTTACTATCCTTCCTAATACATATCACTTACACTTCTGTTACTATCCTTCCTAATACATATCAGATACACTACGGTTACTATCCATCTTAATACATATCACTTACTTACACTCCTGTTACTATCCTTCCTAATACATTTCACTTACACTCCTGTTACTATCCTGGCTAGTACATTTCACTTACACTCCTGTTACTGTCCATCCTAATATGTATCACTTACTTATACTGCTGTTACTATCCATCCTAATATACATGAGTGACTTACACTCCTGTTACTATCCATCCTAATACATATCACTTACTTATACTCCTGTTACTATCATCCTAATACATATCACTTACACTACTGTTACTATCCTACCTAGTACATTTCACTTACACTCCTGTTACTATCCATCCTAATACATATCACTTACTTATACTCCTGTTACTATCCTTCCAAATACATATCACTTACACTTCTGTTACTATCCTTCCTAATACATATCAGATTCACTCTTGTTACTATCCTTCTTAATACATATCCCATACACTCCTGTTACTATCCTTCCTAGTACATTTCACTTACACTCCAGTTACTATCCATCCTAATACATATCACTTACTTATACTCCTGTTAATATCCTTCCTAATACATATCACTTACACTTCTGTTACTATCCTTCCTAATGCATATCAGATACACTCCTGTTACTATCCATCCTAATACATATCACTTACTTATACTCCTGTTACTATCCTTCCTAATACATTTCACTTACACTCCTGTTACTCTCCATCCTAATACATATCACTTACTTATACTCCTGTTGTTATCCTTCCTAATACATTTCACTTACACTCCTGTTACTATCCTTCCTAATACATATCACTTATACTCCTGTTACTATCCTTCCTAATACATATCACTTACACTTTTGTTACTATCCTTCCTAATACATATCAGATTCACTCCTGTTACTATCCTTTTTAATACATATCCCATACACTCCTGTTACTATCCTTCCTAGTACATTTCACTTACACTCCAGTTACTATCCATCCTAATACATATCACTTACTTATACTCCTGTTACTATCCTTCCTAATACATATCACTTACACTTCTGTTACTATCCTTCCTAATACATATCAGATACACTCCTGTTACTATCCATCCTAATACATATCACTTACTTACTCTTCTGTTACTATCCTTCCTAATACATTTCACTTACACTCCTGTTACTATCCATCCTAATACATATCGCTTACTTACACTCCTGTTACTATGCATCCTAATACATATTACTATGCTCCTGTTACTATTGTTCCTAATACATATTGCTTACACTCTTCCTGTTACTATCCTACCTAATACATATCACTTACTTACACTCCTGTTACTATCCATTCTAATACGTATCACTTACTTATACTGCTGTTACTATCCATCCTAATATACATGACAGACTTACACTCCTGTTACTATCCATCCTAATACATAGCACTTACGTTCATTCCTGTTACTATCCATTCTTATGCATATCACTTACCCTCCTGTTACTATCCTTCCTAATACATATCAGATACACTCCTGTTACTATCCATCCTAATACATATCACTTACTTATACTCCTGTTACTATCCTTCCTAATACATATCACTTACACTCCTGTTACTATCCTGGCTAGTACATTTCACTTACACTCCTGTTACTGTCCATCCTAATACATATCACTTACTTATACTCCTGTTACTATCCTTCCTAATACATATCACTTACACTACTGTTACTATCCTTCCTAGTACATTTCACTTACACTCCTGTTACTATCCATCCTAATACATATCACTTATTCATACTCCTATTACTATGCTTCCTAATACATTTCACTTACACCCCTGTTACTATCCATCCTAATACATAACACTTACTTACACTCCTGTTACTATCCATCCTAATACATATCACTTACTGATACTCCTGTTACTATCCTTCCTAATACATATCACTTACACTCCTATTACTATCCTTACTAGTTTATTTCACTTACACTCCTGTTACTATCCATCCTAATTCATATCACTTACTTATACTCCTATTACTATTCTTCCTAATAAATATCACTTATACTTCTGTTACTATCCTTCCTAATACATATCAGATACACACTCCTGTTACTATCCATCCTAATACATGTCACTTACTTATACTCCTGTTACTTTCCTTCCTAATACATATCACCTACACTCCTGTTACTATCCTTCCAAGAACATTTCACTTACACTCCAGTAACTATCCATCCTAATACATATCACTTACTTATACTCCTGTTACTATCCTTCCTAGTACATATAACTTACACTTCTGTTACTATCCTTCATAATACATATCAGATACACTCCTGTTACTATCCATCCTAATACATATCACTTACTTATTCTCCTGTTACTATCCTTCCTAATGCATTTTGTTTACACTCCTGTTACTACCCTTCCTAATACATATCACTTACACTTCTGTTACTATCCTTCCTAATACATATCAGATACACTACTGTTACTATCCATCCTAATACATATCACTTACTTATACTCCTGTTACTATCCTTCCTAATACATTTCACTTACACTCCTTTTACTATCCATCCTAATACATATTGCTTACTTACACTCCTTTTACTATCCATCCTAATACTTATCACTTACTTATACTGCTGTTACTATCCATCCTGATATACATGGTTGACTTACACTCCAGTTACTATCCATCCTAATACATATCACTTACTTATACTCCTGTTACTATCCTTCCTAATACATATAACTTACACTTCTGTTACTATCATTCATAATACATATCAGACACACTTCTGTTACTATCCATCCTAATACATATCACATACCTATACTCCTGTTACTATCCTTCCTAATACATATCAGATACACTCCTGTTACTATTCATCCTAATTCATATCACTTATTTATACTCCTGTTACTATCCATCCTAATGCATTTCACTTACACTCCTGTTACTATCCATCCTAATACATGTCACTTACTTATACTCCTGTTACTATCCTTCCTAATACATATAACTTACACTTTTGTTACTATCATTCATAATACATATCAGATACACTCCTGTTGCTATCCATCCTAATACATATCACTTACCTATACTCCTGTTACTATCCTTCCTAATACATAGGTTCATAGGTTCATAGGTTCATAGGTTGGTACTAGGCTATTGGCCCTAGGGCCTATGCAAGCCTAGCCATAACAATTCCCTGGATATTTCTTCCCACAGTATTTACTTCTCCAGGCACCTGTCTAGCAGGGCGACTGACATGATCCCCAGGGTGAATTTCCTATCTCCCATCCAATCATCAAGGTTCCTTTTGAAGAGGGCCAAAGAGGCGCTCTGCTTGATATGTATGGGTGGTATATTCCAGAGTATGGGGAGTCTCTGGGTCAGGAACCTATCCCTCTAGCATGTTTTGTTCATTGTGATGACAAGGTTTACATCCCTGGAGTGTGTGGCTCTGAGGGATTGGGATTTCTTTAAGTGGAGCATGTCCAACAGCTCAGGGTTTGACATGGCCTTGTATGTTAAATAGAGATCACCTCTGAGTAGACGATATGTCACAGAGTATAGCTGGAGTTTTTTTAGACAGTCAGTATATGGCATCTGCTTTAGGCCTGTGATTCTTTTAGTGAGGTATTTCTGTGGCCTTTCAAGCTGTTGCAGATGTCTTGTGAGGTACATATTAAATGGGGCATTATACTCTATAATGGGTCTAATGAGGAATGAGTACAGTGGGACAATGACCTTTTTTCTGGATGAAAAGCCCTTAGTGATGAGGTGTGCCACATAGAAGGATTTCCTGACTGTTGTGGCAATGTGGTTATCGAAAGTGACACCACTGTCCACCTGTGTCCCTAAGCCTCTCATCACACTGTTGATGTTTAGTGTCCTGCCACCTATGTGGTAAATCATGGGTGCATGTTTTTTTCCAAAGGGGATAACTATACATTTCTTGGCATTAAGCTTGAGCCCATGGCTCTGGCACCAGGCATCTGTTTCTGTAAGGCCCTTTTGTAGAATATCCACATAATTTGTGGATTCAATAATGGCTCCCAGTTTGCAGTCATCTGCAAACTTTGTTAGCCAGAGTGTTGGCCTGTACTTCAGAGAGGTAGATGCCAAACAAGAGTGATCCCAGGACTGAACCCTGAGGTACTCCACTTGTCACTTGTCTGGAGCTGGATTTATAGTCGGCTACTTTTACTGTCTGGGTTCTGTCAGTAAGCCAGTTAGCAACCCATCGAGTGACGTAGGGATTTATGCCCAGCTTAGTAAGTTTATCTATGATTCCAGAGTGGGGGATGGTGTCAAAGGCCATGGCGAGGTCCAGCTAGGCTGTGTGGACTGCCTTGCCCTCGTCCACAGCTCTGGAAACTGGTTTGAAAAAGTCAATCAGATTCAGGAGACAAGATATAACTTACACTTCTGTTACTATCCTTCATAATACATATCGGATACACTCCTGTTACTATCCATCCTAATAGATATCACTTACTTATACTCCTGTTACTATCCTTCCTAATACATATCACTTACACTTCTGTTACTATCCTTCCTAATACATATCAGATACACTACGGTTACTATCCATCTTAATACATATCACTTACTTATACTCCTGTTACTATCCTTCCTAATACATTTCACTTACACTCCTGTTACTATCCTGGCTAGTACATTTCACTTACACTCCTGTTACTGTCCATCCTAATATGTATCACTTACTTATACTGCTGTTACTATCCATCCTAATATACATGAGTGACTTACACTCCTGTTACTATCCATCCTAATACATATCACTTACTTATACTCCTGTTACTATCCATCCTAATACATATCACTTACACTACTGTTACTATCCTACCTAGTACATTTCACTTACACTCCTGTTACTATCCATCCTAATACATATCACTTACTTATACTCCTGTTACTATCCTTCCAAATACATATCACTTACACTTCTGTTACTATCCTTCCTAATACATATCAGATTCACTCCTGTTACTATCCTTCTTAATACATATCCCATACACTCCTGTTACTATCCTTCCTAGTACATTTCACTTACACTCCAGTTACTATCCATCCTAATACATATCACTTACTTATACTCCTGTTACTATCCTTCCTAATACATATCACTTACACTTCTGTTACTATCCTTCCTAATGCATATCAGATACACTCCTGTTACTATCCATCCTAATACATATCACTTACTTATACTCCTGTTACTATCCTTCCTAATACATTTCACTTACACTCCTGTTACTCTCCATCCTAATACATATCACTTACTTATACTCCTGTTGTTATCCTTCCTAATACATTTCACTTACACTCCTGTTACTATCCTTCCTAATACATATCACTTACTTATACTCTTGTTACTATCCTTCCTAATACATATCACTTACACTTCTGTTACTATCCTTCCTAATACATATCAGATTCACTCCTGTTACTATCCTTTTTAATACATATCCCATACACTCCTGTTACTATCCTTCCTAGTACATTTCACTTACACTCCAGTTACTATCCATCCTAATACATATCACTTACTTATACTCCTGTTACTATCCTTCCTAATACATATCACTTACACTTCTGTTACTATCCTTCCTAATACATTTCACTTACACTCCTGTTACTATCCTGGCTAGTACATTTCACTTACACTCCTGTTACTGTCCATCCTAATATGTATCACTTACTTATACTGCTGTTACTATCCATCCTAATATACATGAGTGACTTACACTCCTGTTACTATCCATCCTAATACATATCACTTACTTATACTCCTGTTACTATCCATCCTAATACATATCACTTACACTACTGTTACTATCCTACCTAGTACATTTCACTTACACTCCTGTTACTATCCATCCTAATACATATCACTTACTTATACTCCTGTTACTATCCTTCCAAATACATATCACTTACACTTCTGTTACTATCCTTCCTAATACATATCAGATTCACTCCTGTTACTATCCTTCTTAATACATATCCCATACACTCCTGTTACTATCCTTCCTAGTACATTTCACTTACACTCCAGTTACTATCCATCCTAATACATATCACTTACTTATACTCCTGTTACTATCCTTCCTAATACATATCACTTTCACTCCTGTTACTATCCTTCCTAATACATATCACTTACTTATACTCCTGTTACTATCCTTCCTAATACATATCACTTACACTTCTGTTACTATCCATCCTAATACATATCACTTACTTATACTCCTGTTACTATCCTTCCTAATAAATTTCACTTACACTCCTGTTACTCTCCATCCTAATACATATCACTTACTTATACTCCTGTTGTTATCCTTCCTAATACATTTCACTTACACTCCTGTTACTATCCTTCCTAATACATATCACTTACTTATACTCCTGTTACTATCCTTCCTAATTCATATCACTTACACTTCTGTTACTATCCTTCCTAATACATATCAGATTCACTCCTGTTACTATCCTTTTTAATACATATCCCATACACTCCTGTTACTATCCTTCCTAGTACATTTCACTTACACTCCAGTTACTATCCATCCTAATACATATCACTTACTTATACTCCTGTTACTATCCTTCCTAATACATATCACTTACACTTCTGTTACTATCCTTCCTAATACATATCAGATACACTCCTGTTACTATCCATCCTAATGCATATCACTTACTTACTCTTCTGTTACTATCCTTCCTAATACATTTCACTTACACTCCTGTTACTATCCATCCTAATACATATAAACACTTACACTCCTGTTACTATGCATCCTAATACATATTACTATGCTCCTGTTACTATTGTTCCTAATACATATTGCTTACACTCTTCCTGTTACTATCCTACCTAATACATATCACTTACTTACACTCCTGTTACTATCCATTCTAATACATATCACTTACTTATACTGCTGTTACTATCCATCCTAATATACATGACAGACTTACACTCCTGTTACTATCCATCCTAATACATAGCACTTACGTTCATTCCTGTTACTATCCATTCTTATGCATATCACTTACCCTCCTGTTACTATCCTTCCTAATACATATCAGATACACTCCTGTTACTATCTATCCTAATACATATCACTTACTTACTCTCATGTTACTATACTTTCTAATACATATCACTTACATTCCTGTTACTATCCTTCCTAGTAAATTTCACTTACATTCCTGTTACTATCCATCCTAATACATATCACTTATTTATACTCCTGTTACTGTCATTCCTAATAGTAATAACTTACACTTCTGTTACTATCCTTCCTTATACATATCAGATACACTCCTGTTACTATCAATCCTAATATATATCACTTACTTATACTCCTTTCACTATCCTTCCTAATACATTTCACTTACACTCCTGTTACTATCCATCCGAATACATATCACTTACTTATACTCCTGTTACTATCCTTCCTAATGCATATCACTTACACTATTGTTACTATGCTTCCTAGTACATTTCACTTACACTCCTGTTACTATCCATCCTAATACATATCAGATACACTCCTGTTACTATCTATCCTAATACATATCACTTACTTATACTCCTGTTAGTATCCTTCCTAATACATTTCACTTACACTCCTGTTACTATCCATCTTAATACATATCACTTACTTATACTCCTGTTACTATCCTTCCTAATATATATCACTTACACTTCTGTTGCTATCCTTCCTAATACATATCACTTACACTTCAGTTACTATCCTTCCTAATACATATCAGATACACTACTGTTACTATCCATCCTAATACATATCACTTACTTATAGTCCTGTTACTATCCTTCCTATTACATTTCACTTACACTCCTGTTACTATCCTTCCTAATACATATCACTTACACTCCTGTCACTATTCATCCTAATACATATGACTTACTTATACTCCTGTTACTATCCTTCCTAATACATATCACTTACACTTCTGTTACTATCCTTCATAATACATATCAGATACACTCCTGTTACTATCCATCCTAATACATATCACTTAATTATACTCCTGTTACTATCCTTCCTAATACATTTCACTTACACTGCTGTTGCTATCCATTCTAATACATATCCCTTACTTACACTCCTGTTACTATCCACCCTAATACGTATCACTTACTTATACTGCTGTTACTTTCCATCCTAATATAAATGACTGACTTACACTCCTGTTACTATCCATCCTAATACATATCACTTACTTACATTCCTGTTACTGACCATCCTAATAAATATCACTTACACTCCTGCTACTATCCTTCCTAGTACATTTCACTTACAGTCCTGTTACTATCCATCCTAATACATATCACTTACTTATACTCCTGTTACTATCCTTCCTAATACATATCACTTACACTCCTGTTACTATCCATCCTAATACATATCACTTACTTATACTCCTGTTACTATCCTTCCTAATACATTTCACTTACACTCCTGTTACTATCCTACCTAATACATATGACATACTTACACTCCTGCTACTATCCTACCTGATACATATGACTTACTTACATTGTTATTACTATCCTACCTAGTACATATGACTTACACTCATATTACTATCCATCCTAATATACATCACTGACTTACAATCCTGTTACTATCCATCCTAATACATATCACTTACTTACATTCTTGTTACTATCCATCCTAATACATATTACTACTCTCCTGTTACCATCCTTCTTAATACATATCGCTTACACTCCTCCTATTACTATCTGACCTAATACATTTTACTTACTTTCACTCCTTTTACCATCCTACCTTATACATATGACTTACTTACACTCTTATTACTATCCTACCTAATACATATGACTTACACTCTTATTACTATCCTACCTAATACATATGACTTACTTACACTCATTACTATCCTACCTAATACATATGACTTACTTACACTCTTATTACTATCCTACCTAATACATATGACTTACTTACACTCTAATTACTATCCTACCTAATACATATGACTTACTTACACTCTTATTACTATCCTACCTAATACATATGACTTACTTACACTCTTATTACTATCCTACCTAATACATATGACTTACTTACACTCTTATTACTATCCTACCTAATACATATGACTTACTTACACTCTTATTACTATCCTACTTAATACATATGACTTACTTACACTCTTATTACTACCCTACCTAATACATATGACTTACTTACACTATTATTGCTATCCTACCTAATACATATGACTTACTACTCTTATTACTATCCTACCTAATACATATGACTTACTTACACTCTTATTACTATCCTACCTAATACATATGACTTACTTACACTCTTATTACTATCCTACCTAATACATATGACTTACTTACACTGCTGTTACTATCTTTCCTCAAACGCATCACTAACTTCCTACCCTCTAACCCACTGATTTTTTTAAGAAGATTCTACAGTCATAATCTCATCAACAGCAAGGCAAAAGGTTCTGCTGATCAACACTAAGAGTTTATATAAAAACTGCGGTCCCTGTAAGTACTCATCACCCTGGAGAATGCAGACATATCTGCAGTCACAGAATCATGGTTCAGAACTATAGAAAGCATCCTGTCTAGCAAAAGCTACACTGTCTTTTATGTATTTTGACCCCTCAGCTCAAGATAAAACAAGGGGAGGGGTGTCTCAGTGTTTATAAAGAACACATGCACTGGTAGACTGGTCCAGCAACATGCTTCTGCATTCCCAACAAACCATAGGTGTGACCCCCTATCATATCCTTGCTAGCTAAAGATCACCTCACATGAGGCTGGAAGACCACACTTCTTATCTAAACCTACTTGAATCTCTTCACATTAAGCCTAAAACTATACTTATGGGTGGCTTCAACTACCCCTCCATAAAGTGGGAGACTTATATGACTAGCAATTCACTTGTTCAGAGGTTTTTGGACTTTGTCGGTGCAAACATCCTGGAGCAACTAGTTAGCTTCCCAGCTAGAGGTACAAATATCCTAGACCTAGTACACATGAACATTGGGGGATGCTGCTCCCTCCTGTACATTAACTCCTCCCTGGTAAGATCTGACCATACAATGATCTCCTTTAGTATTAAAACTAACCTAGATCTCCCTTCAAACTCCAAACCTGTTAAGAACTTTGCTAAGGCCAATTACCTCAAACTAAGTGACAGTTTATTAAACATCCAAGTCCTTCCGAACCTAGAGGACAGTAAGGCCTACTCTGAGTTGTACACAAAAACACTGAACAACCATATTCATAGCTGCATAGAGGAAGCGGTACTGTCTGACTCAAACCTATGATTACTGGCAAAAATAAACTGCTCTGGTGGACCCCTAGCATAAATAGGCTATTCAACAAAAGGAAAAATACCCTCTCCAAAGCCAAGAAAGAACAGAAAAAACAGTGCAAAAAGACACTCACCAGTCTAAACAAAGAAGTGAGAGAGATGGTCAAATATGCCAAAGCAAAATATGAGGCAAAGATAGTTTCTCAGGTGAAAGATAACCATAAGGCTTTTTTCAATTATGAATGCAACCTCAGGGCAGAGGCTTAGCAATGCGCCGAGTTCAGCATGAATGGCAACATTTATACCCAGCCTAAAACTATAACAAACCTGTGGGTCGACAAGTTCAGTTTAAACTTCTCTCCCATCATCCCCTACCACACCCTAGGAAATGCCTGCAATCATCCCCCTACTGGTCATTATGAGAGAACAGTCCTTACTGCACTTGCTAAAGCCAAAATTACAGCCTACATGGGTCCTGCCAACATTCCAGGATGTTTCTTAAGTCACTTAAAATAAAATCTGTCAGGGCCACTAGAAACCCATTTTAACCTAAGCCTCTGGACAGGTTTTGTCCCAGAGGAATGGAGGACTGTAACAGTTGACTCTCTGCACAAGGGGGCCCATCTACTGACCCAGGGAACTACAGACCCATAAGCGTCTTATCAGCAAGGCCATGGAGAGAATTATCATGGACCTGATCAATAATGACATAGAAACTCTCCAAATACTGGACCAGACCCAGTTTGGCTTTGTCAAAAGAAGGTCTTGCCTGCTCAAGCTGGTGAACTTCTTTGAGAAAGTCATCAGGGCCATGGATAAAGGTAAAATTGTACATACCAATTATCTAGATCTGGCCAAAGCTTCGGACACAATCCCTCACTCCAGAATCATAGATACATTTATTGAGTTAAGTATAAGCCCCTACATCATCAGATAGATAGCTAGCTGGCTCACTGACAGGACACAAGTTGTCCAGATAGGTGAAGCCACTGCCAATAAGAAACCTATTACTAGTGATGTCCTACATGGCTTGTTGTTGGGATCACTCCTGTTTAGTTGAGGACCTCTGGCTTATCAAGTTCTCTGTCTGATGACTTTAAGCCGGGAGCAATCACTGAATCCCCAAACAACGTTGACATCCTACAAACAGGCCTAAGAATGAAAAATGACTGGTGCCAAAAGTATGGCCTGAGACTAAATGCTAAAAAATGTATAATCAAACCCTTTGGTAAATCAGATATCCCTGCAAATTATGATATTGTTAGTATACCCCTAAAAGGTGACTCAGTGGTGAAGGACCCAGGAACACAGAAAGACAGATAGTAGCCTAAACTTTGACCACCAGGTAGCTATGGTATGGAGGAAATCCTTCTGTGGGGCTCAACTTATAAGTAAAGGCATGTCATCAAGATCAAAGGAAGTCACAGTGCCATTGTACTCGGCCTTCATCAGGCCCATAATTGAGTAAATGCTCCCTTCTGCATGTACCTAAACAGGCACTGACACTGAATGGAGTGGCCCCAGAGGCTTTACACTAAAAAAAATTGAAGCAAAAGACAAATGTCTTAAGCAGATCAACTAAAGTCCCATCCCTTTACTTATTCTCATATCATTTATTGAGAAGTGACTTATGCCTTTTCTGATCCAGCTCTGATGAAAATGTTACATATTCCCAAGTAAACTTATACGAGCATTAAACGTGCCATGGACCTGAACCTTATTTGTGACCCTAGCAAAACTTGCTGGAGAGACAGATTCATATCCCAAAGGCTATCTTGTCTATGGAATAAACTTCCCATCTTCGTAAAACAAAAACCTGTCCCTTAGTCTCTTCAAGAGGAATTTGGATAAATGGATGGGGAATGGAAATTCACTCCCAGGATACTGTCTGTGTCCCTTATGGACAGAGGCAGTCTGTAAAATGACTAAGGTCTCCAACACCCAAAGACCCAGTACCCTGATACTACCCAATCCCATATCTTTGGAATTAAGATATCATATTGTCATATCCTGGGTATAATTGTCTAGGCTTATAAAGGCTCTTGTGCTATTATTTGTTTATTTATTGACATTTGCTTACTGGGAAAGTCTGACTTGGTAGGAGCCCATTTTCAGCAGAGGCCCAGGGAGCAAAGCTCCAAATTATTATAAGACATTTTAAGATCAATAATTATACAATCTTCAAAAATAAAACAAAAACATCTGCTGCCCTACTAGAGAAGTTCCATATCCATAAGTCTAACTCCTCATGCACTATCCACTCAAAAGGCCTGAATCTAATATGTGACATCAACAAAACCTGCTGGACAGACAGGTTTGTCTCCAAGAGACTGCCCTGTCTCTGGAATAGACTTTCCATACATGTCAAACAGAGTATCTCACTGACCCTCTTCAAGAGCAATCTTGATGAGTGGATGAGAAACCACAAATT
This sequence comes from Protopterus annectens, assembly GCF_019279795.1. Classification (NCBI taxonomy): domain Eukaryota; kingdom Metazoa; phylum Chordata; order Ceratodontiformes; family Protopteridae; genus Protopterus; species Protopterus annectens. The sequence goes on from NC_056729.1 coordinate 1,860,864,574, forward strand.
TATTCCAGGGGTCCCACCTGTGTCCCTCATTGACAGGGGCAACAGGTGCTGACTGATATTTAATTTATGGGATAAACTCTTGGCTAGACTTGTAAGGGCCCCAGGGCCATTAGCCTAGTAACCTCCTATGGTCCTATGATCCTATGCAGTTTGAATAAACATAACAAATTAGAGATAATATAAAAGCATTGGTTAAGAATTGATACAAGTATATAACAATCATTTAATATCAGAGAAAGTTTATACAGTTTGTAGAGAAATTAAAGGTAAGTTAGTTTACTACAAACATGAGCTGCAATATGAAGTTGGAGGAAAACAGACTTATGGTATATTTAGAGAGAACATTAGGGAAGAAAATGTAGATAGCAATAAGGAAGTAAGTGAAAAGGAGCGTAAGAAGGTATAAGGAATGAAAAGGTACTTATTCACCTTGAAGGATATAGTTTATCCTGGTTTTGAGCAAGAACAGAGACAGATTTTACCTAGGAAGTCTTTCAGAGTGGTTTTGAAAGATGAGAGGGGGGTATAGACCTGATGGATACAGGTAAGGAGTTCCAGGCTGTAGCAACCTTGTACGAGTACAGACAATGCCCAGCAGATTTTCTAGGTTTGTAGACAGGCAGGAGTTTTTTGGTCACTGGATTGCACTGACTGATTGGGAAAATAGTTGTGCAGAATGTTTTTTTAGTGCTGGACAAGAAGATGGATGCTGGATAATTTTATAGGTGGTAAGAAGTTGTGTATATGTTAGTTGATGTGTCAGTCCTGACCAATTTAGGCTTTTCAGTGCTATAAAGTGGTGGGTTCTGAAATGGATATGTGCTGCAAATTTAGCAGCTTGTTATAGCATTGTTCAAGTTTTAATTTTTGTGAAGCCTGGAGGTTAGAAGCCCAGTAATTAGCCTAATAATCACCTATGAACTTATGAACCTTTAATACAGAGTTCTTTTATTCTGTTACTTATTTCCTTTCCTCCACTGTCTGTTCTCTCTCCCTCTTTCTTTTTAACTGAATCTCTGTTGGACATTTCATACAAAACCATAGCACTTCCTATCTTGTTCTTTTTCCTTCTCAAAAGACTGGGTCTCTAAATACTAATCACTAAAATAATGCTTCTAAGAAGACTGTCATCCTCTTTTAAACAATAATTAATAGTTTATACTCTGTACACTATGTTCTTTCTCTCCCTGCTTCATCACCAATAGAAAAGAATCTAGACTACAACTGACTTAGACTCATAAGGTTACCTTGTAAATAATCTTTTAAATTGTGATATGCTTGTTAATAATGTCATGAAAGGAGATATTGCCAGCCCAGATATTTGGAATTTTGTAAATAATTACATGTCATTTGTGAATATCAACATAATTCATATAAGATGTTTTTGTTACAAATATATTAGAACTGTATGTCATGTGTATATCAAGCTAGGTTTGTACAGACGTGTGTTGCAAAGATATTTTATAAAGTGCTGGTGCTTAAAATGTAACCACAGTATGCCCTACTGGAAACTGACAGAAATGTACATGCACTATTGTAGCTGTATATATTAACAGTGGAAACTGGAATACAGGAGGTTAACTTCAGAAAAAATAGATGAAATTAAATGACTTTATGGCTAGGCCATAAAAAGATGTTATCTTTCAGTTTTAGTGCAGTAGGATACTCAATGTCTGTAGTAGAGAAGTTTTCTGTATTGTCTTTAAATGTGGAGGAATGTAAATTGTTTTATGACTTCAGCCATCTGCTAAAATAGATGAGAGCTATGCATTTTCACAGGTAGATGCTAAGTACTGCCAGATCCCAGCAGTGGGAGTTTTCACCTGGGATAGAGTCAGATGACAAGAAATGATGTCATTCTGCAAGCTAACACATCAGTAATATTACAGATATTAATTTAAGAAGGCTCTAAGAGAAAGAGAGAGACAGCGTTCTCTATTCTATGTTGGACTTGACAAGATCCATTTGCCACACCTCTGCCTTGCTCCGAGCAAGTAAGTCTAGGGAACAGTATAATTCTTTTAGATATAGTCAGGAATACAGCAACACTCAACACTTAGCTTAGATATTTTTCTTTCTTTATTTGAGACTGTCCTGCAATATTGATTTAAATATTTCCTGTGATTTTGAACTCTGTCACTGTAAGTATATACTGAGCATTTTCTTGATCTTTTACTATTTATAATTACATATATTTAAGCCTTTCATTGTGGTTGATCTTTGTAGAGCTATTTAAGTTCTGAGAGTACTTGCGTATTTATTTGGTGACACTGTGGGCCACTCCTAACAGCTTTGCTCTTGTTCAATTACCATTTGTATTGATAGTAACATTATAAAGTAAGACTGGACACCCTTTGCTAAGGGCCTTAAAGTAGCTGATAAGGGGTTCTGGTGGCAGTGATAACTACTGTGTACTCTGGGCAGAAGGGGGCATAGCTAGTAAACCTGTGCCAGCCTTTCCCAGGTGTGTGTGTGTGTGTGTGTGTGTGTGTGTGTGTGTGTGTGTGTGTGTGTAAAACAAATATCCAAGAGTGTGTGTGTGAGTGTCAGCTACTTGGGTAGGGACACGAAGCACTGGTTGGACAGAGAGAGTGTTGGAGGACTTGCCTTGGAATCCTGGCTAAGGACTCCAACTCTATAGTTGTGCCAGTGGGGAGTCTTACTGGGGATGTGGAAAAGGAGGGAGAAACCAGCCCTGGACTGACTGTGGTTTCTGTGTACTCTTAAGGGAAATTGCACTTGATGCAGAGAGCTGCATCTGGAAATACTGTGTGTGTACCTTGTTAACCTCCCAATGTATGTCACCCACTTTTTGCCAGTGGTAAGGATTGAGGCTCCTTGATTACTGGTCCAGTGGTGGGGCTCACAAATATATAGACACTGATTAATATTCATGTACTCTGCAAATTTTTGCATACTGCTTAAAATATCATGTATTCTGTAAATATCAGTATCCTCTCTGTAGACTGGCATTCTTTGTGTAATCTTGATATTTTTTGTAAACAAAATCTGAGTTTTTCTCCATGGACTTCCACTTAAAAGGGGCTTAATGAAACCCAGTTGGACTTTTCTGGTAAATAAAAGCATTCCAAAGACATGCATCTAGAGTGTTTCTCCCCAGGCCTCTTCTGAAAATTGGCTCTATCCAAGTCTGACTTTCCCAGTAAACAAATGTTAAATAAATAAATAAATAAATAAACAAAATACAAAATAAACCCTAGATATTTACATACCGCCCCCACCCCCATTAAGGAAACCACTGTGAATAATTTTTCCAAAGCCAACTTCATGCTTCTTAAGACAGAAGTGGCGAACTTCATGACACCCATACAGATGGACAATACCGTTACAACTGCTGAATCCTACAGAAATGCACTCTATAAGCACTTACACGAATGCATGGATCGTGCTATCCCAAACAGAACCAAGATGCTATCCTCCAAAAAAAGGAAGCCAATATAGTGGTCCCCTGCCATAAATAAACTCTACAACAGAAGGAAGAAACTGTTGCAAAAGAGAGTAAAATCCCATGAGTGGAGGAGCTCCCTGGTCAGCCTCAGTAAAAAGCTGAGATCCCTTATAAGATCCTCCAAAGCTAGCTAGGAAAACAAAATCACCACTGATTCTAAGGACAACCACAAAGCATTATATAGCTATGTCAAGAATCTCAATGGCAACACCCAGATCTGCTCTGAGTTACAGCACAACGGCACAAAAATGACAGAACCAACTGATATTGCCAACATCCTGGCAGATAGGCTCAGTGCTAACTTTACCCCCCTCTCACCCCCGAAAGGGCCTGTATCTATACAGGAAGAATGCAGAGTCCCTGTAATAACAACTACACAGGTAAAAGCTGTACTCTCTAAAGACAAAAACACAGCATCCATGGGACTGGACAACATCCCAGGTTGCGTTTTACACGAACTCCAGAACGAACTGGCTCCCCACCTAAGCACCATGTTCTGTCATAGCCTCATATCAGGCTTTGTGCCCACTGAATGGCACACAGCAACAGTTATCCCACTCCACAAAGGGGGAGCCACCACTGATTCTGGAAACTATCGCCCTATTAGCCTGCAAGGCCATGGAATGTATCATCATGGAATTCATAAACAAAGACATTGGTAACCTCCAGACTCTGGACCCCACCCAGTTCGGGTTTGTGAAAGGCAGATCATGCCTCCAGAAACTGATCGACTTCTTTGAGGCAGTCGTCAAAGCTGTAGACAAGGGTTAGGTGGTTCACACAGCCTATCTTGACCTCGCCTTGGCTTTTGACACCATCCCCCATTCTGGAATTATAGCTAAACTCACTAAACTAGGTATAAATCCCTATGTCACAAGATGGGTTGCCAACTGGCTCACTGACAGAACCCACACTGTAAAAGTTGCAGACTCCAAATCTGACTTCAAACCAGTGACAAGTGGAATACCACAGGGTACAGTCCTGGGACCTCTCCTGTTTGGTATCTACTTCTCTGAAGTACAGGCTAACACAGAAGGCCTCTAGCTAACGAAGTTTGCAGATGACTGCCAACTAGGAGCTATAGTGGAGTCCCCAAATGATGTGGACATCCTACAGAACTACCTCACTGAGACAGATGCCTAGTGTCAGAGCCATGGCCTCAAGCTCAATGCTAAAAAGTGCATTGTTATCCCCCTTTGGTAAAAACTCTATACCCATGAACTACCACATAGGCTGCAGTCTGCTTAATGCCGAATGTGTGATAAGAGACCTTGGGACCCAGGTGGGTAGTCTCTCCTTTGATAATTACATTCCCACAGTAGTCAGGAAATCCTTCTATATGGCACACCTCATCACAAAAGGGTTCTCATCTAGGAAAAAAGAGGTAATTGTTCCCCTCTACTCAACACTCATTAGACCCATTATAGAGTACAATGCCCCTTTTGGAATGTACCTCACAAGACATCTGCAGCAGCTGGAAAGACCACAGACGTACCTCACAAAGAGGATTACTGGCCTCAAACAGATACCCTACACTGACCGTCTCAAAAATCTCCAGCTTTACTCAGTAGCATATCGCCTACTTCAAGGTGATCTCTGCCTAACATATAAAGCTATGTCAAACCCAGAGCTGTTGGACATGCTACACCTAAAGAAATCCCAAACCATCTAAGCTACAAGCTCTAGGGACCTAAACCTTGTCACCACAATAAACAAGACATGCTGGTGGGATAGATTCCTGTCCCAGAGACTTCCCATACTCTGGAACAAGCTACCCTTCTATGTCAAGCAAAGTTCCTCATTAGCACTCTTCAACACAAATCTTGATGAGTGGATGGGAAATAGGAAATACACCCCGGGGATCACTTCTGTGGCTCTGCTTGACAGGGGCACAGGAAATTAGCTTTCTTGGGTGGCATAAGCCAGGGAACCTTGTTGGCTAGGTTTACATAGGCCCTTGGGCCAATAGCCTCATACCTACCTATGAACCTACGGACTGTGCAGATGAGTAAGGCTAGGAGCTGCTTCCTGTAGTACAAGGTTTGATTCTTTCAGCCTTTGTCTTTGGTGTAACTCTGACCAAGTTACTTCAGAAGACAGTACTCTTACGTTGCTCCTGAAAATGGAAACTTGCATCCAGTCAGCTGTCCCAGCTATTAGCAAATGTGTTATAATATATTTGCCTTTTGGATTCTTTCACCGTTCACATAACTATTAATTAGTGCTTCACTATAAGCTATTTGACTATGAATCCCAGTAGGTCTTTTGTAGTTTAATGGGTTGCCAGATGCATTTTTAATGTATGGGAGTTTAAAGGGAAGAGGAGTTTACCACTGGTCATACTGGGTCTGTTTTCAGTTTTAAAGTATTTCCTTTCTTTAGCAAATGGCTGTGAGTATTTTTTTCTGTATAATTTGAAATAAGTTTTAATTAAAGCCAAGTGTCTGATCAGTGGAAAACAGGTACAATGTATTTGAATTTGTGTTATGAGATTCTTTTTCTCATTTTATTGAGGCATTTGTGCCTGTCTCCAGCTTTGTTGTATTATCCACCACTTGATTTGTTATACACTAGCGTCATTATCCTTGAGCACAATAAATGAGTTTTTCTCAGTGATGTATGCTTCCAGGATATGGAAAATAGGTAAATACATTATTAGGCTGAGGGATTTATCATTTTTCATAGGGAAATGTAGCGGAATGGTCATTGATGTTTAACAATGGATTTTGGGTGAACTGTTACAATGCATTCTGTAATTTTATTTTTCAGAGCCCAACCAGTTAGCATCCCTATTGTACCTCAGGTAAAAAAAAAAGAAACATAGTTGCCATTGATTATGGTGTGTGTGTGTGTGTGTGTGTGTGTGTGTGTGTGTGTGTGTGTGCGTGTGTCTGTGTATGTCTGTGTCTTTGTGTGTGTGTGTATGTCAGTCTGTTGCCATGCCTCCGCATCTGTTTTTTATATGTATGCATGCATGTATGTATTTGTCTGTGTGTGTGTGTGTGTGTGTGTGTGTGTGTGTGTGTGTGTGTGTGTGTGTGTATGTGTGTGTGTGTCTGTGTGTGTCAGAGCCCAACCAGTTAGCACCCCTATTGTGCCTCAGGTAAAAAAAAAGAAACATGTAGTTGCCATTTATTGGTGTGTGTGTGTGTGTGTGTGTGTGTGTGTGTGTGTGTGTGTGTGTCTGTTTCCATGCCTCCATATCTGTTTTTATATGTATGTATGTATGTATGTATTTGTCTGTGTGTGTGTGTGTGTGTGTGTGTGTGTGTGTGTGTGTGTGTGTGTGTGTGTATGTCTGGGTGGGTGCACGTGTGGAAATTTTTAAATACTTACATATTTTGGATGTAAAACACTTCTTGCATCAGCTATTATATATGAACTCTGAAAATTAGATGCTGAAACAATTTTACACCAAAAAAATTAACACAAACACACACACACACGCATACATCTATATCTATATCTATAGCTGTGTCTATATCTATATGTGTAGGGTTGCAGTTGACAAATGTGAACACACACACCAACAATCCCTTTTTGTTGCTGTAAAAACAGTGAGCACTCATGTGAGCAAATGTTCTTTTTAATGGAGTTTCTGCCAGCAGCCTTTTGCATGGGGATTCTGTTTCAGTGGGGTGTGGGAATTTGCCCTAACCTCACTGCTGTGTGATCTCAGAGTAAGTACAAATAATTAACAGGGTGTGTGGGGGTTCCCCTAAAAACTAATTTTACTTTTTTATATTTTCAATCACTTACAATTCACTTTACATTGATTATTTTTGAACATTCCCTATTTGATGGAGCACTTATCTCTCTCTCACTATATGCATATATACTGTCCATAACAAGTAGAAAGTAATTAAGAAGACAGACGACATTTTATAAGTACAATTATCCAGAGTGGCCATTACATGAACATAATAAGTGGTGGGGAGACCCAAGCTCACAACACTGCTATTTGGGGCATCATTTCCATTTAACATCCATCCTGGTGGATATTATTGTGTCTATACATCAATAATAGTCTTTTATATGTCTTCCACTACTATGATAGTGAACAGAATAGCATTCTATAATTATGTTTCAAATATGTAAACTACTTTCATTATTTGCAAGAATTGTAAATTATTCCTGGGAGTCCATTTGTTTTCCAATACTTTAAATTCTCAACTGATCTTGACTGGTCCGTAGTTTTGTATTGATTTTTCCTGGCTGCGTATGTATTATTTATATTTGGTTGCTGTAGAAACCAGTCTCATTTTAATGGAGCTAAAACTGAGGATGTTACATTAATCCAGCTTAAAATGTTACATTTAAGCAGATTGTGATTGGTGGATACAGAGGACAGATATGCCATGATTCCTAATGACTGAAAAGGGAATGCTGAAGGCTGTACTATAACAAATACCATCAGTAATTCAGTAGTTATACTTTTATTTTCATTTCTCAGATGCAGATTAACTGTTCCTTGTTATTAAAGTATAGATATTCACAGCACACAAACAACTATTTCATGACAGTGTGCCTTGCTTCCTTAATGTCTATAAAACTTCATCAGATATTTCTACTTTTGCTAGCAGTTGGCCAGTGATGATACAGAGTGTAAATCAATGAAAGTAAACTATTAGTAAAAGCAAGACAGAGATAACACTGTACAGGAATGATCTGGTGACGCAGCAGTTCTGCTATCTTTGTTCAAACGGTACTTACGTATTATCGCAACCAGATTTTCGCAGTTGCGAAAACCATATAACGATCTTGAAATACTATCATTAATGTTGGAGAAATGTAGTCTAATGTGTGTCCTTGCACCACAACATTGTCTTTTCTGTAGTGATGCCAATAAAATTTAAAAAACATACTGTTCGTCTTTCTTTCCACACTTCAATGGTAGCATTACTCTTCTTTCAAGTCCGCCTGCTGGGCGGTTCTTTCTCGGAGCAACACATGTTGTGAGAAAATTGTAATATGCAATTATTTCAACATTTCTGAATTATTCCCGAAAGTAATGACTGCAGTTCAGGGCATTCAATGACATTATATGTATAAGTAATGTTTTTCGGTTTTTATTCTGTATCAGTCAGATGACAACTCCCTTCTTGATACTTCTGAAGCACTGCTGTAATTCCGTCCTCTGCTTTTCTCACTCTGTAGGATCACTTTTTCAAAGTCCTGTTTTACTGAAATACCCAACAGACTGGCTACCTATTGTCCTCTGCATTTCAAAACCTTTATACTAGCTGATGTCAGTTACACTACAGATTATCTCCACCTTCATTTTACAAAGGCAACAGTCAAAATGACCGCAAAGTTACTGACACCCTTCCAATTCGGGGCAATTAAGTAAACACCAAAATGACTGAAAGACAGTAATAAAACATGTAAGGGGTTTACCACGGAAAGACATTGGGCAGGATTCATGAAGCCTCCGTGTAAGAGTTATAACTCTTACACGGAGGCTGCAGTTAAACGGAGTGATGTCAGCATGCTTTGCATATTCATGAGAGCATGTTGAATCACACCTAAGGCTAACACGGTCCGTGTAAGACAGTAGGGGGCATGTCCATAGGCCGAGCCCTGTAAGCGGACACGCCCCCAGAAGAGTAAAAGTGCCCAAAGTAAACACCCACGACAGAGTCCACGGAAATGTGAATAAACACAACACAACACATGCCCCACAGACTATGAACAGAAAATATATAAATAAACATGTTATATATTTTTTTTAAATTGTAAAAATGTTTAACTGTGAGTGCGCTTGTTTGCTGGCGTGCCGTAAGCGCAGCTACAGTTAGCAGTCAGTGGGAAAGCATATAAAAACTAAATATGCAAAGTAAGCCAAGAAGCAATAGCGTAGCAGTACAGATGTTGGCTGAAGAGCAGGCATTCATGGTTCGAGCCCCCACAACACCAATTTTTATTTTTAGCAAAATAAGCTCGAAACAAGTCCGTGACAAATATGTACACATAAAACCACATTTTATGTAAAATGTAATGAAATAGCCCATTTATATTGAAGAAATGTGAGGTAACAAAAGAATAAAAAATGCCAGATGTGCCCATAGCTGAGCTACAGTTTAAGAGGGTGATTGCATCTGCCCGTACGTGAGCAGTGGTTTAACTGGTGCAAAATGAGTGCCCGTAGCTGAGCAGTGGTTTAACACACTGAATCTAAGTGCCCCTAGCTGAGCTGAGCGTAATATGCGTGCCGATAGCCAAATGAGGCTTAAACCAGCGTACCCCATTTGCGCGGAGCTGCGCACCATGCAAACAAGCTAACCGATGGGCAACGTTGAGCAAGCCGTATCAAAACTGCCTTTACACAGACACACCCCTCAGCATGTCTAGACAGTCATGAAAAATAAAAAGTAGTGGTCAGGTTTGAACACAGGATACTATACACCATAGTCAAGGTACCAAACCACTAAGCCATGACAGTAGTACCTATACATGCAATAATAGCTAATATATAGGAATGACTACAAACTGGAGCATGACAATGCAGGTTTACTGAAGTTGATACAATTCCAAAATGGCCAATCACAGATATGTGTGGGAAAAATGGACTATATAAGCCCCATAGGTGGGAATACACAGCATAAACGATTGTAGAACTGAACTGCAGGCAGAATGACAGGAGTAGGAGAGGGTAGTTGCTTTTGAGCACAGAGGTGGGGTGTTGAGGAGTCCAGGTACATGGTCTGGCTCCTAGTCCACAATCATGAGGCCCAACTCATGCAGGGCCAGGTCCTCTGGGGAGCATACAGAGCTGAGGCGTGGGACCGGTTGGCTCATGATCTCACCAGTGCCACAGGGATTCCAAGGACTGGTGAGCAGGTCCGTCACCACCATGCGGACCTGAAGAGATGCAAGCAGGACCAACTGAACCTTTGGATCCAGGAGGCCCGGCAAATGCCCAGCGCCCCACTACTGAGTAAGTTACATTTAATTATGTATGTAAGAAATTAAACTAACTGATATTATGGAGATGTGTATTCCAATATTACTTCATTTATATTACAGCTGCAGGTGTCCGTTCTGCGAACCGCAGAGCCTATGGCGATAGGCTGGTGCGGTTGCACCACCAGGCAGGTCAGTAATCCACTACTAACTGTAAAGAAATATAAAAGTATGACAGTCAGCAAAAGAGTGCAGTGTAGTCACTAAGGAATAAAATGTGCAAGTAACAGTGTGAAAGTTTCTGCAAGTATTGCTTGATTACAAAAGTGTGTTTCAGCCTGTAAGCCCAACAGAAAAATGAAAATGTCTGACATAAATTCTGAAATAAAAATGCCCCACCTGTAAGAAAATAGTACACAACCTGCAGCAGGCTGAAAAGTATAGCTGCAGAAGATGATGAAATCACATGTGTGAAATATATCCCTGTTGAAATACTGAAACATGACAGAAGTGAGACTGCTGGAAAGGATTGTAATAACTACAGGTAAAACATGTCAATAAAGTCTAGAAGTAAGTACCATCCTGAATAGTAAAATGAAAACAAGTGAGGGAGTGTGAGAAAGTGTCATGAATCCAGCAATACAGTAGTAATAACCCCTGAATAAAGTATACTGCAGTCAAGACAGAATGAAATGCATGTGAGAATCCAAACCAAACAGCAAAATCTGTTCAAAGTGTTGCTGCATCTGGAATGTGTATCCCAAAATCTGGATTTGTTGCTCTCAGTCTGCAATATGCAGATAGTATGATTGTCTGATATACCAAACATCCACACTTGTCCACAGCTAAATAAAGCAAATGTAGCAGGATGATGTAGCTGAACAAAGCTAGATATGAAATGTGTATGAAGAACAATAAAATGTATATTGATGTTGCAATAACAGTCCTATCACCAAGTTGAAATAGTTATCATATAGGAAACTGTAGTTAGAACAGTAGTGTGTACATATCTGTAGCTATTAGAACTGTACAGCATATGTATTGGTATTTGAAGGTGTTAATATTATTTTCTTCACCCCACCCTATAACCACATATAACCCATTCCATGTGAAAATGGTATGTGCAATCACAATTAACACCCCTGGATGTTTGTCCTGTTGGGCCATATATATTTGCATGTCCGTTGATGCATCTGCCCTGTTCATACATCCACACCTGATGGCCTGTTGCCATCAATTAACCCTGCATGTTGTTGGACTGTGTATTTATGTTCAAATTATGCATGTGTTATGCACGCTGTTCAATGGTGTGAATATCTGGGTGTTTGGTTAATGGGAATACTAATGCATGCTGTTACAAATAATTGTGAATGGTATTATATGTCACTAACCCAAACTGTCATGACATAATGCAAAACATAGGACAGGGAAGGCGGGTTCCAGTGGACCCACCTCTCCCACCTCAGCTGGCGAGTGCACCTGGCACTAGTGCCGAGTCTGGACCCTCCTCCGGTGGCCCTGTGCCACCTGTGGGTGGAAGCTGCAGGGATGGGGCTCACCCCCTCTGCAAGTGTGGCCGGAGGAGAACCACCACTCACCCTCCGTAGCATCCGGACTGTGGTGCATAGGGAGATTCGGGACTCTGTTCTCAAGCCCCTACACCAGCTTGAGGCATGGGTGGCACAACTTACGGGCATGCCTGTTGCCCGGCCTACACAGCCCCCCAGCACAGCCCCGTCCTGGGCAGTGAAGGAACAGTGGCAACTGCCTATGGGTGGGGATATCAGTTCCACTGTTGCCATCTGTGGGCTCATGGGCTCTGGATATCCAAACCTCCGTCCCCGTCAATTGTGTAACCCCCCCCACATGTGTCATACACCGCCCCTGTATGCGTCTTGTTTGTCTTGTCTGTTTACCTATCCAACCTACCTCCCCAGCTGTACCGACTTCCTTCACCTGACATACCACTCTCACCTGAAAAAAAAAAAGGGCACTCTGTACCCACAAAAAAATTACGCCCCATACATAGCTGCCCATTCCGCACATATGTCTATCAGACATGGAAACTATCAATTACAATTGGCTGTACAACAAGTATTACTGTTGTTCTTACACCTCTCTCAGGGGTGGAAGGTATCAAATGTCACACCAAATTACAAACATATGCACAGCTGTTGCTGATGAAGGAATGGGCAGTTATGGGCCTTACCTATATCCCTCCTGCAAAACCCAAGCTTGTTTCCCTACTGTCTTACCCTTTTTGTGACCCCTTTTTCACCACTTTCCTGTCTCACCATTTTCATTTCTTTCAAAGAAAATAGCGTGGGTGTGTGCAAGAGTAAGCACGTTTAAGCGGTTGTAAGCGGATGTGCGCTTGTGTGTGCGGAGCTAAATGCCAGTGCGCATGTGTGAGCTCCCCGCAAACCAGCGCTAACCTGGTTACAACTGCTTAAAAGTGCCTTAGTCACTTTGATTGACAGGTCTTGTAGTCAGTTCAGAAGCAAAAAAAAATCACACTGGCAGTCCTGAACCCAGGACCTTGGAAACAGTAGTCTGCATGACTCACCACTAAGCCATGACTCTTATACAAGAACATTGTGCTAAAATAAATATATCATGTAATAGTAGGAATGAATGTAAAGGGAATATAGATGTGTAGTACACAAAGCATGTCATTTAGAATTACTATCAAAACTAGTGGATTTCCATAATAGTAGTGTGTGAACAGAAACAGCCATGCTAGTTGGTAGCTAGTAGGTAATAATGTCACTATAGCACCTTGCAAGCCACACACATACTCACAGCAGGATAATCACTGCCCATACCCCACAACCTCTTACAGGAACACATCTGGACCAAGTAATAAAATATGTGGAGCAAAGGCCCAAATCCAGGGACACATTACAAATAATGTTACAACAAATGCAGACAGTTCAGAGAGTAACAGGGTCTGCATTTTGTGGGATGTTTGGAAGGGTATGAAGTCTGAAACTTGAATGTTTGTCACTATATTCTGACTTGAGCCCAGAGTGATTTGCCAGAAAAAGCTGTGCATGAGATATTGACCAAAATATGAGGCAGAAATGTGGACAATCTGCAAATATTTGTACACGAGAGGTCTGACACCACCATATTTGAATAGTTAAGAGCCTAGACATAGCAACAGTGAATGACTTACAGGGATACCCCACAGACTCCATGTGAAATGTACAAACAGTAGGCAGAAAGGTGTAACAACACATGCAATGGTAACTATGGAGTCCTGAAAATATTCACCACTTGCATGGCAGAATAAGTGTAGTAATACATATGCTCATGCTAACCCACAGTCACAACTGCAGCATACCAGACAATTTAATGGGTGTACCCCACTGATATGTACCATTCCATGAGGCAGATAACAGATGAACCTGAAAGTCTCTGGGGCCTGCTCAGCAGCATACTCAAATACCCTAATAGATGTCAAGGCCCACACCATGGCCAGACCACACTGCATGCTGTAACACCCTAGCAGATATAGCAAGCATTCCAAGGTGTGAATGTACATGGAAAATAGGAAAGCTACAGCAGCACACTACAGTCAGGACACCTAGCAGGCATACAAGTAGTGACTGTAAAGGGCAAATATTGAAGCCTTAGCAACAAAGTGCAAGCAAAAGTGAAAGGAAAGCACACACACACACATTAACAGTAGTAGTAGTTGTAGGTGTCAGTGTACATACACAGTTAGTACAGGAAACTGGAGAAATGAATGGAGGAATGTTAATCTACAACACAGCTGGAAATATGAGAGAGATACCAACCTTTACACTCACAGAACATTGTCCACAGCATAACAGCATGATCCCTGCCCTTAAAATCTGAAAGAGCTACGCCTATCTCACATACCTTTTTATAGCACTGTTCTGAAATCACAGTGAGAACTGCAATCAGTACACAACTGGCTGCATGCAATTAGCAAATGCTGGCTAACAATTGGTGCAGAGGCCATCACATGGGCATATGCAGATACCTACAAAAGTATGCTGTACTCCCAGTCCACACATGCAATACTTTCATTGCACCCTGAGGAGGACGTGAGAGACAGACAGACAGACAGACAGACAGACAGACAGAGAGAGAGAGAGACAGAGACAGAGAAAATTGAAATTAAGCAGACACAAACAAATTGTTCAGCAACAGCCACCTGAAAGCTGACAACTGGGAAGTGGAGCAGCAGGACAGAAAACCAGATGGCAACACAAGCAGCTGTGACAAACACAGGTAATGTAAAGTAATACTATAAAGGTCTACATACTGTGAACCCTCCATATGTGTCATTGGTCTGTATCCATATGTATATGAAGATGTGTAAAGGGCAGGGGACATACAGCAACTATCAGTGAAGGCTGTACATACATTTATATGTGAGAGCATCTATGTGCACATATCAATGTAGGTTGACTGTAGGTTATAGTGCAATGTACAAAGTAGGTTTCACAGTTATGTATGTTTAGCAGTATGTTAGTGTGTGTATACAGTATGGTAGACAAACATGTTGATATACCTGTCTATCATATGGATACGTATGTATGTCAACATATGTATGTATATATATATATATATATATATATATATATATATATATATATATATATATGATATGCATATATGTATACATACATAGAGAGAGATGTAGGAATACATAGACAGATGTAGATAGATAGAATATGTACAAACATATATATGTAATGCACACATACAGATTTAGATATATGTAGATACATATACATAGACAGACTGATCTGACTATCTACAGGTATGACTGTATATGACGACCTCAACACACCCTGTCCCACCCCCTCTGTCACTCTCACCCCCTCTGTGTCCCCCCTCTCCACATCTATAGCAATATATGTACATCAATATATATATGTGTATATGTATACAGACATATATATATATATATATATATATATATATATATATATATATATATATATATATATACATATAGATATATCTATATACATATATATATATAGAGAGAGAGAGAGATGTATATAAATTCTGAGTGAGGCACATGTGTACAGATGTATTGCAACAGGTGCCTGGTGTCAAAGGCATGGAGTGAACACCAGTGTCAAAACTGGAGTACCATACCACATTTCAAATCACCTACACCAGTAACCACCAGATATGTGATTGGCTGCCCACCACTGCATGTGTCAGGGGTGAACAGGGTCATAAATGTGTACAATAGTGGCCCCAATGATATTCACAGTGGCACACTATTCCTGGAATACCTGCACATGGTATGTGTCAGCAGACATGGTGTGTCAGCTATGGACATGTAGGTCAGTGTACCCCTCCACACCACATAATGGATGCTATGGAATGGACCTCACATGACAGCTACAGATATGGAGAAGGACACAGTGACATGTACAACACTGTGACAATGTACTCAAACACATTACCAATGCACAGTGACTGATAACACCACAGAGTACACATATACTACCCACATAGAGGTTACCACTCCCGGATTTACATACGTAAGTCACACCCATGACAGATGTCCAACAACCATAATAACACCTCACACCATCCACAACCTAAATGACTGCTGTGTGTCATCCATGCCACTGCAATAGAGAGCACATGTGGAGGTAAAAGTTCCTACCCACAGATAAGACATACCCTGCAATAAACCACACAGTGTTAAGAAGCAAGACTCCCCATGAGTACATGTCACACATACCCCTGCTGAATGTTAGTCAGATAGGTAATATGCCATATGAGTCACCCTGTGTAACTGTGTGACAGTAGCAGGTACCATCACACCACATGTGTCACAATGGTCAGGGTAGCAGAACAGTATGCTGCTGTAGTCCCAGGGGCAATAGCATATTGTATAGTATTGTATTGTAATGTAATGTATTGTGTTGTATTGTATTGGTATGTTGAGGTGCCTCCTTCGTGGAGTGGAACCACTGCTGCTGTGAGCCAGTGTACAGGTACATATCCTGTAGTCAGGCTAGTGTTACATAGCACTTCTCTAAGTGTGTTTAGCTCCTGTCAGAGTTTATGTAGCATGCAACTGGGGATACCATCAGGTCCCATTCATGTTGTGTATTCTGCTTTCCTGAGGGCGGCTCTCACCTGGACATCTGTGATGACAGGGAGGTTACAGTCAGCTGGAATAACTATGTCTTATTTTGGGGGAGAGGGCAGGGTGACACCTGCACTGAACCTGTCTGCCACAATGTTGTCAATATCTGTGGTGTCAGTGAAATATTTGTTGTTGTGTACTAACTATGGGCATAGAGGATGGATTCTGACCAGGTTGCTAACATAACTGAAGAAGGCCTTCTGGTTATCTGTAGTGTCCCTCTTGATTTCCCTCTCAAAGTTGCCCATGGATGTTTGTATGATGGAAAATAGATCCTTACTAGTGCTGCTCAGACATGCCCTCCCTTTATGGAATTATGCTCTGTCTTGCAGTAGCTTCCATCTTCTGTAATACAATCTGTCTATGGCTGGGGTCCACCAGACAGGATGCTGTTCCTTTGTGGAGAGGGTCTTGGTCATATATGAGATTGCATGATCCATACATTCTCGGAGATGTCTGTAGAAAGCAATTGTGTAGGGGTCAGCATTGTGGGTTGTATCTGCCACTGGCCCAGTGGGCTGAAAGGATACCATGTCACTGTTACAAAGTGTAAAGTTTGCATCTGTAATGTTATTCACTATAGTCGTTTATGCTGGTGGCGGAGGTGGGATATGTATATCGAGGGCAATTAGTGTGTGGTCAGCTCACAGTAGTTGATGATGTAGGCCATACAGTACCTAGATACAAACCCCCAGAGTGAGGAGGTGCTCTTGACCTGAATCAGTGTTCTGACTGCTGGGGTTTGGTAGTATGTCGTATGGAGTGTGCCAGCTACTGCTGCACAGTTGCTGGCTGAGCACTGATACCTGGCCATTTACATGTGTATCCACCAATAGACAGACAGATGCTATATATGTGAGATATGTTGTATCATAACAGTCGAGTAGCATGTGTAGTATGTGTGCCAAATTCTGCTGACATATATTGCTGATATCAGGTTATTTTCTTTTTCAGGTACATGGCTCACCCATGGAATCCCACTTACTCCACAGCTGAGGATGAGGAGATGCACCAAAGCCTGGTGCAGGATTATGCAATACTCTTTTCCCACACCAGCCAGAATCAGCAGGAGAGGGCTGCACTGTGGCAAGACCTGGTCTGTCGGGTAAATGACATAGGCATGCATAATAGGACATATGAGCAAGTACGACATCACTGCAGTGATTTAATCAGAAATGTCCGTCAGCGTGCATTGGATATTCACAGGCAACAGGTCCCCACAGGTGGTGGGGTGGCTACACATCCCCCACTCACCTGACTGGAGGGACTACTCATGAGTGTAGTTGCTCCAGTCTGCCAGCAACAACAACAGCAGCAGACATGCATTATGATGGAGGCTGGAGCCACGCAGCAGCAAGACAGTGAACGTGCAGGTAATATGCCATATGTATAGTTGACTGTTGTGTACACTGGTAGTTAATGCATGTGTGAGGTATGTCCTTGGTTTGTAGCTGTCACCAGAGTATTTAATGTGCAAGTGTGATATCCTCAATATTAGCAGCTGACCTGTGAAAGGCGACTGTTGTACTACTGACCTGTATCATACTCAGTAACAATGGCACAGTTGTGCCCACTGACATTAGTTTCTTCATGTCTGCAGGTCCCTCCGGTGTAACAGCAATGCAGCCTATTCATGCTGGTGAGTGTGTATTAACAATTCCTGTAATAGTCTTGATAGTAATAGTAATATTCGGCTCACTTAGTAGTGCTCTTTGTATGCATGTAGGTGTGTCTGTGTCTGTGTGTTGATATCACGCATACTGAGTACTGTACAATTGTGTGAAACTGTGTGCATGTGTGCACCTGTGCATGTGTGCACTTGTGCATGTGTGCATGTGTGCATGTGCGCATGTGTGCATGTGTGCATGTGTGCACCTGTGCATGTGTGCATGTGTGCATGTGTGCACCTGTGCATGTGCGCATGTGTGCATGTGTGCACCTGTGCATGTGTGCACCTGTGCATGTGTGCATGTGTGCACCTGTGCATGTGCACATGTGTGCATGTGTGCATGTGTGCACCTGTGCATGTGTGCATGTGCGCATGTGTGCACCTGTGCATGTGCATGTGTGCACCTGTGCATGCGCATGCATGTGTGCACCTGTGCATGTGTGCATGTGTGCATGTGCGCACCTGTGCATGTGTGCATGTGCACATGTGTGCATGTGTGCATGTGTGCATGTGCACATGTGTGCATGTGTGCATGTGTGCATCACTGGTAATGTGTAGATATTGTAAACTGTGTTTCCTGTTTCCCTCCCACAGGCTCTGGTGCTGCTCTGGTGTCATGTAGCAGGGAACCTGAATCAGGTGCCATGGGTACTGATAATGATGACATCTGTGTAATGGCACAGGAAGGTATGCCAGGGTCCGCCATTGGTCAGCCAATTGACAGTACACAGCTGTCAACCCCATCAATGTGCACAGTTATCCTGCCAATACACCCTTTGTCACCAATGTCCCTAGGTGATGGACAGCATACAGTGGGCATTGACCAGGGTAATGTGGTATCTGTGGCACATGCCTCCCCACACAGCAGCCATGGGCATGGCCCAGAGATGGTACCACACAGACAGATGTCCAGGGGTTCTTGTGGGAGTATCCATGGGCGTACTGCCCCTGTCAGATGTGCCCACAGAGGTCTTACAACCTCAGCTATGTTTTGGGCTGTCATGCAGGCACAGTCACTTATGGAATGGTACACCAGACAGGGTCTGAGGGAGCTGACAGCATGTCGCACAGCCATGACTGACAGTATGCGTGACATTGCGGCTGCCATCCGTGATTTCACCAATGTCATAGACAGACGTTGTGGGGACATATTAGACCGGTTCCACAACTACATGTCCATGAGCCAGGGCGATGGTGGGCGGTTGAGGCGTCGACATGGCCGTATGCCAGCAACAGCAGCAGCTGGCAGTTGTCACAGACAACAACAGGGTTGCGTCTGCCCCCGTAATGCCAGCAGCAGCCCCAGCAATGCTGGGTCTGTGCTGTCAGACTGCCTTAGGAGACCACGTGCACGTGGCTCTGGCCAGGCCCGACAGGGATCTGTGTCCAGTCAACGAACACCTGCTTTTGATGACAGTACCCAGTCTGGGTTGGTACCGGATACGGTCCGTAGCACCCCTGCAAGGCACAGGTACCGTGTCCGTGGCCAGAGACACTGATCTGTATGACCTGGCAGGTACAGTCTGTGGCTGTCCACAAACACCAGTATATGGCAGCCATGAGGTGGAACTGTGTGCATCCATACACACATGCAAATTGACAACACCTAGGGCTACTGCGCATGCACACACTGCATCAACATTGCCCCACCTTCTACTGCTGTCCCTCACCAACACACATACACATACATGTCAATCGGTGGTATCGGTGGCTGACTCAGGCATACCAAGTTCACACCCTGTGCATATGATGAAACTGTGCCACCTCCTGCAATCTGTAACAACTGTGCAGGTACAGGTTAACATGTTGCTGATGCACAGGGTGACCACATAGATGTGTAGTAATAGTATCATGTTGTTAACAGTACTGTGTGCTGAATTAATTGTGGGTATATCACAGCATGCCTGATGCAGTAAGGGTATGATTGTCATGTACTGTTGTCTACACCCATGGTAAGTACCATAGTGTATCATCTGCACATGTTGGCATACTGGTGGTAATGATGTCAACAGAAGGCTACATACATAGGTAGCACAGGGGATAAGGTAATGAATGTAGTACGCAATGATGGACATGTAAACTGCAAGTGGCATGTTGCCCACACTGGACTCTGCAATGCGGATGTTTGAGGATGTTGATATGTGTGCAGTACTACACGACTGGTACAGGACACACAGGAGCACCCTAGCACTGCAAGCTCACATCTCATACCATGCTAGACAGCCCCAACACACAAAACTAACTGTCACAGGAGGGAGAGTCCCCATATATGTCAGGGATACTGTGGTGGCAGGCCAGGTAGCATACATCCTACTAAGTATGGAACCACTGAGTGAAGGCTCAGTGTCTGTTATTTGACATGTGTATTACTGCAGGTATGAGCACATGGGTTTCCATCCAGTTATTGTACATCCTGACAGTACATGGTCTGTACACTTGTGTGCACTGAGACTGGACCCTAGCCATCTAACCCGTGTATTTCCATGTACATGTGCATAGTGCCTGAATATTTGCAGTGTTACCTACTGGAAGTGGTACAGCTTGTTTGTTGTACAATGGACTACATGCAGCCCTGTTTACTGTAGCTTTGTTTGCATGCATGTTTGCTTGCAATTACCCTGGAATACTGATCACACCTGCAATGCATAGTTATAGAGCTTCTGTGGACTCCTAGTGCCATCTGCATAGCTTACTATATGTATGTCCATGTCTCACTTGACAGAATGTCACTGTTTGTCCTGTTCACATGCACATTGCCTGTGACACAGTGCATATGACTTACCTGGCATGTGTCCACGTGAGCAGTCATATATGCTACTGCTAACTAATCACAGGCACTACACCTTCACATATTCATCTTCTGTTGAACCACCTGCTTCGCTAGGGACGGCCTACACCTGTCACCCCTGGGCTTTCAGATATTGGCAAAGGCTCTTGCTACCCCCATAGTGCTTATGTTAGGCAAGGCTCAAATGACAAACCCACCTTCATAGGTATCACAAGGGATAAGAAACTAAGAGTAATGCTACCCAACGCCAGAAGTCTAAACCTCAAGATGCATGCACCCGAAACTCTCCTTGGCATGGAGAACATCGATATCTGTGCAGTAACAGATGCCTGGTTCAGGGCTACTGAGAGCACACCAGCACTACCAGGTTTAACCTCATACCATGCTTTTCAGCCCCAAAACTTGGAATGAACCACAAATGGAGGGGGAGTATTGATATTCATCAAAGATACCCACACCTCCAGGTTGGTGGCAAAGCACCAAGCATCAGAGACTATCCATGTGCAACTAACAATGGGTGAAACTGCCTTCCAGGTTATAGCCTGCTACAGACAACCCTCCCAAGCCCAAGAACTGCACTCAGCCATCCTGTGAACAGTGGAAATATGAAGGTCTCTCCAAACACCATTATATCGGATGACGTCAACTACCCAAACATGGACTGGGAGCATGACTCTAGCTCCAACACCCTAGGCCAAATATTCCTAGAATATATGAGCTCAAATGCTATAGAACAACTTGTTACCACTCACACAAGAAGGGGAAACATACTGGACCTGATCATCACCAATATGGGGACTCTATGCTCCAGACCAGAAGTGTATCCCTCACTGGTAAGATCGGACCATAAACTAATCTCACTGGATATTCACATCCCGACCCCACCCCCTGCCCAGAACACCACAGTGAACAACTTCTCTAAAGCAAATTCACACTCCTCAAAACTGAGGTGGAAACCTTCAAAGCCCCCGGGCCTGTGGAAACTACAGACCAGACCGCAGATTCCTCTATAAACGCATTCTATGGACGTCTTCAGCAATGCATGGATCATGTGATCCCGAATAAAACCAAGACCCAATCCTCCAAAGGCAGACGTCCTGTCTGGTGGACCCCAGCCATAAACAAACTACACAATAGAAGGAGGAAGCTACCAAATGATACAGCAAATTCACAAATAGGGAAGGCATCACTGATCGGTATTAGCAAGTAACTACAGGCACTCATAAGATTGTCTAAGGCCAGCTTCAACAGAAATTGCACAAGACACTAAGGATAATCACAAGGCTTTCTTTAGTTGTGTTAGGAACCTGGGTGGTAATTCCCAGATATGCTCAGAGGTAGTCCAAAATGTCAATAGAAACACCAAACCCACAGACATTGCCAACATTCTAGCTGACAGGTTCAGTGCAAACTTCTCACCCCCCTCCACACTGAAAGGGCAAATATGTATCCCAGCAGAGTGCTGCCCCCCTGACATCTCAGATGCTCAGGTAAGAGCCCTCTCCAAAGCAATACACACTGCATCAATGGGACGAGACAGTGTTCCGGGCTGTGTCCTACATGACCACCAAGACGTGCTACTACCAAACATAAACCTACTGTTCAGTCCCAGCCTTACTACAGGATATGTGTCCAAGGTGTGGTGTACAGCAACAGTGGTCCCTCTACAGAAAGGTGGTGCCTCAACGGATCCTGGACACTATCACCCCATAAGCCACACTAGCTTGGTCTGCAGAGCTATGGAAAGGATCATCATGGACCACATAGATATAGATATTGCAGACCTACAGACACTGGTTCATACCCAGTTTGGCTTTGTTAAGGGTAGATCCTGCCTCTCAAACCTGGTTGATTTCTTTGAAACAGTCACCAAGGCCATTGACGAGGGGAAGGTGGTTCACACAGTCTACCTGGACCTCGCAAAAGCCTTCAAAACAATACCCCACTCGGGCATTCTAGAGAAGCTCACCAGCTTAAATATAAGCCCCTATGTCACTAGATGGATTGCACACTGGCTCAAGGAGAGAACCCACATGGTTAGAATTGCTGGAGCCATGCCAGACTCCAAACCAGTTACGAGTTGTGTCCCACAAGGCTCAGTCCTGGGACCTCTCTTGTTTGGTATATATTTATCGGAGGTACAGGCCAACACGGAAGGACTGTGGCTGACCAGATATGCAGATGACTGCAAACTGGCCGCCATAATCGACTCTCCAGCCGACACAAGCATCTTCCAAAGGGGCATCATAGAAACAGACAACTTGTGCCAGAGCCATGGCCTCCAGCTGAATGCAAAAGTGTGTATAGTCATCCCCTTTGGCAAAAACAAAGTGCCCACAAAGTGCCACTTAGGTGGTACTCCATTATGTACAGAAGAAGTAATTAGGGACCTGCGGACCCATGTTGATAGCAATCTCTCATTTGACAACCACGTGGCCAAAGTGGTTAGAAAGACATTGTATATAGCCCACCCCATCATGAAGGGATTCACATCTACATCAGGGGAGGACATCGTGCCTCTTTACTCATCCCTCATCAGGCCCATAATTGAGTACAATCACCCTGTCGGAATGTACCTTACCAGACACCTGCAGCAACTGGAAAGACCCCACAAGTACCTCACCAACAGGATCAAAGGGCTCAAACAGATGCCATATACTGACCGGTTAAATAAACCCCAGCTCTACTCAGTGGCATACCGCCTGTTCAGAGGCGATCTGTGCCTAATGTATAACACCATTTTGAACTTGGAATTAATGGGCATGCTGCACCTGAGAATATCCAAATCCCATCGGGATACACGCTTGAGAGACCTGAGCCTCAGCACTGAAATAAATAGGACATGCTGGAGGGACAGATTCATAACCCAGAGGCTCACTTCACTCTGGAATAAAATCCCAGTCCAGGTTAGGAAGAGTTCCTCATTGACTCTCTTCAAGAGGAATCTTGATGAGTGGATGGGACATTGTAGGTTTACCCTGGGTATCACTTCTGTGTCACTGTTAGACAGAGGCACAGTATACTAACCTCAGAAAAGGGCATGGCAAGATATATTTACATTGGATGGCGACAGCCAAACACATTCTGGCTATTTTCTTAAATGCCCTAGGGCAGATTGCCTAGTATGACACTATGAACCTATGTACCTTGTTCCCCATTAGCCCTATGTGCTGTTAATCACCATGGCAATCACAATACTATGGTAGCATGTTCAAAGGTCAGTTGTCAGTCACCTCTATGATACAGTTGTGGAATATGTGGGTCATGTGGCAATGTCACAGCTGCCACATGTACACAGTCAACCCTCTCCCCTACACATGGATGAGATGGAACCACATAGCCAAACTGGGGACTAAGCACTCTGAACCCAGTACTGGCATAACCTGTCAGGTGGCATGCAATACTACAGTGACTACAATACCAGTCTGATGTAGACCTACACTGACAGCAATACAAGCACGTGAACACACTGGGCCATTCGTGGAGCCTTAGAATAGCATCCTGCCTGAGCGGCACACACCTCTGCAGCTGGCACACAGGCATACGTTATGCCTGAACACATCACACATAGCACACAAATCCTGTGTGCCAGTCACAGCCTGTACAGCTAGACAACACACCTGCCACAGTTGTGTTAGCTACTTTTATTGTCCGGTACAGTATGGTCATGCTCACCAGGCTGGACAAGGTGAAGGTCACAGTGGGGCACTATGGTCCACCACATAACACAAGCATACAGGTCAGTCAGAGGCATGGACACATATGACTCAGTCATTGTCCATGCCACATACCTTCTCCTGCTGTACTTATAGGGTGCTGACATCATCAGTGTTTAGAAAGGGGAATGTGCATCCTGTAGTCTGTTTTCCTAGTTGCCAAGAGGGACATTTTCCTCACACACAATATCACCCCTCAGCCAAACACACACACTTGCCATTTGCAGGATTCAATCCCCTATCTAACTATGTTATGACGCTTGAGACGGACACATTAGCGGAGCGCGCTATTGGCATTATTGGGAGGTTTCCCTTCTCTTGCTGTACTTATAGGGTGCTGACATCATCAGTGTTTAGAAAGGGGAATGTGCATCCTGTAGTCTGTTCTCCTAGTTGCCAAAAGGGACATTTCCCTCACACACACTAACCCCCCTCAGCCAAAAACACACACTTGCAGGATTCAAACCCCTATCTGACTATGTTATGACACTCAAGATGGATGCATTAGTGGAGCGCGCTACTCGCATTACTTGGAGGCTTCTCTTCTCTTGCTGTACTTGTAGAGTGCTGACATCATCAGTGTTTAGAAAGGGGAATGTGCATCCTGTAGTCTGTTCTAGTTGCCAAAAGGGACATTTCCCTCACACACACTAACCCCCCTCAGCCAAAAGCCCACACTTGCCATTTGCAGGATTCAAACCCCATCTGACTATGTTATGACACTCGAGACAGACGCATTAGCAGAGTGCGCTATTCACATTACTTGGAAGTTTCTCTTCTCTTGCTGTACTTATAGGGTGCTGACATCATCAGTGTTTAGAAAGGGGAATGTGCATCCTGTAGTCTGTTCTAGTTGCCAAAAGGGACATTTCCCTCACACACACTAACCCCCCTCAGCCAAAAATACACACTTGCCATTTGCAGGATTCAAGCCCCTATCTGACTATATTATGACACTCGAGACGGACACATTAGCAGAGCGCACTATTTGCATTACTGGGAGGTTTCTCTTCTCTTGCTGTACTTATAGGGTGCTGACATCATCAGTGTTTAGAAAGGGGAATGTGCATCCTGTAGTCTGTTCTCCTAGTTGCCAAAAGGGACATTTCCCTCACACACACTAACCCCCCTCAGCCAAAAAAACACACTTGCAGGATTCAAACCCCTATCTGACTATGTTATGACACTCGAGATGGACGCATTAGTGGAGCGCGCTACTCGCATTATTTGGAGGTTTCTCTTCTCTTGCTGTACTTGTAGAGTGCTGACATCATCAGTGTTTAGAAAGGGGAATGTGCATCCTGTAGTCTGTTCTCCTAGTTGCCAAAAGGGACATTTCCCTCACACACACTAACCCCCCTCAGCCAAAAGCCCACACTTGCCATTTGCAGGATTCAAAGCCCTATCTGACTATGTTATGACACTCAAGACAGACACATTAGTGGAGTGCGCCATTCACATTACTTGGAAGTTTCTCTTCTCTTGCTGTACTTATAGGGTGCTGACATCATCAGTGTTTAGAAAGGGGAATGTGCATCCTGTAGTCTGTTCTAGTTGCCAAAAGGGACATTTCCCTCACACACACTAACCCCCCTCAGCCAAAAATACACACTTGCCATTTGCAGGATTCAAGCCCCTATCTGACTATATTATGACACTCGAGACAGACACATTAGCAGAGCGCACTATTTGCATTACTGGGAGGTTTCTCTTCTCTTGCTGTACTTATAGGGTGCTGACATCATCAGTGTTTAGAAAGGGGAATGTGCATCCTGTAGTCTGTTCTCCTAGTTGCCAAAAGGGACATTTCCCTCACACACTAACCCCCCTCAGCCAAAAACACACTTGCCATTTGCAGGATTCAAACCCCTATCTGACGACACTCAAGACAGATGCATTAGCAGAGTGTGCTATTCACATTTCTGGGAGGTTTCTCTTCTCTTGCTGTACTTATAGGGTGCTGACATCATCAGTGTTTAGAAAGGGGAATGTGCATCCTGTAGTCTGTTCTCCTAGTTGCCGAAAGGGACATTTCTCTCACACACACTAACCCCCCTCAGCCAAAGACACACACTTGCAGGATTTAAACCCCTATCTAACTATGTTATGACACTCGAGACAGACGCATTAGCGGAGCACGCTATTCACATTACTGGGAGGTTTCCATTCTCTTGCTGTACTTATAGGGTGCTGACATCATCAGTGTTTAAAAGGGGAATGTGCATCCTGTAGTCTGTTCTCCTAGTTGCCAAAATTTCCCTCACACACACTAACCCCCCCTCAGCCAAACACACACACTTGCAGGATTCAAACCCCTACCTTATTATGTTATGATACTTGAGACATATGCATTAGCAGAGCGTACTATTTGCATTAGTAGAAAGTTTCCCTTCTCCTGCTATACTAATAGAGTGCTGACATCATCAGTGTTTAGAAAGGGGAATGTGCATCCTGTAGTCTGTTCTCCTAGTTGCCAAAAGGGACATTTCCCTTACACACACTCTAACCCCCCCTCAGCAAAACACACACACTTGCCATTTGCAGGATTCAAACCCCTACCTAACTATGTTATGACACTCGAGATGGACGCATTAGCGGAGCACGGGATTCGCATTACTGGGAGGTTTTTCTTCTCTTGCTGTACTTATAGGGTGCTGACATCATCAGTGTTTAGAAAGGGGAATGTGCATCCTGTAGTCTGTTCTCCTAGTTGCCAAAAGGGGAATTTTCCTCACACACAACTGCACATACACTAAGCCCCCCCTCAGCTGAGCACACACACTTGTCATTTGCAGGATTCAAACCCCTACCTAATGATGTTATGACACTTAAGACGCACGCATTAGCGGAGCATGCTATTCGCATTACTGGGAGTTTTCCTTTCTCCTGCTATACTTATAGAGTGCTGACATCATCTGTGTTTAGAAAGGGGAATGTGCATCCTGTAGTGTGTTTTCCCAGTTGCCACAAGGGACATTTCTCTCCCACAGACTTGCACACACACCAACCCCACTCACACACACCCACACTAAGCATTTGGAGGATTCAAACCCCTACCTATGTTATGACACTTGAAACGGACACATTAGCGGAGCACGCTATTCGCATTACTGGGAGGTTTTTTTTCTCCTGCTGTACTTATAGGGTGCTGACATCATCGGTGTTTAGAAAGGGGAATGTGCATCCTGTGGGGAGGCAGACACCAAGCACACTCTGGCTAAGCTGTCATTCCCTAGGGCAAACAGCCTAGTGTTGACCTCTACACCCATATGTTTAATTGTCAAATGCACATTATTTGTTGCTGATAGACTGTTTGCACGTCTTTATTGCCATAGCATTCCCTGTTTGTATGAACAACTTGTGCATCTGTGGAAGATGTTTGCATATGGGAGGGATCCACTATATCACGTATGTCTCTGTAGTCATTTAACTGTGTGCACTGGGCAGACTGCTGTAATGTGGTTGGTTCCTGGAATAACACGTCAAAATACCAGATATGTGTGGCCAACTGCTAAACTGAGATTTGGCTTAAGTGTGTGAGCATGCCCAGTTCAGCCTTCCCATGGCATGTTGTCTGACATATGTCTCATTTATCAAAGTGTGTGAGCATGCCCAGTGTGAGCATTCCATATGTTGAACTCTGCAGCCCACCACATTTGTGGATGAGTGTGAACTTCAACAAATATCTCCTGTTTATGGTTGTGTGCTGTGTGTCATGTTGTGTAGTTACTGTACAACTGCTTTGTGTGTGAACACAGCAGGATTATATTGTGCCTGCAGGGTTTGCATGGGATACTTTGCATACAGTTGTCAACATCCTTTCACACTGACCTAACACTGTAGTACTGTATAGTGCACTGGTTCAGTACTTTGACTGTGGTGGACAGTATCTTGGGCTTTAGTGCTATCACTGCTTTACATTTCGATAGTGAGCACAACAGCCTGGTTAGGGGCCAGTTGTGTACATCTGACCATGTTGCATTCTGTTCAGATATGAACTACTTAAACCAGGCTTGTCCAACATTGGTAGTGTATTCCACAACATAGATGTACATTTGCAAACACTAGCGATGTGCCCTAGTCCATTTCTAATGCTAGTCGGAGAGTGTGTTTCTCCTTCGACACACATTGTAAGTGGAGTTTGCCATGACATATGTCATGGTTAGTATACTGTGCCTCTGTCTACCTGTGACATGACAGTGATACCCAGGATAAAGCTACCATCTCCCATCCACTCATCAAGATTCCTATTGAGGAAAATCGATAAGTGACTCTATGGGTAGCCTGTACTGGGAGTTTACTCATGGGTGGGGGTGGCTTCTGTGTTATGGATCATGCAGTACAGCTTGTCCTATGTAAGTCAGTGATGGGGTTCAGGTCTTTCATGTGCATAGCTCACTGCCATTCAGATTGTACAAGGTGCAGCATGTTTATTGATACCAGCAACACAGGCAACACGTGGCATCTGTGCAAGCTCTTTGATACTCCTGGTGAGGTACTGTTGGGGACTTTACAGTTGATGGAGGTGTCTGCTGAGGTACATCCCACAGGGGCTATTGTAGTAAATTGTAATGCTGATGAAGGATGACTGCAGAGCCACAATGACCTCCCCTTATCTAGATCTGGCAACCTTGATGATTAGGTGGGTATATGGTATGTTTCTGTAAACACTACAGCACATGTTTGTCCAATGCAGGATATCTATCACCTTGTGTCCCCAGGTCTCTCATTACATGTTAAGTACGTAATGGGTTAACACCTATGTGGTAATTGGTGGGCACTTACTGTATATCCACGGGGGTTGACTATACACTTTTTGCAATTAGCTTGCTGACATGGCTATGGCACCAGTTGTCTGTTTCTATGTGGCCCTTGTGGGATGCTTGTGTCAGCTGGTGGATCATATATGGTGAGCAGTTTGTAGTCCTCTGCAAACATGTTCAGACACAGTCCTTCCATGTTGGCCTGTACCTATGGGACATATATACCAGACGAGGGGAGATCCCAGGACCAAGCCTTGTGGGATGCCAGTTATATCTGGTTTGTAGTCTGACATGGCTGCAGCATGTCTGACCATGTCTGTTCTGTCCTTGGTCTGGTTTGCAACCCCTCTACTGACATAGGGGTTTATATTCAAGCTGGTGAGCTTATCTATAATGAACACGTAGGGTATTGTATAGAAGCCTTTGCAAGGTCCAGCTACGCTGTGTGGACCACATTGCCCTCATCAATGACCTTAATGAGTGTTTCAATTGAGTCAAACATGTTTAGGGGCAGGATCTGCACTTAAGAAAGCCACACTGGGTAGGGTCCGGTGTCAGTAGGTCCCCAATATCTTTATGTCTGCGGTACATGCTGATCCTTTCCATAGCTGTGCAGACCGAGCTTCTCAGGATTCTGGGGTGGTAGTTTTCAGTATCCATTCAGGCAACACCTTTGTTGAGAAGGACCACTGTTGTTGTACACTGCTCTTTGGGTACATATCCTGTGTTAAGGCTGACATTGAGCAGTAGTGTGATTTGGCATTCCATTCATCTTGGAGTCCATGTTGGACTCAGCCCAGGACACCATCTCATACCATTGCTGCTGTGTGTTTTGCTTTGTAGATGCTGGCTGTTACCTCAGCATCTGCAATGTCAGGGGGCCAGCAGTCTGCTGAGATAGATATTTTGCATTCTGGGGGGCGGGGTTTGCACTGCACCTGTCAGGATGTATGTTGGCAATATGTGTGTGTGTTTGGTATGTTGTTTGTGATATTTGTGTGATTCAGAGCATATCTGTGAATTCCCAACACGGTTCCTACCATCAGTTGTGAAAGCCTTGGGATTATCCTTAGTGTCCTGTACAATTTGTATCTTCATAGGTTCATAGGTTCATACTAGGCTATCCACCCTAGGGCATTTGTTAGCCTAGCCAGAGTGTGTGTGGCTTTTGCCACCCCTTGCTATGTGAATATTATGGCCATTAATGATTTGCTTTGCTGTGCCTCTGTCTGGACATGACACAGTGAAGACCCCCAGTGTAACTCTACAATCATCCATCCACTTGGCAAGATTCCTGTTGAAGAGTGTCAGTGAGGGGCTCTGCCTAACATGGAGTGGGATTCTGGTCCAGGGTGTGGGGAGCCTCTGGATTATGTATCTGTCCCTCCAGCATATCCTATTTCATTATTTCTTGAGGTTGACATCTCTCACTCTCACAGCTCCGATGGCTTTCCACCCTAGGGCATTTGTTAGCCTAGCCAGAGTGTGTGTGGCTTTTGCCACCCCTTGCTATGTGAATATTATGGCCATTAATCTGCAATGTCAGGGGGCCAGCAGTCTGCTGGGATAGATATTTTGCATTCTGGGGGGCGGGGTTTGCACTGCACCTGTCAGGATGTATGTTGGCAATATGTGTGTGTGTTTGGTATGTTGTTTGTGATATTTGTGTGATTCAGAGCATATCTGTGAATTCCCAAAATGGTTCCTACCATCAGTTGTGAAAGCCTTGGGATTATCCTTAGTGTCCTGTACAATTTGTATCTTCATAGGTTCATAGGTTCATACTAGGCTATCCACCCTAGGGCATTTGTTAGCCTAGCCAGAGTGTGTGTGGCTTTGCCACCTTGCTATGTGAATATTATGGCCATTAATGATTTGCTTTGCTGTGCCTCTGTCTGGACATGACACAGTGAAGACCCCCAGTGTAACTCTACAATCATCCATCCACTTGGCAAGATTCCTGTTGAAGAGTGTCAGTGAGGGGCTCTGCCTAACATGGAGTGGGATTCTGGCCAGGGTGTGGGGAGCCTCTGGATTATGTATCTGTCCCTCCAGCATATCCTATTTCATTATTTCTTGAGGTTGACATCTCTCACTCTCACAGCTCCGATGGCTTTCCACCCTAGGGCATTTGTTAGCCTAGCCAGAGTGTGTGTGGCTTTTGCCACCCCTTGCTATGTGAATATTATGGCCATTAATGATTTGCTTTGCTGTGCCTCTGTCTGGACATGACACAGTGAAGACCCCCAGTGTAACTCTACAATCATCCATCCACTTGGCAAGATTCCTGTTGAAGAGTGTCAGTGAGGGGCTCTGCCTAACATGGAGTGGGATTCTGGTCCAGGGTGTGGGGAGCCTCTGGATTATGTATCTGTCCCTCCAGCATATCCTATTTCATTATTTCTTGAGGTTGACATCTCTCACTCTCACAGCTCCGATGGCTTTGAGTTTTCTGGGGTGGAGCATGTCCATTACTCCTGTGTTGGGCATGGCCTTGTACAACAGGCATGCAATGCCTCTGTGTAGGCAGTATGTGACTGCATTCAGCTGGGGTGTCTACAGCCAGGCAGCATATGACATATATTTGAGACCCTTTATCCTCTTGGTGAGGTACCTTTGAGGTCTTTCTAACTGCTGCAGGTGTCAGGTAAGGTACATCCCATATGAGGCATTGTACTAGATTATGGGTGTGATAAGAGAACAGTATAGGGGCACAATGACCTCTGTTGACGTAGATGTGAATCCTTTCATGATACGGTGTCCAATGTAGACAGTCTTCCTAGCCACATTGGCAACGTGAGTGTCACATAACAGGTTACTGTCCACTTGTGTCCCTAGGTCCCTGATTACTCCTTCCATACATAATGGTTTACCACCTATGTG
Source organism: Protopterus annectens (assembly GCF_019279795.1). Lineage (NCBI taxonomy): Eukaryota > Metazoa > Chordata > Ceratodontiformes > Protopteridae > Protopterus > Protopterus annectens. The sequence goes on from NC_056729.1 coordinate 1,860,896,919, forward strand.
GTAATTTGTGGTACCTTGTTTGGTATTTGGTGGGACATTCATACTATCCAGTGTCTTCAGGACGGCTGGGTGGGGTTCCTGTGTGTGAGAGTGTGGTCTGTAGCATGCTACAGACTGTACAGCAGTCTTGCCTACAGTTAGTTGCACATGGGTGGACTCCAATGCCTTGTGCATTGTCAGTTACCTGGATATATGGGTGTCTGTGCTGAATATGGATACTCACCCTCCTTTTATGTTTTGTTCCAGGTTTTGGGGCCATGACACATGATATGCGGTATAACCTGGTAGTCCTGGTGTGCTGTCAGGAGGCTTGCAGCAGGTTTCTGTCACTGCACAGACATCAATGTTCTCCATACTGGGGATGGCCTCGGGAGCATGCATGTTGGGGATTACACATCTGGCATTGGTCAGCATTACCCTTATGTTTCTTTCCACTTATGTTTTCTAGGGTGGTGGGTTAGTCTTTTCAGCCTTGCCTACAAAAGGCTCTATGGAGGTGGCAAAGGCCTTATCCAATATCCAGACGCCCAGGGGTAACAGGTGCAAGCCATTCCAGGAACAGCTGCATGGCTTGTCAAGCATGACATCCCAAGCAGACAGACATTGGATCCCCTTGGAATGACACCAGTAAGTGTGCCACTTGCTATGACTGATCATTCTGTGTTTGCACTGTGGCATTATTCTTGGTAAGGGTAGGATGCTGCAAACGGTGAGTGTCATACCGGCCTGGACTACATAATCAGAGAGCTCATCTATGTCTCTTTTCATGTAGTCTAGGGAGGTACATCTCAGGTCATTCACACCAGCATGGACTATGACTGCATCATATTTCTACTTCTTTGGAGTGACCTGCATACTTGTGTTATGTGGCGTATTGTGGCAGCCTACAGGCAGCTTACTGTACCCTTTCCCTTGTTCAGTCTGGTGTGCGGGACAGCAGTGTGTCTCGCTATGGAGTCACCTATTACAACTTTATCAGGCATGTTGTTTCTCCTTCTGGCCTGTGACTGTTTGGCACACCAGCTTTGTGTACTATGTGTTGCATGTGCTATGTTTGGAGGTTGTTTGATTGGGTGTCTGCTTTAGAGGCCTCTGTTGGTGTGCTGTGTTTGTAATTTGTGCCTCCGGGAATGTTTTTCTGTGTTTATGTGTTTGGTTTGCAGTTGTGATAGGTCTATGTGGGACTTTGTTTGTGGTGTGTGTGTGGTTACCTGCTCCTCCTGACTAGTTTTGGGAGTACTGAGTTGAGGGAGCTCAGCCTCCAGTTTAGATAGATGGTTGCATCTCTCACATATATTTGTATTTCTTGGGTGGAGTTGGGGGTTGTCTGTGTACTTGGGGCAGGTGTAACATTGCCTCAGGATTCACAGATTCAACTTGTTGTGGCTGGCCTTAGTGGATTGTATGTGTGGACATATTTTATTGCCATACTAGTGATCAGTGATTACTTCATTGTTTATGTTTGCTCTATCATGTAGTAGCTTCCTCATTCTCTTGCATGGTTTGGTTATGGCTGGTGTCCACCATGCCAGATGCCTGCATGTATGGCATTGTGTCTTGTTTTAATTTAGGATAGCATAATCCAAGCATTCCTGGCAGTGTTCATGGAATGGCTGTATTACAGGTTCTGAGATGTGGCCCATATTTTGCACCTGCACAGGACCTTTAATGGATTCCACATCAGTTTGGAGGAGTGCAAATATTGCTTTACACATGTTTTCCATTGTGGTTTTCTGGCCAGGGACTGTGGTCAGGATTTGTATATCCAGTGTGATTACTCTATGGTCTGGTTTTACCAGTGAACAATACACTTCTCATCTTGCCATCCAGTACCCATGTTGCTGATTATCACATCCAGTATGCTTACCCCTCTTGTGGGAGTGGCACGTTGTTCCTGGGCATTTTGGTTTATGGATTCTATGAAATTTTGTCCTACAGTGTTGGAGCTAGTATAATGCTCCCAGTCTATGTCTGGGTATTTTCAGTCACCCAATATAATGTGATTTGGAGGACTTCATATGTTCATGTATTCCAGCATAGGCCAGGTGCAGTTCCTGGTGTTGGGACAGTAGTCTGCAGCAGGCTATAAACTGGGGGGCAGTTTTAGCCACTGTTACTTGACCATGGCTAGTCCATGCTGCTTTTTGTTGTGGTACCAACATGGGGGTGTGGTTATCCTTGACAATTCTTGCTAGTCACCCTCCTTTTGCAGCTTGTTCCATGTTTTGAGGCTGTACAGCACAGTATGAGGTGTAACCTGGTAGTGTTAGGGTGCTGTTGTGAGCCTTGACCCAGTTTTCTGTTACAGCACAGATATCAACATTCTCCATACTGGGTGAGTTTAGAATGCATGCATCTTGCTGTTTCGACTTATCCCTTATCTTATTCTTATCCCTTCTGATACCTATGGAGGTAGGTTTGTGTTTTGAGCCTTACCTATTCAGGGCACGCTGTGGGTAACAACAGCCTTTGCCAGTATCCATACGGCCTGCACTGATAGGTGCACGCCAGTCCTAGCAGGTGGAGCATCATGTCATGCTCAGCATGTCATCCCAGGCTGGCACACATTGGATCCCCTTTGACTAACTGCGATACTTCAGTCAATTATTGCACTTGATCATCTCATTGTCATATTGTGGCATGATGCTTGGTGAGGGTAGGATGTTAATCACGGTCCTCAGATGTGCATATAGTACATGGTGTTACATTACTTAACACATGGCATTCATGCCTCAGGTGGTGCTGCAGGGCTGCCTCTGTCAGATGCACATATTACACTCCCTGTACATGTTTGTGAGCAGGTCATGTCATTTTAGGCATCCCTGTTATTATCTGAGTGAGTCAGAGGGGGTATCATTCCCAGGGTTCCTACTGAGCCAGTGTATGTGCTATGCGTTGCCTCTTTGCCAAGGCCAGGGCATACTGGGCATGCCTCCTTCTGCCTACTGGGGCAGGCTCAGGGTGTTCCTCCTCCGAGTCACGCTCTGCCTTTGATGGCCTTGGCAATGTTTGGGGGCTGTTTGGCCCGGCCCTATGCTGGTCCTGCTGCAGCTGTTTTCACAAGATCATATTATGTAGCATAGCACATACCATGACAATTTGGGTACATGTAGTTGGTGTGTACTGCAAGGCTCCACCAGATGTGTCCAGACACTGGAACCATGACTTGAGCAGCTCAAACACACGCTCTATTACATTACGTGTTTGTGTGTGTGCCTCATTATGCCGTTCCTGTTCAGGTGTGTGCACGTTTCTGATGGGTGTCATCAGCCACGGCTTCAGTGCATAACCTGCATCCCCCACTAGGTGTCCGTGCGGGATGTCCCCATTGGCAAATGTCTGGTACAGCTGCGTCAAATGCCAGATGTGGGAATCATGGTAGCTCCCAGGGCAGCCAGCACACACATTCATTATTATGCCCTGGGCATCACACATGACCTGGCAGTTGATGGAGGGGAAGCCCTTGCGGTTGATATATGCCCTACCCCGCTCACCGGCTGGTGCTTTGATGCATATGTGCATGCAGTCTATTGCACCCACTACCTCAGGGTATTCCGCTATTTGCTGGAAGAGACGCATATTGCTGGCCAATACCTCACGGGCATTGGGGAAATATACATGATCACCGACATGTGCTGACATGGCATCCAGGAACTGGTGCAGTACCCTGGAGGCTGATGCCTGTGATATCCCCATCATATCACCAGTTGGTCTCTGGAAGGTACCTGTTGCTAGTATTCTTAGGCCAACACATACCTTGGTTTCCACTGGGATGGGTTCCCCTCTGTTGGTTCTGTGTGTGAGGCGTGGCCTGAACAGCTCCACTATTTGCTGCAAGAGGTCTCTGTCCACTCTATAGCGCTCTACTATCTCCAGCTCATGTAACCCGTGGTAGGTGACCCTAGGCTTGTACACTCTTCTCCGTCTCATCACTGTGGGTTGTCTGGCACCATCTGCATTGTCACCACCCTCAGCAAGTCGCCTATGTCTCATTATGACAGCTATGGCAGCCCCTAACATTTCTGCTCTGAGTTCAGCTTTTTCAGTTTTCACTTCTAATAGCTTACTCCTGTCTTGCAGTGTCTCTTGAGAGAAACATCTTGCACTGCTGTTTGCAGATTTTTAAGTGTTGGGCTGAGCTACTATTCTGCCTGTGTAATTGCCTGCTTCTAATTGTTTTCACCTGCTAGCTCCAGCAGTATTCCCTGCTAGCTTCCTACTAATTATGTTGCTTCCTTTTTCCTTTCTGTTTCCTCAGGGGGAGCAGCGTGTATACCAGCAGAAACATGCTCACAGTGGTTTACACACGTGCACACATGCTTACACGGCTCAGAATCATCTTATTTGGGTTAAAACACACGCACACCTACTCAAGCAGTGTTACAGCTCTGCCAACAGGCTTCTACATGCTAAGTCTGCCCTACACACGTGCACACCCATGCAAACAGTGTTAAACATCTCCCAACACGCTCCCACATGCTCAGTCTGCCTTACACGTGCACACACTGTCTTACTCGCGCTTCATGGTGCACACACGTGCGCATGCACGCCCAGCAAGAAACTTTGGTGTAGGCAACAGTGTACATCTTCCATTTCTTGACTTTCTCATGCTTATCTAGTGGCACACCTCTTTCCATGATATCTGTCTGACATCTGTCATGTAACTCTGACCTCCAATGAACTGCATTTCTTTCTACCATTCCCCCCTGTGATGTCACCTATCTCCTACTCTGTTCCTCCCCCTTCTGTAACTCTTACACTACTCAGAATGTGCTCATTTGCTATGTGACAGTGGAATTCAGTATCCTAACACTCATTTGCATCAGAGTGCCTACTAATGCTTAGTTACATCTCTTAGACTCAGCTTCCCCCCTTAGCAACCACTACACAGTGGCCATGTTGTTTTTGGTCGGCTGGTCCCTGCATTGAAATTCCATGTATTGCATAACCTTCATTTTTATGTTTTATACAGCGCAGCCCGTTTGCGCGGGGCTGCGCTGGGTTTAAACATCGGCCGAAAAAAATATATATATTTTTAATATATTTGCATCAGGTTACCTTGCCAATGGCCACATATTTGGCCATTGGCATGCTGCCTGACACATATGCACCCTTTATTTGGAGCTGACATGGCTCCATTGCGTTTTTTGCAGAAACGTACTCAGTTGTCAACTGAGTACATTTCTGCAGCTAAAACGGCTCTTACACGGGCTGTTCTGGGCTTCCTGGATCGCTAATCATCCTCATTTGCATGCTATTCAGCTGCAAGTGAGGTGCTTAGCTTATCCACGCCCACTCCGTGTAAGAGACGTTTTGGCTTGTCTCTTACATGGACTTTGGGCTGTTCCTGGATCGCGAAGGCTGCATGGAGTCTTACACTACTCTTAGACTCCGTGCAAGCCTTCGTGAATCCGGCCCATTTATACAAGTGCAGAATATCTACCCTCATAATGTCAATTCATTAACAATGCAATGGTTCTTAAAAGATTGATTAAAACATTCCTTACAAAGACCAAGTTTAGCAAAACCAAACTTAGCGTTTCTGTGTTTTCCTTCTGTGAAGGATTTGTTGCCCAGTGTGAAAATATTCCACACACAGTATGACACCAGCCATGACAACTCATGTGTGCGTCTGTAATACATGGAAAACAGGAAGAGGATTTCTTAAGTTGTTCCTGTTCCATAAAGTCATGTAAACATTTTGGATAATAGTAAGGACTATGCTTAGCAGTTAGAAATCTTTCAGCTACTCGTTTGTCTGCAGGTTGGCGCTATTTGCAACAGCAAAAATCTGGTTGCGATAATACGTAAGTACCGTTCAAACATATAATTTCTTCAGGTTATCACGTTTGTCTGCATAAGCAGAGTAGCAGTACGGCCTAATAACCAGGCTGCTCTTATCTTTTCATTGCTTTGGTTTAGTTCTAATTTATTAGTGTTATGTATTTATCTATTCATAATTTGTTTATAGCAGATGAGCTCTGAACCAGTGCATCAAATTTAGGCTCAGCTCAGGCCAATGTCAAAAATGCAAACATTTATTAGCAGTATAAATACACAAATAGATTATGAGTAATAACACAGAGAAAGACAAGATGCAGTAATTAAATTAATGCAAGAAAACTAGTAAAATTAAATGCAGAAGGCATTACTGGATAGGATAAGTAAGCAGTGTGGAGAAAGGGTTAGGCCAAGTAAAGTAATGAATATGAATTGTAGGAGTGGAGGAAGAAGAAAATACTGGAACACAAATGTGGTGAGGGAGTGAAGGGAAGAGAGAGTGTGCAATGCCAGGTATGAGATATAGGAGACAGAGGCACTTAGAGAGAGTGTACAATGCCAGGTATGAGATATAGGAGACAGAGGCACTTAGAGTGTGCAATGCCAGGTATGAGATATAGGAGACAGAGGCACTTAAACAGAGAGAGTGTGCAATGCCAGGTATGAGATGTAGGAGACAGAGGCACTTAGAGAGAGTGTGCAATGCCAGGTATGAGATATAGGAGACAGAGACACTCAGAGAGAGTGTGCAATGGGAGGTATGAGATATAGGAGACAGAAGCACTTAAACAGAGAGAGTGTGCAGTGCCACGTATGAGATATAGGAGACAGAAGCACTTAAACAGAGAGAGTGTGCAATGCCAGGTATGAGATATAGGAGACAGAGGCACTTAGAGAGAGTGTGCATCACCAGGTATGAGATATAGGAGACAGAGGCACTTAGAGAGAGTGTGCAATGCCAGGTATGAGATATAGGAGACAGAGGCACTTAGAGAGAGTGTGCAATGCCAGGTATGAGATATAGGAGACAGAGGCACTTAGAGAGTGTGCAATGCCAGGTATGAGATGTAGGAGAGTGAGGCACTTAGAGAGTGTGCAATGCCAGGTATGAGATATAGGAGACAGAGGCACTTAAAGAGAGAGTGTGCAATGCCAGGTATGAGATATAGGAGACAGAGGCACTTAACAGAGAGAGTGTGCAATGCCAGGTATGAGATATAGGAGACAGAGGCACTTAAACAGAGAGTGTGCAATGCCAGGTATGAGATATAGGAGACAGAGGCACTTAAACAGAGAGAGTGTGCAATGCCAGGTATGAGATATAGGAGACAGAGGCACTTAAACAGAGAGAGTGTGCAATGCCAGGTATGAGATATAGGAGACAGAGGCACTTAAACAGAGAGAGTGTGCAATGCCAGGTATGAGATATAGGAGACAGAGGCACTTAAAGAGAGTGTGCAATGCCAGGTATGAGATATAGGAGACAGAGGCACTTAAAGAGAGAGTGTGCAATGCCAGGTATGAGATATAGGAGACAGGGGCACATAAATAGAGAGAGTGTGCAATGCCAGGTATGAGATATAGGAGACAGAGGCACTTAAACAGAGAGTGTGCAATGCCAGGTATGAGATATAGGAGACAGAGGCACTTAAACAGAGAGAGTGTGCAATGCCAGGTATGAGATGTAGGAGAGCGAGGCACTTAAAGAGAGAGTGTGCAATGCCAGGTATGAGATATAGGAGACAGAGGCACTTAAAGAGAGTGTGCAATGCCAGGTATGAGATGTAGGAGAGCGAGGCACTTAAATAGAGAGAGAGTGTGCAATGCCAGGTATGAGATGTAGGAGAGCGAGGCACTTAAAGAGAGAGTGTACAATGCCAGGTATGAGATATAGGAGACAGGGGCACATAAATAGAGAGAGAGAGTGCAATGCCAGGTATGAGATATAGAAGACAGAGGCACTTAGAGAGAGTGTACAATGCCAGGTATGAGATATAGGAGACAGAGGCACTTAAACAGAGAGAGTGTACAATGCCAGGTATGAGATATAGGAGACAGGGGCACATAAAGAGAGAGTGTGCAATGCCAGGTATGAGATATAGGAGACAGAGGCACTTAAAGAGAGAGTGTACAATGCCAGGTATGAGATATAGGAGACATGGGCACATAAATAGAGAGTGTGCAATGCCAGGTATGAGATATAGGAGACAGAGGCACTTAAACAGAGAGTACAATGCCAGGTATGAGATATAGGAGACAGAGGCACTTAAACAGAGAGGT